>NC_139684.1:39950843-40476365 GCF_964106915.1 Podarcis gaigeae | reverse complement strand
AACTAACACAACTTAACAGCACCTGCTATACTGCTTCACAGCTATAAAACTAGGTCATGATATTTACTCTGGCCTTTAAAGAGATACACATCTTGTGAAACAATAAAGAACCTTAATATTTAAATAAACCATTCAACGTTATCAGCATTAGGAGATACATTTCCAAAATACCTAAATACTTAGGGTTGTTATATCTCTCTGCATACTTTCTCTACCCAGCTATTTTCCATCTTGAATTTATCAATAACAATGCAATGTATCCATCCCACAAATAATGGAAACCCTTCAGATGCTTGCAGTGACATTTTCCTGCAAGTATGGGAAACAACAGTCAATGCAACTTGGTTTAGAGCTTTCCATCACTTACTAACAATCTGCCATGTAACTATGGAAAGATTAGTTAGTTTCGTGTTCATCTGCTCTCTGAAGTAAGAAGAAATCCAAGATTAAGTGGTTTGAGTCTTCTGTGGAACACAGCTTTATAGCTGGAAGGAATATAGCCAAAGTAAAATTCACCAGAATGCTATGGCAATGATATTCAAGTAATTATGTCATCTGATAAGAAATTTTCCAAGACACAAGACAATTAAAAAAAAAACTTTATTAGGAAAGTCCTCCCCTGCTTTCAATTCCCATCGAATTGCATTTGATTCCTCCAATTCTAACTAAATCCTATTAGCAATAATTCTACTTGAGAGCATGGGGGGCACTCCCCACCCCACAACTGCTTCACTGGGACCAAATGCCAACTCATAGGGGCCAAAGTCCCTTTGCCTACCCATAAAATATTTGAGGGAGGCGGGGTCTCCCAAAGTTGATGGGTACTGCAATTCAAATCTTGTGATTGATTATGCAGGGTGGAGCTTACCTCCCCACAAAATATTGTTTTCAAATTGGCACCCTGGCTCCTCATCTCCAATAACTGTCTTCCTCAATTGCCATTCAATCTGATCATTAAATATTTACTAACTTTATGTAAAATTTGTGATTGAATTGGTTTTCCACTCCCCTCCCCCCTTCCCTTTTCCTTTTGTATTATGTCTATTAAATTGTAAGCCTGCAGGAGGGAACAAGAAAAGCCTGCTGGATCAGTGGCCCATCTAGTTCAACATCTTGTTCTCACAGTGGCCAATCAGATGCCAATGGGAAGTATCCCTCCCACAAGCAGGACCTGAGCACAGCAACCCTCTCCAACCATGCCTTCAACAGTGGAGGCAGAACACAGCAAATGTTGCAAGCAGTCACTGATAGCCTTCCCTTCCATCAAGCTTTTTAAAATATTTGCACAGTGCCTGGAAAACGTTAGAATATGTACTTTATAAAGAAATATAATATTCCCAATTACAATGAACGCTATTTGAAGAGTTGTTTGTTTGTTTGTTACATTTATATGCTGCTTTTCTGCTAAGGTATTCAAGATAGTTTACAAGTTAAAACAATAAAGCAAATTTTAAAGAACAAATAATATTAGAATAGAACAGTCTCCAGCTGTTGGTGTTCTATTTATGGGCTGATTGCATAAACCTCTGGTCCAGGGTTATTCTCTTCTGTCCTTTCTCAGGAAACACAGGTATTTAAGTAGGCCTTGGAAAGCCGGGGGATATTTTGCTAAAATATTCCATCTAATTGCATAAATTATGCAATGATTCCCATCCTATCAGCTGGCAAGGTAGTGGGTATTATTATAATCATCATCATCATCATCATTATAGTCTTTACCGTAAGGGGAACAAATCAGCAACAGAACAGCCAGCAGTAAATCAAGTATTTAACAATAGCAATTGCATCAGAAGGCTAGAGAACAGGAAAATGTAATTTAATAAGCCAGAGCTATAAATAGAAAATGGTCAGAGTGTTAGCAACTACACAACAATCTAGTGTACAGAATAGCCTATTTTAAAATACGCTTATTAGTAAGTAAAACATCCAGACACAAATATGGGACAAGGAAGTGCTAACTTTTGAGAAATTTCTATTTTCCCTGCCCCTGCCAATCACTGTAGACAGGCATTACCTCATATCCAAAATCCTCCCTAGTTTAAGCAACTGTTAATTGTTAAAAAGCCACAACTGCACTCTGAATACTATCAGAACAAAGTATGTGTCTCACCTAACCAAATTTAAGCAGGATACAGTCTGTCTTGCCTTTGGTTCAGAACTCTGCAGGGATCCCCTGCTGTTAGCATCAACTTAACTCCATTACTTCAGGACCTTTTGCTGTGACAGAAGAAAAACTTAGCATGCTTGTCACCTGCCCTGCATATGATATGCTAGCATAACAGTGAACCTCAGAAGTACAGCTGCCTTGCGTTTCACTGGTGCATACTTAATACAGAGATATGAAACAAAGGGGAAACAGCAGGTCTCAAAAACGCTGCTCAATAATCTTTGTGAATATATTGCAAATAAAGTGAAGAAAAACTCAGATAAACACTAGGGTATTAGCCACCAAATTAAATTAAAATTATGACTCTTTCAGCATTAAGTGATGGGCATTGGCTAACAGAAACCTTGCATCCTTTCACACCACACTCAAAGTGTATTAAATTAGGGAACAGAGTGACAGCTGGGCAGGAGGCTGGGAACAATGAAGATAAAGTTAGCTTTCAGCGATGTGACCCTATCCAGGCAGTGTGCCAGAAGACTATAAATAATTGATAGGAGAAACCACCCTAGCCAACACACTAATGTACAGAGTGGCTCTTACAGCTACTGGAGTACGAATGCCCATTACATCATTACTTCTCTCTACTTTGTGTTCTCCTTATCTGCAATGTAATTTTACTGCTTTTAAATAATAAATTGCCCTGGGACTTGAAATACCCCTGTGCCTGCTCAGTGTCTAGCAGGGTGTGCAACTCCACAAATGAATATAACATATGGCAAAATACATTTTGCATTAAGCTAAAAAGTCCTTGCTGCAGTAGAAGCTGAAACCACATAGCCTTTTAAAAATATCAATAACTGTTTTATCAATACATGCCTTTCGAAACAGGAGCTTCTCCCTGAATTCCGTTTCTCAGTAACTTGCTTTATATTTGGTTTAATAATTCTGGCACAAATTCACTGAGAGCGTAAGCAGAAATGGGTAAAACTAAGACTGTAGTTGTTTTTGACTAAAGGGATAATCTCTATGAATAGATTGTGTGTTGCTGCATATGTAATCATTCATTTACTTAGGGAGGTGGTGAACTGGTATTGGTATGACCCAACATGCTATGTCACCTTCTTGAATTTGCAGGCAGACAGCTTGCCAGCAGCCTTTGGCCTTCAATAAAAGCTGACAACACAATCAATGACTCCAGACAATTCCGGTTGTACTACTGAGACTTCTGAGAAAGTCAAGTTCACTAAAGATTTTTGCTGGACAAAGTACTGAGCAGCATATGCAAAGCATAATCTCTTCTTTGAGAATGCAACTCAAAAATAAAAAGGTAAGAATTATCTAAACAAATCCTACCAGGTAGGAAAATCAAGAGGAGCCAAAAGGCTACAAAAATATAGAAACCTTAACTGAAGCCATTAGGCAGGTAAGACATATTTAAAAACACCCAACTTGCATCAGCAAAAGCACAGCCCAAGATGTGGAAACAGGCCTCTGCACCTTGTGGTTGGCAACCACATTTACATTTTAACTACTTAAAACAATTATTACTTTAATCCAAAAGGCTAATCCCAGATATCTTGGTACATCTATCCCTGACAATGGAATAGTACATAAGAAAGTCTTCTTTGCCCAAATAGGTTTAAGTGCTTGGACTGCTTTTAGATTAATGACCTCTAGCTAGCCTGTATATATTTGTTTATGGGCTGAAGCACAACTTCAGCCTGGAGGAGAGTTTGAATTTATCTTCAAATGAGTGGCACAATATTTTCAACTCTCCCAGTAACATGTTGCATTCTGTTACAATTATCAACAGATTACTTTCTTTTAGATGCTTAGAATGCTAACTGAATTTTTCTGCCAAGATTTAAAATCAGCAATGGATCAACCTAGTAAATAATGTTTTTTTATTATTATTTCAAAACAGGTAGTCATAAAGGGGCCTGCCTCCACACCTGTATTTTCAGCAGAATAGTCACAGACTTCTTTGGAGATCAGTGTGGCATGAAGTAGCTGCCTTTTGAAGAAAGCTATACAGGCATACCTCGGGTTACAGACGCTTCAGGTTACAGAATATGTTAACCCAGAAATAGTACCTCGGGTTAAGAACTTTGCTTCAGGATGAGAACAGAAATTGTGTAGCGGCCGCGCAGCAGCAGTGGGAGGCCCCATTAGCTAAAGTGGTACCTCAAGTTAAGAACAGTTTCAGGTTAAGAACAGACCTCCAGAACGAATTAAGTACTTAACCCAAGGTACCACTGTACTCTAGTTGTGGTATTCTAGTTAGTTGGTCAGCAATTTGTTTGTTTGCATACTGTCCTTCATCTAAGGATCTCAGGGCAGTTTACAACATAGAAATACAAAATAAAAGCATAAAATTCATAATGAAAATTCAAAATAAAAGCATAAAATTCATAATGAATTGTTTAATGAAACAATAACACTCCCCAACATACACATTCAATACAGCAGTTGTAAAACACTTGCCACATATCATATGTGGCTTTTGCTTCTGTGTTTGGAGAGAAGCAAACGACAAGTCTGGATTCAGACAACGTGACAAACCAGACTATAGCTTCTTTCTTGGTAGTGTAGCACCAGCAGGAGTGAAACACCTACCTTTTCAACAACATGCCGCTTGTTCATGTTAAGCCATAGTTTATTTTAACTATAGTTTAAAGCAGGGGTAGTCAATGTGGTGCACTTCAGGTGTTGTTGGACTACAAATCCCATTAGCCCCAGCAAGCATGGCTAATGGTCAAATAATTTTATGTTGTTAACCACACTGAGATCTAAGGATATAGAGTGGTATACAAATTTAATAAATAAAATAAATAAATAAAATGGGAGTACTCCAACAACATTTGGAGAGACCGCACTGGCTACACCTGGTTTAATATGATGTGCACATCAAGCCTCTGTGTGTGTACATTTTGTTTGTGTGTGGTGATGGGGGTTATACACCAAACATCTAACATTAACCTGTTTTCTGAAAAAGAATGGTCAGAATAGTCAACCACTATGTCTAGAAGTTTACATGTTGATTTGCTTGGATAAAGGAAACAAAATTTCACAACAAGTGTCTTGCCAGTTAAATAGAAATTACAATCTTTCATTACTTAAGGCACATGGCCTCAAAACCAACCAACAGTCTCACCTAGGCAAGGCTATTTTAATAAACAAGTCAATGTTTATATTACTGTGAATCAAGCAAATGAAAGACACAACCCAGTAATTAACCTTCAACATATGGAAAGCAGTAACATTTAACTTACAGAATTATTATTAAACATGAAAGAGGCACCTCTGGCCAAAGACAACAGCATGGATCTGAGCAAAAATGGTAAAGCAGGTGGTTTAGCTAATCCCATGGCAGGAAAACAGTGCAGCACAGGGGAAAAGGGGGGTCAATAGTTCAGGATTGCGACGCACATATTATTGTACTGCAGCTCAACTTTAATCAGATGCCTAAAAAACATGTTTAGTAGGCAAGCAGGCATCTTAGGGACAAACTAAATAGGACAGAGGTAGCCACGACTGCTGACATGACTTCCTAGTTTGTGTACAGGGTAGGGTGTTCTGATTTTTACACCAATAGAAATATGCAGCAGAACTTCCCAGTGCCCCTCACAAAGGTGTTCTGCATGTAAAGTGCCTGAACAGATAAGGAAGAAGTTTTCCCTTACCTGTGCACCTCCTTTGATGTTAGAATTATTAATAAAATTATGAATCAAGCAGACATGTCAATATGGCTGCCCTAAGAACCTATCTTAATCCTTGTCTCACACACACTTTAAACCACTCTTTGCCTCGCCAAAATTAGCTTGCATTTATTTTATTTATTTACATATTTGTTTTCAAGAGAATATGCAATTATAAAAACAGATAAATTCATTACAAATAAAAAACAAGTAAAACCATTCCAAATGGAAGAGAACAATATAAATCTAGCAAAAGAGGTAGGTCTCACAAAACAAAATAAATTCACTGTCAACAGCTAGGGTAAAGAGGTGTATCTTCAGCATACAGCAAAAGCTGTAAAATGAAGATTCTATACAAGACTGTGATTATGAATGGACCAAACTTTTTGCCATTCTGTAGTTAACACTTTTTATATTCTCTATAAAGCCATAGTGATCACTGGCAAATATGCACTGTGAAGAGTCACAGGTTCTATTTTTTTAATTAAAAAAGCCATCTCTGATAAAGTAAATGTTCATAATTTATGTGAGAGAATAAAAAACCTCATGAACTACCCTCAACTGCATCTCAAACACAGCACAGCAAAACCCCACTTTTAACTGAAGGGCACCATGAATGGTAACAAAAGATATGCCAAACTATTTCCAGATTACCTCCTGCCTTTTAAAACTCCAGGAAAATTGGTGTCAATATTCTTTTGACCATATGTTTGACAAAATCCTGATCTTCGTAGCAAGCTGATTAGGTTAATCGGAGAAAAGTGATTGTTTCATAAAAAGTAACTATGGAATTCAACAGAAAGAATAGAAAGCAGTGGTGAAAACAATCATATGATCACCTTGGTGGAATATAATTCTGTAATTCCTGGGTTGTAAAACAAAGCTTTGTCCTTGTAATAAATGTTTCTCTTTACCCATTCCATCCCTATTTTTGGAACAAGAGATAGCATGGACACTTACAGCAGCAAACAATGAGCCTCAAGATCACAGCCCATCCACCCAACTACTTAAGCACCTGAACATGCCATGTAATGCCATGACAATATATAGTCAGTCTTTGCACAACTTTGTGTTCAAGACAGCCCAGGTTTTACTATAATAAAGATGGTAATCAGAGCAGATACAAAAGAAATTGGCTACAGATCACCAAAAAGGACTTTGCAGAGGCAGGCAGGCAGTGATTTGTACTCCCATCACAAAGAGGGAAATGGGCATAGAGGGGTGTGACGTCAACTAGGCAAGATGGTTTTTTGATCTGCTTCTCTCTTCCTTCTCCAGAAGTAAAAATAGCCTAGCTTGATCTAAAACAAAGTCTTGCTCAAACGGGCTATGAGCTGCAGAATCAGAGAACCACAAAGTAGCACTCTGGACGACAGGTTTTCACCCCTTTCCCAGGTCATCAGAGAATCAAAAGCTCAGGCCACAGTGATTTTCAAAATGGCCGCCAGGGCTCAAGGCAGTTAAAAAAAAAAAAACCTAAGGAAGATCAGAAGCTTCATTTGACACTGCAGCTTTAGTTGCCCTAATTAAAACTGCCTGAGGTAAAGCACTGAAACCTCTTAGAGAAGATATTTTAAAACAACCCAACAGTCTCACATGTTTCCACAACAGCTAATGAAGCAATTGAACTCAGGATGAAGAATAGAACTATAATTTAAAAAAAAAAAATAAACCTCAACCTCACAGCAAACTGTGCAGGATCGGGACCACTACCAGAATCTACACCTCCGAGGATCTCTGGAGAGCTTTCAAATCTACATGAGGCTTCTGTGTCCTGGATGAAGGATCTACTTTATTTTCTGTTGCCATTATACAAGCAGGCCACATCAAGAGGATACACAGAGCACTCCGTCCAAAGCCAAAAAGCTGTGAACCCTCGATAGACATTATTGTTTGTTTTAGCTCCTTCATATTTAAAATGACTTATTTCAAAAGTTCAGAACACTGGGTAAAATCATAATAGAAAACTCAACTATAAACATCTACCAGGATCTCTACATAGGTACACTGCAACACAGACGAACTTAAAATTTACATCACAGCAGGTACTGAGGTGTTACCCATTCAAAATACTAACTTATGAACAAGTAACTAAAGCTGCCTCCACTCAAAAGGAAGCTAAAAACCAAATGAAGACAACTGAGAGAAGTAGGCAGTGATAAGGAAGGCACAAAACTCAAAGGAGGAGACTTGGCACAAAATGGGGGAAAGTGTGGGTGGGTGGGGGATAAACATGACGAAAAAGGCACATGCAAAAATATGAGAAAAAAGCAACAGCAACAAAAACCACAGATGACTTCTTCTCTGCCTGAGATCCCACTGAAACTACCAACTAGAAGTTTGACCAAGAGCTATGACCCCTATAACCAAAATGGGAAGAACTGGGCTATCTTTCTTTCTTTCTGCAATATAACAAAGTAAAAAAAAATTCTGCTTCTAGGTTAATGTTTACGTATCCTAATTTCACCTAATGAAGGAAGAGATGGAATATCCTGCTCTCAACCATAGGTGTAGGGAGTACTCTATTGGGAAGATTGAGGGGAAGGGGAGTTAAACATTCAAACTCCCTTTTGGAATTCAGAGCATTTGTGTGTGTGTGTGCGCGTGTGCGTGTGAGTGTGTGTGATAAGAGACACATAACAAACAAATGAAACACAATACTAATACAAAAGCCTTCACCCCAGGTGGAGGTGAAGATTGGTGTACTTCATAAAAGTACTTCTCCAAAAGTAGTGGTCGGCAATCTGGATTTCTCCCAAACTCTATTTTCAATTAAATTATATACTAAGTGACCCTAAAGGAAGATTGGTCAGAGAGATAACTCCTGGCTGATATTATGCTTTACTTATGTACCTAATACCCAGCAACAACAATTTCTGGATGAAACTTTTACATTACTGCCCTCATTTAAACGAGGAGAAATGGTGATAGGTGATGAGTGAAATCTTGTACTTAATGATTATTTTGCTAAAAGCAAAACGCCTCACCTATCACAAAACTCGTGCAAGCCACCTTCTTTTAAAACATCCCTCTACAACATATTACATAATCACAATTATTTTGATGCTTGGTGCATAGCCAACCCAGAGCTAAGGAACTATGCACATAGG
The DNA here is from genome assembly GCF_964106915.1 of Podarcis gaigeae. Lineage (NCBI taxonomy): Eukaryota > Metazoa > Chordata > Lepidosauria > Squamata > Lacertidae > Podarcis > Podarcis gaigeae. Next base: position 40,467,450 of record NC_139684.1, on the reverse strand, counting down.
TCAGCAAGGTACAAAAATTATGCCAAATTGTATTATTTATTAACCACAGAAGGCCTTCTTTCCCAGGTTCACAGCTCGGAGATTGGTCTTCTTAATATCTCGGGACCATGCCCCTGTTATCCAGAATGCAATGGGGAGTACACAAACCTAAACCTTTCTATTGAAATTTAGACCCCTGGATATTAAATATTTTTTATTTTACTACAAAGAAAGTCCTTAAAGAGATTCCTGGTTTTTTTAAGATTAATGATAAAGCAGAACAGACAACTTTTGTGGTTTGGGACATGTTTAAAACTGTGGTCTATGCTATGGCATACCTATAAGTGAAAGAAACAGAATTTAAAAAGAAAAACGAAAGGTAAATTCTAACTAATTCAGGAAATACAAGATCTGGAAATGAGACAAACACATGCAAAGCCAAAGAGTGTACAGAAAGTAGTGAAGAAAAGGAGCAGAGCTTAGATCTCTAGAAAACTCACATATACTTAATTCACCTCAGAAGATAAAGCAATATGTTTTTGATTCAACAACAACAACAACAACTCAGCCTCTTAGCGAAACAATGACACAAAAAGCAAGCAAAACAAGTGGTGCACTCTCTTGAAATGCATAATGGTAAAAAAGTCTACAGACAAAAAGAAATGTTCACAACATTTTACAAAAAAATAATAATCCCATTTTTAACTACAGTAGACTCACAAGGAATCAATAGATTTTACTCTAGCAGAAATCTAAAATGGGATCAAAAATATTAAGTTCCACAAAGCACCCAGTCCCGATGGACTCATTTGCCTTTTTTATTTTTTAAGAAATATAGAACACCCTTTCTTTTGAAATTGTTTACTGACAATATAGAATAGAGGCTGAATTCCTGAAACTTGGGTGCCCAAACCAAAGAAAGACCTCAGACTAGTTGAATTATATAGACATATTTCACTGATTATGTGAATGCTAAATTTACAAGCTTTCATAAATTTTACCCAAATATGCTCACCATGACCAAGTCAGATTAATAAGGCTTAGCTTTCCCTATTAGAAAGATTTTCAATGCAATTCTTTGGGAGTCAATCACATCCAGAACCTTCTGTTCTCCTGATGCTGGAATCAGTCAAGGCATTTGATTGTTTAAACTGGCAATATCTCTTTACAATTCTACTTTCCTTAGGTATTAGTGCATCCCAGGTTGGTATGCTTTATACCGGTAATTTATACAACGGGTCACTGGTACAGGTTTTGGTGAATGGGGAGTGCTTTTGACATTTCCCATTGGCTGGGTACCAAAGCAAGGCTGCCCACTGTCTCTCCTTATTTTTCCCTAGCCATGGAACCTTTAGCTTTGGCATTGAAAGCAGATGACGATGTGTAAAAAAAAGGAGTATTTTTTTTGGGGGGGGGACCTATCTTATCTATATTTTCACTTTTGGAAAAAGCTTTTCAAACCATTAATGAAATGATGGGGAAATCACTACAGCCAGATGCAAATTCAGACCTACTATCTTATTTTAGTCCTCAGATTAATAACATAACCAATAAAGACCACATCCTCTACTTATTAACTGCAGCTATATAAGTGATTGCAAAAAAGAGAGAAAAATTTAAATACAAATCTTTTTGAAGCCTGGATTTTGCAAGAATAGGACATCACGCTTACAGACAAATAAAGCATTTCACAAAAGGAATATTGATCGGAGGGGGAGACTATCTCACACCTTCTATACGTCATGATATCTTTTTATTGACTTTGTTAAGACACGGTTTTCACCCTCCATTGATTCCTGGAACCTTATGCAGAGACCTTTTCATTTGATTGCTTTACTTGGAATGCCTAAAACTACAACCGGGCACTATTTTTCTTTCTTTTCTGTACAACTACTATGGTCTGCTTTCCTTGAATGGGTATGTTTTGTTACTTGAAATTAAAAATCAATTGCAAAGAAGCGGGAAAGGGGCATAAATAAACTGAACATCCAATACAAAACTAATTAATCAATGGCATAGTTGGGGGACGTCAACACTCAACGACTCATTTCCCAATTCTCTATATTGAAACATTTTTCACTTTTGCATTTCTCTCTATAAATACTACCTTCTACCTTATCCTTATCTTATTTACCTGAGTGAAATGCAGAGAATAGAAGTCTGCACCACCATGTCACAACCATTCACTTATCACCAATGCCTATGAAACTGTGATCAAGCAGCACCCTCCATTCTTAGAAGATGCTACTCTACAAAACTATTCTGTAATGTTGGTCACAATCCCTGAAAACATCAAAAGTAACTAATGAATATAGGGGAATGTCCCTTGGTTCCTTTATTATTTTCATATCCAGTTCTACTAATTGAATGATTCTTCCATCCCCAGCACACACAGGGCTATACCTTCCAGAGAAACCAAGCCTGTGCAGTGAAGTGAGGGCAATTTAGAATGAGCAAAGTGTGACAGTTAAGTGTAGCTACTCTTCCTTAACAAGCTTCTAAGTAAAAAATGCTCCACTTTCCCACTTGTGCTACATATAGCAAAATCTGCAGAACTCCAGTGCAACACCTTCTGTAGCTGAATATAGCCAATATGATAAAACACAAAGATCTATGCTCCTTGACTTCTGAATAAAGTATATAAGGGATCTGTAGATGCATACTGAACCAGTTCAGCCTTCTGAGTTGTTAGGCAGCTTGCTCTCCTATTTAAAATGGAAAATATTTTCCAATTGCCTCACTGCAAGATTTCACAAACCTGGCTTGCACTGCCTGTGTTGTTTCTGACCTGAAACAAAGTATGGAAAATTTTTGACTCATGGGAAAGTATTTCAGAGAAGCACAGGCAACAAAAAAATGAGGTTACAGAAATGCAGCAGTTTTGTGACCCTAATTCACATTACTGCTCCTATGGAAGGATGGGTGGTATTTAAATATAATACTATTACTACTTTGTATTGTTAATAATAATTAACATCGACAACAACAATAACAACTAAGAACATGGTCCAGTTTACTATTGGGACAGACAATGTCAGTGTTGGCACCCAAAAGGAAGACTATTCAAATGCAAACTGAAGCAGACCAAAAGACAACTGAGAAACCAGAACATTACTTTGAGAGGGCAACTTTGACGTGAGTCTTCACATTCCTGTTGTACATCCCTGAGGCCAAGCAATGAACTGTGCTATTCCCCTATGACCTCTATCATGTTATACAAGAACACAGTACCAGCACAGGTTCTGACCAGTTATAACATCTGTGCAGTGTGACCGTGTGTCTCTCTGTGTGTGTTTTTCCAGTTCGAAAGCATGTCAAAGTGCAAGTAGATAAATAGGTACCGCTCCAGCGGGAAGGTAAATGGTGTTTCCGTGTGCTGCTCTGGTTCGCAAGAAGCGGCTTAGTCATGCTGGCCACATGACCAGGAAGCTGTACGCCGGCTCCCTCAGCCAATAAAGCGAGATGAGCGCCACAACCCCAGAGTCAGCCACAACTGGACCTAATGGTCAGGGGTCCCTTTACCTTTACCTTAAAGAACCCTCTAAACTTCCTAAGTTTTAAAGGGTTATAATATTCAGTGTTATATTGAAATGGAAAATAAAATCACAATATTTCAACTTGATGATCTGAATGGCTCAAGAATTTCTGCAGCAAGCTTTTCTCAAAAAGGCTGTCTAGCTTCCTCAGTCTCTACTTCACCCTACCCATCCCACAAAAGGCAAACCATCAAGTAACCTATTGTAGCCAAATTCCAAAGGGGTGGAGTGTGGGGTTTGCTGGCTATTTGCCCATGTCTTTCCTGCTAGCTAGAGGAGCTGGCAACCATTGTGTCTCCTGCATAAAATAGACAATTTCATGATCAGGCAGGCCACAGTGTGTAATAGAGCTCAAGGGATATGACCTAAAACCATATAAGGATATTGTGAGGTGAATTTAAACTAACAAAATGTAGGTCTTTGGGGGGTTTCCCCATAGCAAACTCGTAGCAAAAGGATGTGCAGGACAGATTGGACTACATAAGCCTAAAGCAAAGAAAGTTCCCTGTTTTATTTTGCTCCAGATCAAACAAGCTGTTACAAGTGTAGGCAGCCCACACATTTGTTGTTCTGATGCATCATCTTGGCTTGTCCCTGGGGAGAGGCACGGAGCTTCCCCAAGCTATATGTACAAAGGGAAGATACCGAGTAGTGCAGCGTTGGCTAGAAAGGTTTGTATTATGATCCCCAAACACAAGCACCATCAAAAGCTGTTGGTAGCTTTCTACTCCATTCAGATCAGTAGATTGCTACCACGGGGCACTCTTAATTACACCAACATCTTCCCTGCAGAAAACCAGTGGTGTGATTAAAAAACTGGTTCAGCAAGCACCAAGAAGCTGTACTCCTGGGTTTTTCCACACTCCCCAAGGCCCAAAGACACAAGGATTCGGTCCAACTCATATTGAAAATATTCAAAGAACGTTATCTGTCTGCTTTTCAACCAACACAAAGCAGCAGAGTATTCAGCATTTGAAATTAACCCACCAACTCGGCCAGCTGCTCCTCATGCCCTCTCTCCAGCAGACAAAGGAGGATCAAGTTCCTCTGAATTTTCAGCACAACTATGAAATACCCAAACCTCAAGGGATAATTCTGAAAGATACCCCCACCCTTTTTTCCAGCCTGCCAATGGAAGGTAAGTAAATGAGGCACTGGGCTGGCTGGAAAGACGGGATGGCTCTCAGCCAGTCTGCCACTAGAATGCTGCATGCAGCACTGAGCTCTCTGTTTAAAGAGGAGATGCTCCCCAGCTCTGTTTACGTGAGTGGAGGATGGGTAAGATTCTTTGGTAATGAGAGAACAACATGCAGGACAGAGGCTTCCCCCGTGCTTGCTTCACTGCAGTTATCCTAGAAAACAGATTAATTTCTGCTTGCTTTGCCATCACTGCCAAACAGATTTGAAACATTTCACACTAAGGAAAAATGGTGGAGACTAAACCTAGGCTTCTGAAAATGTAGCTAAACAAAAGCTTCTTTGAGACTTATGTACAATTTCCCCATCTAATACATGTTCAGGAAGCATGCAATACTAGCACTGGTTTACAAGCCAGGAAGATTAACACAGTTTGGGGGGAGAGGTGTTTTTAAAGAGGCATGTGTTTCTTCAAACCAGGAATTTGGGGGCATGAAACTCTGCTTTCCTTTCAATTTAATAAAGAAATCTAGCCACTTAACAATGGCCACATCCAAAAATTATTTATGGTGAACACATTTTTCCATTTTCAAGTTACACATAAACCTGCACACAATCAAATGCTTCCAGCGGTGGCCAGCTCTCTCTTCACCTTTTAGCCAAATATGCAGTGAATCAAAGTATAAAAATAAATCAAGAGTAAACACAGTTCTATGTCACAAAGGAATTGCTTATAGGCTCTAGTCTAAAACTTTTTTTGATAAAGAGTTGAAAAAGGAGAAAGGTCTTCATAAAGGGAGGGGGAGAGAATACTAATGTGATGTACTTCTACCCAACCTACCTCAAAATCTGTCAAGGTAGCATTATGACATCAGCTTACTCACATGTTCCCCAATTGGCTGGAATCAAATTCTGAAAATCCCCCCCCCCCTTGAGCCCTAAAAAATTGGCACTGTTAAACAGGAAAGGCAGTAATTGCTCTTTTCAGCCACTGCAATATATAAAACTGTCCCCTTCAAGGAGGTAAACGAAAAACTGCAGAAGGATCTGCTTACCCAAAAAGCTAACCGCATGCTTTAAAAGGGTAGCACCACCAAGAAGAAACTTTTTTAAAAAATCTATTTGATACAAGAGAAGTGGAATGAACCTCAGTGCATTTCAAGCCCAAGAAACCTCATAATGGGACTAAACAGGAAAAATGAAAACTAAAGTATGTACAAGCAAAAATGATTCCCCCTGCCCCCAGTAACACATAAAACATGCATGACTTCTTAAAACTTGCAAGCTCCCCAAGCTCTATCACTGGCAAATTAGAAGCCGTTGCTGGCACTTTGGTCCAAGCTCATTTGCAAAAAAGCTTTTAAGACAGTTTGGTGGGTGGATGTACTGGATAAACTAGGGCTATGTCACAGAAAATTGGAAACCTTTTATAAAATGCATCCCAAATTTTAGATTTGTGTTATAGAAAAAAACTGAAAAGCAAAAATAAAAAAAGAGCACTGCTGAACAACTGAGTTCAGCTATTCAGCTAACATACACACTGCCTTCAACCCCACCTCAATTAGGGCATTCAAAGGCAGTCAGACAAAAGAATGCTGAGAGTAAACTGCACTAGACAGGAATATTTTTAGCACGCACTAAGACACTCTGCTGTGAAATTTCTGCCTCTGCATTTATAACTATGGTATATTATGTGGATATTATTTTTTAGCCCCAAAAAGATACAATGGTCTTCAGAACACTTAAAATATCCTTCTGAAAAATACTTTTCAGAGATGACAAGCTTTAAGCAAAGCATCTACTTCCACGTATTTCAAACAATGTGTGCCTGGAGAAACCTCATGAACAGGGAGATAAGTCAAAATAGCTTCAATCACTTACATACAGCAGCCTGAACAATAAGAAATATTTCCTTAGATAACTGAGAAGTCTGAATGCATGTTACAAAATGACCTATGTCCAAAATAATATCCTAAAAATATAGTTGTGATACGATATTGTGCTACACATTTAAGCAACACTGAAATATAAATACTGTTCAGAAACAAGAACCTTTGCTATACTAAACCAAACATTTAAAAGATGAGTGTGCGCAACTTGATAATAAAAGGGCTAAACATCAGAAATATTGGCAACATTCTCCAGGCACACTTCCCTTTACAGTTTTGTTGCTCTATGTAAGCTGTAGGAAGGCATTTTAATCTCCAAGCAGCACCAGTTTCTTTCTCAATTTAAAAGACTAGCTTTCTAAAAGATAGTGAGGTGCTTTCCAGGCTGCAGCTATGAGCAGCACGTTTCTCATTCAGCCCTGCCCCCATCTTTTTCCGTTCCCCTCCCAGCACTGCGGCAACGCAGATGGCAGCAGTGTGACCTCGCTGTTCCTGCCTCCTTGTTTTGATCCTGCAGTCTTGATTGTTCAGGCTAATCCCACACTCTGAGCCTTGGCTGCCAGCCAAAACTGTTATTAATGGCACAAAAGCTTCTCATTCCAGCTACTTCTACATCCGCTAATGCTGTTGTTGCCTCCCTGCACCCTACAAACTGGAGCTGCACTATGTTTTGCTAAAATGATTTTTCAAAAGAATAAGAAACAGTTTTGTGGTCATCTCTGCACACACAAGAATCTTACCCATAAATCACAATTTTACAATTGAAATAATAAATACAGTTGGTAAACAAACTAACAAGAAACTTATATGAGTTCAATACAGTGGTACCTCAGGTTACATATGCGTCAGGTTACATATGCGTCAGGTTACAGACTCCGCTGACCCAGAAATAGTACCTCGGGTTAAGAACTTTGCTACAGGATGAGAACAGAAATTGTGCTCCAGCGGCGCGGCAGCAGCAGGAGGCCCCATTAGCTTAAAGTGGTGCTTCGGGTTAAGAGCAGTTTCAGGTTAAGAACGGACCTCTGGAACGAATTAAGTACTTACCCTGAGGTACCACTGTATTTAAAACATTATTTTTGTGAAAATGGAGCCATGTAACAGAAACTGATTCAACAGTACTTTTAGTAAGGCAAAGCAAAGGAACAACCTTCAAGGCAATGCCAGAAAGTCTAGTCACGATCTGACTTTGTGTGGAAATTTAGAGCAGCAAACTCTCATTCAAGGAAGGCCCATTTCCCCCTTGATTTTTATCTGCACTAGTACACCACCAGATCTGAACTTGGCACATGGCTTTCTCCCTCCCCCCATGTACACTTTGGGTAGGTAGTGCTACTCAAAACTCAAACACACACATATAGATGCCAACATCTCCAAACACTACTATGTACACATTTTCCTCACCACCTGTGTAAGCAAATGTCATGTGTAGAGTAGCCTTCAAAATCTGCTCTGGCATTGTGGTGGTCCTCACTAAGGAAGGTTTTGCCCTTAAACTGCAAATACTTAATTAAACAGTGAGGTTGAAGCTGAGAGCACAACATTACACTTAATACAATTCTGAATGGCAGCTTTAAAGCTATGCTTACTTCAGCCTACGTGCTTTGGTCAGATCATCTGCTGCAGTTCAAGACCTCTTATAGTACAGCAAGACAAGGCTCAAGAAAAATATGGCAGGAACAAGCTTTCTATTTCTCAGCTACTTGTACACAGATTGACAAAGTTGATATGGTAAGGATTTCACCCCCAACACTCAGCCTTCTCAATTCATTCTCATTCTCTCTCTCAGGGCAAGTTTCTTCAATGAAGTAAATATTGTACAGACACCCCCACTCTCTGACCCAGACCCTGCAAGATACAAATCTGATTCTCAGACTCTGCTCTAGCCATGGTTAGGAACCTTTGAGGAAACCCAGTGACAATAACAGCACTTGTGTATCACTGATTATGAAGACCTCACAAGATGCAACAAGAACAGCAAGATCCAATGAATACAGATTCTTCCACAGGAGTAGGCAACCTAAGGCCCATGGGCCACAAGCAGCCCACAGGGGTCGTTTAACCAACCCAAGAGCCACCCCAGAACCGAGCTGCTCGCTCAGCGAGTCCCTGCATGCAGTGCTATACCAGCATAGCGTGGCGCAGGGACTCACTTCCACGGCGCTGGAAATTGTGTCTACGCAGATGCAGATGCCCAAAATCGTGTCTGCGCAGATGCAGACACCAGAAAACGAGTCTGTGCAGACGCAGACACGGAGGGATCTCCACTGGAGTGAACCAGACCAGGCGAGGTAAACCTTGCCGATCCCTGATCTTCCACTACATACTGCAAAAGAAATAACAATGGATTGGAGTGACACATGATACACACAATCCTGAAGAAATAATGATCATGTGGAGAGAAGCCCATCACAAAATTCCTAAACACATCCCAAATAAACTGGACCCACTGTTTGTGGTCAATCAGTTTTGCTGGAAATACAAGAGCCCATGCTTTTGGCCCTTATTGTGTTTTGGAAAATAACAAACCTCACTGGAATAGGACTAGTTGGTTGGGGGCTTAAAGAGTAGAGCAAATAAAATATAGCTTTCACTTCTTATAATGTGACAAAGTCTTGTAGGAATTAAAAATTAAGTGCTTGTAAATTTGGATAAGGCAAATTCAGTTGTCCTCTACCAAATTCATGCCCCTCCATCTTCTCATGCCTGGTTAGGTCACTAAAGAAGAAAGACAAACATGGTGTTATGTGGTCAACTGATACCCCCAACCCCTCTACCCTGAAGTCCATCTTCTGTGGCTCATCTTGAGAACTCTGTGGTGCTAGATGGGTGGGGGAATACATTGCCTCAGTAGATGAAAGCCAGGAAATTTGCTTAAAATATTATTAACAAGATCACAGAATATGTGCAGCAGAATCAGAAACTAAGACTACAAACAATTCACAAGCTCTTCTCTAAAAGTTAAAAGAAATAAAATTGGGGGTGCTTTCCCCAACAATAAGCTGCAATTTCAAAGACATTTTAAGCCACGGCTTGGAACATACCTGGAAGGTCACCTGTAAGAAAATGCCTCCATGCTCAACACCAAGCAAAAAAATGGTTCTAACAAATGGTTCTAACTGTCTATCTTTATACAAAGTCATTGCCAAGCTTTCTTTCTTTTTCTCCATGAAGAGAACACACATACCTCCTCCTAAAAGAAGCAAAGCAAACATTTGACACATGCATATGCTCAAATACTGAAGAATTTTTTTGCTCTTTCAGAATGCTCCTCAGATGTCTAAAGTCTGAATTTACAAAGCCCAAGTTTGAAACTTCTATCCATGCCAGAAAAATTATTGCTTCTGAACAGCAGAAAAGCTTTGCCCTAATGGAGAAACATAGGAAGTTTCCTTATACGGAATCAGATCCACCGGTCAATGTAGCTCAGTACTGTCTACAATAACTGGCAGCGGCTCACCAGATTTCAAACAAGTAATCTCTCCCAATCTTCCCTGGAGATGCCAGTGGAAAAAGATGTAGGTTACATGTTAAGTAAAAAGTTAACATTACAAATTCCATTTATTTATTTATTTGATGAATCACTTCCCATAAAACATCTCAAAACAATCTAATAAACACTATTATTTGTGAGGGTGTCAAATCCAACACAGATGCAGACTGTCATAAAAAATCTGCATGTAAAATACTTGTTGAAAAAGGATGGTCTTCAGTAGGCACATGCACACACAATTATGACTTTACACCTAGCAGAACCTACTTCTGTTCATGAAAGACCAGGTATCCAATTTTTGCTTATCCCACACAGCTTAGTGTAAACTGCACCCCACCCATAAAATGGTTCAGTATGAAGCAAGATCAGCAAAAACTGGGTGCTCCACATTGCTCCAGTGGAAGTGTTTTTTGGTAGTGCAAAATCACAAGCTACATACAGCCCTCAACGTTTCTTGGCACTTGGACAACAGAAAACAGTCAAGTTAATGTGCATGTCACAGGAACATAAAGGTAAAGGTAAAGGACCCCTGACAGTTAAGTCCAGTCGCAGACGACTCTGGGGTTGCAGCGCTCATCTCACTTTACAGGCTGAGGGAGCCAGCATTTGTCTGCAGACAGTTTTTCCAGGTCATGTGGCCAACACGACTAAGCCGCTTCTGGCGTAACGGAACGCCGAAACCAGAGCAGCGCACAGAAACGCGGTTTACCTTCCCACTGGAACGCTACCTATTTATCTACTTGCACTTTTTTGGCATGCTTTCGAACTGCTAGGTTGGCAGAAGCTGGGACCAGGCAATGGGAGCTCACCCCATCGCGGGGATTTGAACCGCCGACCTTCTGATTGGCAAGCCCAAGAGTCTCAGTGGTTTACACCACAGCACCACCCACGTCCCTCAAAGGAACATAGGAAACTGCATTATATTGAGTAAGACCATCTAGCTCAGTACTACAATGATCAGCAGAGGCTCTCTGGGATTCCAGACTGGGCTCATTCCCAGACCTACCTGGAGGTTGAACAAGGGAACTTCAGCATACAAAGCAGATACTCTACCACTGAGTTACAGCCCTTCCAATAAATTAAGACTTCATGATCATGCAAATATGTTAGTTTTGTGCACTGAGAAAGAGTAACTGCTCAACCCAGATATCTCTTTTTTTAAAAAACAAAACAAAAACCCAGTACTAGGACAAAATCTTAACTTATTTATCTAGAATACTGAAACCAATTAAACACCACTGTTTGATGGGTGTACCCAATACTAGGGCAAAATCTTAACTTATAGGATTCTAAGTGGCTGGAAGTCGCTAAAAGTTTATCTTTGGAAAGAAATCTGAATCATCAGCCTATTCTCTATAATATCAATGACTGGTCTGATTTGTGACCACAAGGCTACTTATAGGAGGCCATTGGTTTATCTGTAAGTCAGGTATGCTGCAAATAGGCAGCTGCAGATGACTGGATGGAGGGAAAAGCAGGGTTCAAAATTAGTGGGTGCCAGTCACATCTTGCGACTGGCAACCAGCCATTTGTGACTTGATGGAGAGATCCAGGTGCATCTTTTACTACCGTTCTACCCGCCAAACAGCTGATTAAGCTTGTAGCGCAGCAGCAAAAGATGCATCTTTGGTTTTTTGCTGCTGATGTGGTACCCAGTGAATCAGGTGTTTAGTGTCTACCCAGCAGCCCCTGATTCACCCGGCTGAATTTTTTTTATATAAAAAAAATAAATAACACCTTTTTTACTGCCCTGCTACTGGGTGAATCAGGTTTTCGGTGGGGTAGAGATGTAGCAAAAGATGTGTCTTTTGCTGCAGCGCTACTTTGCAGACCCCAATTCACCCAGAGGCATTTTCATTTTCATTTTGGCTTGTAGGGCTGCCTGGTCTGGTGGAGGGGGGCAGCAAAAAAAAGGGAGGGCACCTGGACATTTTGTTTTGGTGCCCACAACCTAGGTCTCAGGAGCCACATGGCTCCTAGCATTCATATCCCAGCTTCTAACACTGGGGAGAAGGAGGGGATATGAAATATGCTGTGCTTTTTGGTACTCCTTTTGGCCGAACTACAGTCATCTCTGTCTTTCCATTCCACTACTAGAGCCTGTTAACCTTTTGCCTCTTGGACCTGGTTGTTCTGTGTCCTTGTGCTTTGTATAGATTCCACTGTATAGATTCCATTTTGATTCAATTCTGTTGATTAGACATCTCTTCCAAATATGTCATCCACGAACGAGCAACTGCTCCTCTCCCTTCTTGTCTGTAAGCTTTATATATCATTTGAAATGTAATCTAACTAATTTAGGTAGTTAAGAACAGATATCAGCTCCCCAATGACTGAAATGAGGATGGTGGGATTTTCTTTGAGTAACAGTTAAGGTAAATGCTATTTTGAAATTCAGTTTGCAGATGCGAAGAATCTGTTTTGTCCTCTAGCAGGATACCTATATCTCACTGAAACAGTAGGTTTCTGTAAACCTAACAAACTTTGACCTAGTTTTAGCATCCCTGGGTCACTCAAATTCAGAGGTCTGGGGTGCTCCTGGGTATATCACTGAGCCAAGGTGCAACAGTGCCCAAGAGTGCCTAGTGCCTGGCAAGAAGACTTCTCTCTGTTGAAGACCTAATTAACATCATTCATTCATTCATTCATTCATTCCTCAAGAGATATAAATATAAAATCTACATAATCCCATAGCTTCTCTCTAGTGCCTTTGTGAGGGGATCTCAAAAGTGCTTGGCAAACAATGTTTTAAGCTTTAACACACCATGTGATAGAGAAGCTCTCTGTGAGCAGGACAGAAGGAGCAAATGAATCAGATAGGTATAGATGACTTCTGTCTCAAGCTGCAGACATCTGCCATCCTGTTAGTGTTGGATGATTTTGATTTAGATCCATTTCAGTTTACTTTCAGACCTGGTTTCATGATAGAAAGACTTTATGTCACCCTGGTAGATGGCTTATGAGAGGGAATAGAATGAAGGAGTGCAACTCTATTGGTTCTACTAGACTCAGGACTACCACCATGATGACCATGGCAGTGTTCGAAATTAGCCAGCCACAAGACGCAACCAAGTGAGGATGCCTGGGTGCTAGGATGGCACCTGATGTCGCCACCATCTGGAGGTATGTGCCTGGGGGTCACTGGATCTGGACTGTTTTCACACACTAATACCACATCCTGTAGAATTCTATCAGTTGCATTTTATCTGCACACGCGATGAATTTCTGGAACCAAAATGCCTTTTATGTACAGCCTGAGCAGCAGCAGTCACCATCAAGCAAAAGAGGCAGGAATATATATATATGTGGACTGTCCCTGGACTAAGTGACTTTTCTTCTTTAAGTTCTCAAAGTTCTTAAGCTAGCTCAAGGTTATCAACTGAACTAGCCAGATGTTTAATTGGAAATCAATCACAGTCAGTCCAGCATTTTTAAAACATAAGACTTTAGAGCTGTCTAACCCCAAAATGTCAGCTAGACATTCCATTTTAGCGACTATAACCTTGATTTAAGGAGCCATTTTGATGCCTAGCTTATATACATGAGTTTCTAACACTGGCCCATGGGTACAATGGTACCCTTAAGGACCTTCCCTGGTGCCTATGAACCTTGGAGCCCCTTCACTCACTGCCATATTTGTCATGAGATGGCAAGCATGCTTACTTCCCCTCACTGCACTGGAAAGTACACAGAAGGAAGCTGAAAGAGTGACACACTGTACCACTTCTTCTTTCAACTCTATGTGCTTTACGAGGCTGAGGCTGCCATCTAAGCAGCTGAACAGAAAGTGGGGTGACTGGGGATGGGGAGAGTCTGGGTGATCTAAGAAACTAGAAGAAGCAAAATGAAGCAACCAGGAGAGAAGTGGGGAGAGAAAGCAGGTCAAGAAAGTATGTGCATGGAATGCCACTAAGTTCCATCCTGCCCCCCCCCCACTTTTTAACAATTACATAAAACTGTTGGGGGAAGTCAGATTGAGGTTTGGGCTAAAGTCTCATCAATATCTCAGATTTCTTATCTCCTAATCCCAAGGAAACTGTGCAATTACTGAACCAGTGCCTAGAGGGGATTCTAAGGTGAATAGGGCAATGACACAGAGTACTTCAGATAGTGGTCTACAACTTGCCTTATGTGTGGCTGCACCTCCTATGAAGGACTTTGTGTGTGGTTTAAGAGTTCTCTTGGACTTGGTGCTAACTTGGGAAGAGCAGGTAGCAGTGGTGGCTTATACCGCATTTCACCAGGATAGGCTTGTACACTAGCTGTATCTCTATAAGGAAAGGTCTGGCCTTGTTTTGGTTACCCATGCACTTATGGCAATCAAGATGGACTACTGTAATGTGCTCTATGTGGAGCTGCCTTTAAAGATGACAATAAATTCAGATGGCTAAGAATGTGGCCACCCAAGTATTATGGGGGTTAGGCAATTAATGCATAGGACACCTTTACTATGGCAGCCACCCACAGAATAACAAGATGTGTCTTTCCACCCTAGACAAGTGGAAAGCAACAGATAAAGAATTACTGCTGAGAAGGTAAGAGACATAGCTTAGTTCCCAAGATAACATGTTTGCCAACAGTACCAGCAAGCTGGTAAAATGTGGGTTGAACGAGGTAACTCTTAGGTGGATTTGTAGCTGGTTGACTGACTGAAATCATAGATGTTGACAAGCTGGAACGTGTGCAGAGAAAGGCAACTAAGACAATTAAGGGTCTGGAAACTAAGCCTTATGGGGAGCACTTGAAGGAGTGGGGTATGCTTAGCCTGGAAAAGAGGAGACAGAGAGAAGATATGATAGCCATCTTCAAACATCTTAAGGGCTGTCACATGGAAAAGGGAACATACTTGTTTTCTCCTGTCCTGGAGGGCAGGACTCAAACCAATGACTTCGAGTTACAAGAAAGGAGATTCCAACCAAACATTCAAAAAAACTTCTGATAGTATAAGCTGCTTGGCAGTGGAACAGACTCCCACAAGAGGTGGTGGACTCTCCTTCCTTGGAGGTTTTTAAGCAGAGGTTGGATGGTCATCTGTCATGGATGCTTCAGCCAAGATTCCTGCATTGCAGGGAGTTGGACTAGATAACCCTTGTGTACCTTCCAGTTCTAAGATTTTATGATTCTATGAATAGTACCAATCTCCATTACAACTGCTTCCAGAACTTGTGTACGCAATCACATCTGTACCACATATGTCTAATATGTTCCTCGGAATTTACAAACCCACCAGCATAACGGGGCACCAGATCTTACAGTATGAGCTAGTCAGACTGGGGTTGAAAACCAGTGGTGGACCATCTTCAAATAATTCTCCCTGTTAGCAGACATGGACCTCAAAAGAACAAGTGAACCAGATCTTAAGCCACTGAGAATTTTTCAGTTTGCCTATAGGTCTTGTTTTCCACACCAATTTCAAAAAAGTGAAGAAAACTGGGATTGTAACAGTAGGGAATATATCACAGAGACTCTGCCTTTTTCTTCCAGGGGCACACACCTTTGGAATGCACTACCATCCAGGAGTCATCATTAGATGCTTTTAGGAAAGGCCATCAGGTCAGTTTGTTTTCCTTTCACTTGGGTTGCAGCTTAACTGATGTTAACAATTTTAGCTATACAGTGGTACCTCTGGTTAAGAACTTAATTCATTCCGGAGGTCCATTCCTAACCTGAAACTGTTCTTAACCTGAAGCACCACTTTAGCTAATGGGGCCTCCCGCCGCCGCCGCACAATTTCTGTTCTCATCCTGAAGCAAAGTTCTTAACCCGAGGTACTATTTCTGGGTTAGCGGAATCTGTAACCTGAAGCGTCTGTAACCTGAGGTACCACTGTATTTTGTACTGCATTTTAATATCTGTGGGTGGATGTGTGTTATTCTATGATCCTATTATAATTATGATTCATTAACTGATGCTGTTCTTGTATATATATTATTAAGCCACCTTGAGTGGATTTACTCTTAAAGGTGGCCTGGAAATACTTTAAATCAATAAAAAATTCATGTAAATTACAACCACTCTGAATATTCTCTCATGCCCAATTCTAATACTACTTCACCATGGCTGGATTCCATGCTGCAGCAGATCTAAATCTTATCAAATTGCACAGGTAGATCAGATAGGAAAAAACAGTGAGAGTGTGGGGACTTCCCACACCATTCATCTATCTCTGTTGCTGCCAGATTTAGACATTACCTCCATAGAAGTAATATATACTAGCCTTGGGGCTATTAAGAAGGACAGTGTGATGCTATGGATTTCGTTTTGAACTTGCATTTGAGAGATCTGGGTAAAAAAAAAAAAATCCAGTTCAGCCATTTAGTTTACTAGGTGACTTTTGAACAATCACTGGCCCGTGAGTGCTTCAATTGGAGAACAGCCTTTACTAAAGGTGCCATGGACTTTGAAGAAGCATTAAAAACTCCCATTGTTCTAGGTGCATTTTCCAACAGGGAATTTAATAGGCGCAAGCAGTTTCTGAGCTCTTGGTGCAGTATTGCGCCTAAGATTTCAAATTAAAACTGCCACTGCAAGTGCTAAGAGTGTGTGAGGAGAAATTCCTCCCCGCCAGACTTCCAATAGATCTAGGGGTCGTCTTATACATGAGGACATCTTATACATGGAAAAATACGGTAAGTCTTATGTTTGCAAACTGGACACTCAAGGTGGGTCTGCCATCAGCTGTAAAGGTCTTTAATACGTGTTAACTGTGGTGCCAAAAAGATATATTTATATGAAGGAAAGAAGGTGTAGGAAGAATCCAGGGTTTGTCTGCAAAGTGAAAGGAGGACCTTTTTCTGCCTCTCTACTTCCAGCCATTCTCTGAAGACTGGAGAAGAGACCCTCTTAAGCAGGGGTAGGCAACCTAAGGCCCATGGACCACAAGCGGTCCATGGGGGTTGTTTAACTGGCCCCCAAGTCACTCCCGAACCGAGCCGCCTACTCGGCGAGTCCCTGCGCGCTGCGCTAAACCACCACAGCACGGCACAGGGATTCGCTTCCGCAGTGCTGGAAATCACATCTGCATCTGCGCATTCTCAGATGCCGAAAATCACATCTGCGCAGACACAGATACTGGAAATCGTGGTCACGCACGCACGCACGCGTTCTGGCCCACAGAGGGATCTTCGCTGGAGTGAACTGGCCCAGGCGAAGTAAACCTTGCTGACCCTTGCTCTTAAGAGTATTAGGGAGGTGAGCAGGGGAAGCATGGCTTTGTTTTTGCTGTCTTCAGATGAGGACTAGGCCATGTGAAAAATGAACATAAGGTTTTAGCAGCAGTTCATTCACTTTCAGCTTTGTACACACCACTAAGACCGTGTTCATGGAAGACAATCTTACTCGGCTATGAGTGATTGCCATAGAAGAAGAGGAGGACTTGGACGCCTTCATTGAGACTGACTGTTTAGTTCAAAGCTATACAGTATATGGAATATAACAACCTCAACTTTCCTACATAGCTTCTGTTTCAAGACTGAGAAGCAAAAACTGACAAAAGTTTTCGCAGCATTCTTGTTAAGAGTCTGGAATGAGACTTATCAACTCTGTATAACCCATGTATCTGTTTGGCTCCCTGACCCACAATCTCCAGCCCTCCAAAGTTCCCTTCCCATCAATAGTGCATAGGCCCTCTTTCAATTTGCAGGCTGTTCAACCACAACTTTTGTTCCACCATTTCAAACTATGAGCTGTATTTGCACTTTGACATGCATCACTGATGTTGTGCATTCAACTGTGTTCATTATGTTACATTTGCATTCCTTTGTACTCCAGACTGGCAGAGGAAATGCTTTTTGCAAAAGGGATTTAGTGCATTTTGGTTTTTACATTGTGTCACAACTTCATCTGCTCTTATTATGTTTGTTTGCAACTGTAGTCTATCATCTAAGCCTTTTAACTGACATTTGTACAGTTGGTCATTGCTTTAAAAAAAAAACAAAAAATGCTTTTCACAGCCATATAAACAATCCAAACTAACAGTAAGCTTATTTGCAAGGCAAGAATACTTCTTACACATGTCATTTCTGAAGTGAACAGTACATTAAACTGTGACTGCAGCAATCTGGAGTCTCCATTCCCTAGAATATATTCCAAATGACATTTCCATGCAGCAATGCAGGGATTTTCACTACTCCTACTTGAAGCTTTCAATAAACAGCTGGTAACTTTATAGGTTTGGAACAGCACAGCATGTAAAACAACTAGGCTAGATGTATGTGAAACTCTTTTGATGTTAAATGTTGCATTATTTATTAGTGTACATTTACTTTAATATTTGCACTCTATTTAGATCAGTGATAAGCAACCTGGAGCCCTCCAGATGCTGTTGACTCCAATTCCCATTAGCCCTAGCCAGCATAATTAATGGTCAGAGATGATGGGAACTGTAGTCTACCATCAGGTACACCAGATTCTTCATCTGTGATTTAAACTCTCTTGCTCATTCTCTCCTTACTATGTACATTTCTTCTACTGACAGAAAATGACAACTGTTTTGCCCTAGGCAGCAATGGCAGACTGATATTTATGCCAATAAAAAAAGGTAAAAAGTAAAGGACCCCTGGACAGTTAAGTACAATCAAAGGCGACTATGGGGTGCGGCGCTCATCTTGCTTCAGGCCAAGGGAGCTGACATTTGTCCACAGACAGCTTTCCAGGTCATGTGACCAGCACAACTAAAATGTTTCTGGAACAATGGGACACCATGACGGAAGCCAGAGAGCACGGAAACACTGTTTATACTTCCCGCTGCAGTGATACCTATTTATCTACTTGTACTGGTGTGCTTTCGAACTGCAAGATTGGCAGAGCAGAGCAACAGGAGCTCACTCTGTCACATGAATTTGAAACACTGACCTTCCAATCGGCAAGCCCAAGAGGCTCAGTGGCTTAGACACAGCGCCACCCGCTCCCCATTTATGCCAATACCAGCAATCCAGGTGGAACACAAATTTAAATTCTTGGCACTGTGCTGCATTCATACAGTGAAAATACATCCCAAGGACCTGAAAAGATGGGATTATAGTCTACTCCTGCACCTCAAACTTATACATTGGTATCTCTCTTCAATGGGAGATGGCATCCCCTGATGAGTGAACCGAGCACTACTGAGAGTAAAGTCACTCATTGAATTCTAGTGCCTTGGAGCTTGCTGGTGTCATCATTTCTCCTCTATACTTCATCAATTCATGTGTGAAGCTTATTCAGTCAGCAGACTGATGCACGTCAAGCTAGGAACCTCAAACACTGACAGGCTGCTACTAATAGCTCTTTGTGTATTGCACACTGAGCACTACATGCTTCTACATGTTCCATATCAATACGTGGGGGGGGGGAGAGAAGGGAGGGAAAGAACCCCTTCCTCTGGCATTTACAAGCTAGCAAGTGAACTGTGCGGTCCCCTGCAAGGAAGATGCTCACATCTGTGCCCTTTCATATTGCCCTGGCTTCCTTTTAATTCATCTTCCTCTGGCTGCAGAATGGTGCGTGCTGCCTCTCTCACATTGACATTGCTTTGCTACATGAGCTGCATTCAGAGCAGGTATCGCTGAGTAAAAAGGAGCGCCTTGTCTCTCTGCTGAAAAGGAGACAGGTGGCTAGTGGCTTGAAGAGTGGACGAGCAAACTAAAATATAGAAAGAAAAAAAACCTTGTACAGTTTAAAATAAGACTGGTGAACTGAACTGTCACTTTGCCGTCACCCCCTTTCTGTAGATAACAGTTTGGCTGTTTGAAGCACGTGATAGGGAACTGTGAGCGTGCTGTTCTTTACAGCTGCCCTTTGTATGAACTAAAAATCTGCTGGAATTAATAAAGTGCAAGGAGGAAGAGGAACTCACTAGCCGAATATACTTGTGTATCCTGCGTGGAGCAGAGAAAGCAAGGTTATAATCTTTTGAAATAAATAGTCCTTACACATTTCCCCCATAAGCTGCACTTCTATGCAGATGATCCCATTTTTCTTTGCAACAACAAAAAATATTAATGTTGGCTAGATGCAATGCAAATTTATAGAATACTGGTTTCTTTCCACTTCACTTTTGATAAGCATACACTCCAAACAACTGAACAGTTCTTTCTAGGAGTGAGTAATAAAGGCAATTAAAAACATTTGTTCTTACTCCCAGTTTCCTTCCTGAAAGATGCTGCTCCTCTGAAAATTAAAATGGCATGAACTAAACACCAACTGAAGCTAAAAAATCTCAATCCTCCCATCCCAACATTTTACTAATATGATGTCTATTTCTTTACTACCTATACAGGTTTTACATTTTGAGAGTACATGCTCCTGTTCTCATTTTTTTTCTTTTTGATTATCTTTGCAGCATTCTATTTCTTGCTATATTAACATGAATACTTCATAACACAAAATCTTTATGAATTTTTATCTCTTTCTGGAAGGTTAGCCTGTAATCCTATTCTATTACTTTGCCAGTGCAGTAAAATTAGATTTTTCTGATTAATTGGCCTTTCAAAATTGCCTTCTAATAATTTTAATATGATTTGCGCTGGACCTCTAACCATTCCTGTTAAAGTCTTCCTTTTGGTCGTAAGTGGCAGCAATAAGTGCTGACTACACTCAAGATGCCCAACCAGTCTCAGTTTGCAACAAAAGACCATTTCAAGAGTCTTAATGGACTGTGATTTATTCTGGAAAATTTACAAGATTTGGAAATTTCAGTATGGTTCAGTATGCAACTGCCTAAATATTTGAAGTCCAAGCACAACACCATTTTTGCACCAATTGTGCAGAACGTCAATTCACTTCCTGGCCCAGTTAAAGTTAATAGCATTAATCTTTAAAACCTTAAACAATCTGTGGCCAGCCTACATGAAGAACCATCTTCACTCTGACCCATTTGTTAAGCTCAAGACTGCAAGTTCTACTTGCATGCTCACAAGTAAGATCAATCACATTGGCAGGTACAAGAGAAAGGGCTTTCTTGGTGATGGCCCTGCAGTTGCAGAAATACATTCCAAAAGAATTACTGTTAAGCCTAACACAATTCTAAGGAGTTTTGTAGGAGACAGTCTTCTGGTGATGCAGCAGTGACATTTTTGGGTAACTCAAATCTTATTGGTTGCCGCACATCCCAGTTCTTTATTCATGATGTGTACAATGACAGTTATTGGTGTGGGACAGCATACATGAGAATGACTTGCTCTAAAACATGTACAGGTGATTCTGCATTTACACAAGGGTTACATTCCAACCCCCTGTGTGCATAAACAAAATTGTGTAAAGTATTCTGGTGAGTCAGCTTCCCCACCGAACAGCTGATGTGTGGGATAGCACACCAAGCAGTCACTGCTTCCCTGGGTGTCAGCTGAGAAAGTCCCTCAGCCTCGCATGGAGACTCTCTGAAGAGGATGTCCTCTTTGGGCTCTAAGGAAGGTCTCCTCATGAGCCAGAAGGACTCTCCAGGGTGCTCCTCATTTCCAGGATCCATTTCTGGGTTCCCAGCACTGCACAAATCTCAGTCGCATGCAAACAGAGCACACACAAATGGGCAGTTGCCTGTATTGGGCTAGAAATTATGCTAGAAGTCTCATAGAGGACAGTCTATTGATGGTATGGCAGTGACCGTATCATTTGTGACTGCTCAAAGACTATTTTGTTCATCATTCATTTGTATGTATTTTTTTTTTAATGGTATGGGGGCTACATGTCTGAGCATTACTTGCACCCAAATGAAGTACTGGACTGGACAGGATTTTAGGGTATCTGTATTCCAAATGTGTTGGTGCAGGAGATGATATAGCCCAAAGCTTACTGATTTACACAGATTGTTCTGCTCACAGTAGGTTTTTGAAGAAGGTGTTGTTGTTGTGGACTGCTGCTCTTCCCCTCTTCCACAGGGCTCTGTTCTGGTCACTATGCTTTTAAATCTCCATGTGAAACTACTAGGGAAGTCTGGAGTTTTGGAGTGGGCTGTACCTCCCAATTCTTTTTCGTTTCCTTATGTGGAAAGGAATAACCATTTGCAGGTGATAATAGACTGAAGGAGGATAAATAAACTGATGCTATGTTCAGAAAATGTGGAAAAGGTCATGGGACACAATGACAATAAAATATTATAGAAATGCTGGTTCTAGATGTACTGCCATAAGAAAAAAACAAGTATGTATATTGGGAATGCTGCTAGATCTAAGACTCATCCAGAATTCTCAGGTTTAGGTACTGTCCTATCAAGTATGATAGATGGTATGTCAGCTATGTCTCTTTTGGGAAGACAGTAATTTAGCCACTATGCTATATGTCCTGGTAACCTCATGCTAATACTATTGCAATGCACTTGACGTGGGAACACCCTTGAAAACAATTCAGAAATTTCAATTTGTACAGAATACAGCAATTAGTGTTTTTATTAGTGCTGATTTAAAACAAAAAACAAAAAAACTACCAATTTCCCATGAGCTTCACAGTCTGCCAGTCTGTTGGCATGTCAAATTCAAGTTGCTTTTAAAGTATTGTTATAGGTTTGCCAGAGGGTCAGAGAGAGAGACCTTAGAGCAGTGGTGTCCAAACTTTTTTCAAAGAGGGCCAGATTTGATGAAGTGAAGGGCCGTGAGGGCTGACCAAAGGGCCAACCAAAGTCATTGGCCTTTTTTTGGGATTGAAGTTGTTGAGCTTTTTTTTATTATTTTTACCCCAAAGTTGATGAGCTTTTTAGGATTTTACCCTAGGAAATAAATTGCCACAGGGGCTGGATTAGGCCCCCGAAATGGACTTTGGACGTGCCTGCATTAGGGAGACAAAGTATTTTTGACCAGTAACTGTGGAACAGCATAAGATCTGCTCTACCTAATACCTTAATGAAAGGGGAAACAGGAAAGGAGAAGACAGCAGAAAATACAAGCTTGGATGGGAAGATTCCAGGGGTCTTGGCACAGCAGAGTCTGCTGTTTCTTTAAGAAATATGGTTTATTTATACCGTATTGGCCCAAATATAAGACACACTTTTTCTAAAATTCCAACTGTAGAAAGTTAAAGTGCGGTTTAAATTCACGACCTTACAAAAATTGGCTTTTACGATATCACTGCTGAAACAGACATACGGTAAAACGGATCATTGTGCCTGTAGAATTTTAAGGGAGCAATTTATATTTGGGTATTGCCTTTGTTTCTCCCCTCCCCCCTTGAATTTTAAAGGTGTGACTTATTTGCAGATGCTGCTTATATTCAAGCCAATACGGTACATATTTACATCTGAGTTTTGAGGAAGGGCTGCAGAACATTACACGCCAAGAGTGTCTTGAGCAAGCTTGGGTTCAGAACAGAAGCCATCCATGCTCCCCCGGTAGCCCCTTTCGGCCAGCCCCGCATGTCCTTCTGGTCCCTTACTTATTCCTGAAAACCCTTACAAAATGCAACTCCCCCATTCGGTAGCACCATTGCCCACTGTAATCCCAGCAATTTCTTCCTCAGTGCCTCCTGCCAGAGCCTCCTGCCTAATCGATGGCTTCTACTGAGGGGCTTATGGCTAGCCATCAGCACCATTGTTTCTTCAATGACCCATCCTCAGTGAGCCATCACCAGGGTGGCCTCATGAGGAAACTAGCTGATGTATTCCCAGTCCTTGCTAAATTCAGAAATTTATGTGTTTGCTCAGATTGTAACCCTTCATTGACTCTAGGAGTTTGGGAGGTCTTGCTCCCCACACCCAAACCTACACTGTGTAAATAAATAAATCTCTTCCCTGCTCTTTTATTGCATAGCAATTTCTACACTTGATCTTAGCCAAAAGGCTGAGAAGTGTTTCCATTAAAAGCCTGAGCCAGTAACCAGGTCTTCAGCAGGTATCTAAAACTTAAGAGTAGGTGTCAGCCTTATCACAGAGGAGAGAGTGCTCTAAAATAAGAGACACTCAGTTCCCCACTGCTACACAGTAGGCCTCAACTAAAGATGGTACAGCAAATTCATTCTCCCTAGTAGGTCTTAATAAATGGGCAGTTCTATTCTGGAGAAGGGGTAGCTTTCAGTTTCTATGAACTGTACTGGGTCCAGGACACTTGTAACACGATTCCCTAATACACTCTCCTGTGCACTGAAATCTAGTAGCAACAAATTGCTGCAAGTTCCTACTTTTGTAATAGTAGGAATGGCCAATATTGCATTTTCTGCTGCATCATGATTGTGCCACCACCTCCCGTAAGAAATTAATCAGATCCTGAAGTCTGATTAGTTTACGCTGGCCTCGAAAACTTTTCTATTCAGGGGGGTTGGACTAGATAACTTTCAAGTTTCCTTCCAACTCTCTGATTATCTTTCAACTGATGAACAGACCAGTTAAAGATGTAATTTACTGCTTGCCATGGCTGTTTGAAATTATTTCTCATGGTTGTATATTTTGATTGATTATACTGTTGAAAAGCAGGTTAAAAGTATTCTAAATTAAAGAAAAATAAATAAAGTGCTGTGGCACCTCAGAGACTGATTAAATGCACCATTCACTGCAGAAGTGGACTAAGGCTGAAGTGTGAACATAATGCACACAGAGGAAGCTGGAGGATAAGCCAAATTAACAACTTGGGAGGACTATTACTGATGGATGACATACATGACATTCAAGGATGAACTGATGAATGTGATGTTAGCAGCAGAGCCAATGTTGTAATGGTCATCAACAGTACTGTCAAACTAAAAGAAAGGACAAAGCTGACACTGGGGTTTACTTCAAAGCCTGGCTCCCCATTGCTATTTGGGAAAAGCCTCTTCTAGTAGCAGCGGGACTGTCCCAAAAGCCATGAGGTGGCTTCTGCCAAGGAACTGCTCACTTGAGACCCATATAACTATTCACCTTTTTCCTGCTATAGACCAGCAGAGCTGTTCTTTTGGTAAATATTATGCAAGACACTTTCCTAATGACTCAAAATGCAATATCCTAGGATAAACTAAGATTACATGTTGAATTACGTTTCTCTTTTCTTTCATTCTCAATCAAGCTGCTTTGCTAGTTTTTGATGCAAATCAGCTTCTTTGGAAGAAGAAAAGGAGGCTTGTACTAGAATTTGTGCATAAAGACTGCACTCTTGGACAGCTGCATATAGCATATAAATGACAAACATAGGAAATACCCTGTCTAGCTAATTTTGGTGTCCTGCAGAGCTTTCATTTCTGCTCTGACTAACCTAAAGAAGAGTGATGTTGTAACCAGATGCATGGAAGTATTTCTTCTCTACTTAGACTTGGGCAATAATCATAATTGGGAAAAGTCAGAACCTGAATGCAAGTCCAACCACAGAAACATTATGGAGAGGATTTTTAAAGGTGTTTCTAAGAGGATGCAAACAGTAATTGAAGAGAAAATAATTAAATGGTCTGGAAACTATTACACATCAGAAATCACTGGAGCACTAAAAGCTATTGGCTTGCAGCTATGGTAGAAACCCTTTAAAAGTTGCCATGGTAGTTCATGCTGCAATTTGCCCACTCATTCTTCAATGAAGACTTTTAAAAAATGCAACACAAACACCAACAAGTAAATGTCAGTAAGGAGTTGGAGGGGGCTTTGTTCACCACAAAATTTTGCCATAAACATTCTATTGAAGAAGAAGCATCAGGTAGGACAAAAATCAAGCCAATCATGTAGCATTAAGCTGCAGTCACCTGAACTTCAGGGGAAACATGGCACTGAAGAAACAAATTAAAAATTATAACAAACATTGTGCTTATTTTTAACTTTCCAGGTCCCCAAAATGAATACCAGACCTGAGGTGTTCCCTGGTATATCCCAAACATACATTCAACAAAAAAAACTGGGTTTTTAATGAAATATGTGCCCCCCACCTTCTTTAAATAAAGTAGTTTCACACAGACACACATATATACCAAATTTAGTTAGAACAGACATGCTGATGCAAACCAAGGCCAAAACAGAGGAGAGCAAGTATTGCATAAGTTATGTGTATGTAAAAAGGTAAACAAAAGGTAAAGGACCCCTGGATGGTTAAGTCGACTAAAGGTTCAGCACTCATCTTGATTTCAGGCCGAGGGAGCCGGTGTTTGTCCACAAACAGCTTTCCAGGTTATGTGAGCAGCTTCTGGCATAACAGAACACCATGACAGAAGCCAGAGTGCACAGAAATGTCGTTTACCTTCCCACCACAGCGGGACCTAATTATCTACGTGCACTGATGTGCTTTTGAACTGCTAGGTTGGCAGAAGCTGGGACAGAGCAACAGGAGCTCACCACGTCACGCGGATTCAAACTGCTGACTTTCCAATGTGTATGTACACACAGCAAGGCAAAGAAATAACTACAGTCAAAATTAAGTCATTCTGCCCGTAGAAATCAACTCTACAGAGTGCTGACCCTGGGTGGTGGTGGTGGTGGTGTAGAGTTCTGAAGCAGATTCTTACAAGCCAGATTCTGTGTCAGTTGCTTTGAAATGATGTGTAGACATTGAACAGATGAAAAGTTGGAAGTGTAGTCAATACAACTTTCCACCAAAGCTGCGGTCTCAACACAAGAAGTTGTTTTGCATTATACAGTAGTACCTCAGTTTTTGAACAACTTAGTTCACGAACAACTTGGAACCCGAATGCTGCAAAACCAGAAGGTGTTTCGAACTTTTTTTTCCAGATTTTCAAACTTTTTTTCAGAAGCCGAATGTGCTTCCCCCCTGTGTTTCCCGTTGCGCTGCTAATTTGAGTCCCCGCCCCCACTGTAATTCAAGCCTTCCGTTTCTGATTGCCGTGTTCTAAGGTGTTATTTGGAGCTTATATTTGGTGCTTTTGTTTTTGCTATTTATTTTGCGTTTTTTGTTTTTAAGTTTTTTCAGTTAATTTGTTTTTGTGACTGTGTGGATCCCAGTTCAGCTACTGATTGATTGATTGATTGATTGATTGACTGTGTGACTGCAGAAATGCATAAAAGCCCCCCATCCAAACAATTACTATCATCAGTGCAGGAAAGAAAAAAAATTTAATTTAATTTTTATCATCTACAATACTATTTTATAGTACAGTACATTGTTTATTGCTTTCATTTTATGGATCAATGTTCTCGTAAGATAGTAAAATTCATGTTAATTTGCTGTTTTAGGGGTTGTTTTTAAAAGTCTGGAACGGATTAATCCGTTTTGCATTACTTTCTATGGGAAAGCGCACCTTGGTTGGAATGCTTTGGTTTTGGAACAGACTTCTGTAACGGATTAAGTTTGAGAACCAAGGCACCACTGTACTCTGAAGATCTCCTATACCCAAGTCCCTATTATCCATTCCCTTCTGAAATTTTGCTACCACTTCCCCATAATCATCCTCCAACACCTCCACAATGACTTATGTACTTTCCCTACCACTTAACTCAGCATTAATTATCTATAAATCATGACAAGTTCCTTGGCACCACTGCAGTCTATTAATTTCCTGACCATCTGACTCACCAATTAAATTTTTCAAAGCTTCAGAGCAGGAGGCACAATTTCCTAATTTTGTACAGAGCTAACCACCAAGGTACAATGTAGTATAGTATGGATGCTTCAGCAATACAAATATAGTGCTGGCACCTCTGACTATTGCTTTAACCAGAGCTTTCCAAACTGTGTTGTGACACGTTAGTTTGTCAGCTGCAGTATGTAGGTGTGATGCATGAACGCTCCCCACACTCCTCCCAGGGTTGGATAGGAGTTTGTTTAACCTCCAGTTTGCTAGTAAAACTGAATTACTGTGTCGCGAAATGATGCATGTCCAAAAAATGTGTCACCAACATGAAAAGTATAACTGCACACACTTGACTTCTTCAGAAATTATTTGCATTGGTATTAAAATAATCCAGATGAAAAGCTAACTAGCCATCATTGTCTATTACAATTTTAATAAAATTAATGCTCATAGGAGAACTACAACCTAAATTTTACCATACAACCAGAAAAATTTCAAGGCATTAAACCAATTATATTGTAGCTTGCCACGTTAATTAGATTCCAAGGAAAACTCTCGGAGTAAAAAATCTGCTAGGTTGATAGAATGTAAACAAAGGCATTTTTAAGCAAACACATCATCTGTATCAATTTCAGTGAACTTTATGTGAATCACAGCATCAGTTTTTAATTGATTGTCTGGTCCGGGAAAGCACTTTCAAGCAAAAATAGAGTGTTATTGCCTTCATTAGGGTAAAATGTCATTTTGTTTAATCTGCAGATTGGGGGAACCTATAAGTAAATAATGCAATTCAGCTTCAAAGCCTTTTCAACCTGCGTATTGTTCAACCTTAGAGCTGACTATCTCCTACTTTAATAAAAGGGGAAATAGGGAGCAGGAAAGGAGAAGACAGAAGAAAATACAAACTGGGATGTGGAGATCAAAAGGACAAGAAGGCAGCACTGAAAGAGAAGCACAAAGAATTGCAGCTGAGCATCCAAAAGCACTGGGACCAGAAAACAGCCCTTAGAAAAGAAAGAGAAACAATGGAAGTGAGGGCAGCCACCTCTTTTAAGGCTCTTTCACTTGTGCATAACAAAAGGCAGCATTCCTACAGTGAAATGACTCAGACAACACAACTTTGTCTCTTGCTTTGCTTGAATGTAGTTGGTTTGCCTCTAGTCTAGGCACAAACAAACAAACCTTCTTATAAAGAAAATGCTACATAACCTCTGCAGCAGCTATGCAGCTATGTCTGACAGGACAGAACAACACACAGTGGCCGCACCACTTGTCTCTCACTCCTTTAGACTGAACTGGAACTAAGCACTTTATATTTCAGGGGGTGGGGGGAGTCTCCATCTGCCTCTTGAACCAACTGCACTATTTGAAAATTTTAAGTGGGAGAACACAAGGGCTCCATTCAACAAAGTTAACGTGGCTCTTCAATCAGCTGAAGTGCTGGCTGCCAGAGCCTTTGGAGCTCATTTTATGCTAAAGGCACGTTTTCATTGTGGCTTCCTGTTTCCAAAACCATCTCTGGTCTTTTTTTTTTTTTTTAAGAAGCCTGAGAATTCTCTGAGAGTTAGTTATGATGGAGGGGTGTGTGAGCAGGCTGCAGTGTAACAATAATAACCAAGGCACGTATGAACTACTCTGCTGTGAAGTTCCATGTCCATAGAATAGGATGCAAGGTCAGTTCACAGCTTGCTTAGAATATGAGGGGAAAAAATAGATTAGCCCACTTCAACTACAACTCAGGCCCATCTAAGTTGACTTCTGGATACCACAGATCTTACCAAAGGTGTGTTCAGGAAGTTTCATCTCACAACAGAAGACAATCTATCTGCCCATCTTTCTTATAAGCTATATTTAGAGTACAGTGGTACCTCTGGTTACGTACTTAATTCGTTTCAGAGGTCCGTACTTAACCTGAAACTGTTCTTAACCTGAAGCACCACTTTAGCTAATGGGGCCTCCTACTGCTGCTGCACTGCCGCTGCACAATTTCTGTTCTCATCCTGAAGCAAAGTTCTTAACCCCAGGTAATATTTCTGTAACCTGAAGCATATGTAACCTTAAGCATATGTAACCCGAGGTACCACTGTAGGGGAAAGCCAAATCTTTTCATTAGACCAACCACCCTGAGAAATGTTGTAAACACTTGACTAAAATTTTGGCATTTAAAGTATAAGATTCTACACCCCCCCACCTCCACTATTGGTTTACATTTGAAGGGAATGTATACGAACACAGAAATGACTGATTTCTTTCCCTTTCCACAGTCACTGGTCAAAAACATGTACTCCAAACTCCACAAGCTGTGCAAACCAAACACAAAATGCCTGGATAACTATAAATATGGAAATATTTCCACATGTTATATAAACTATCTCCTAGCAAAATGTGAATAATCGCAAAGTTTTTAGTACAGAATTCCAAATTCCCCTGTAACATAAAAACTGCAGTAACACAAACACCCTGCTGGATTGAAAGTACCGTATTTTTTGCTCTATAAGACTCACTTTTTCCCTCCTAAAAAGTAAGGGGGAATGTGTGTGGGTCTTATGGAGCGAATGCAGGCTGCGCAGCTATCACAGAAACCAGAACAGCAAGAGGGATTGCTGCTTTCACTGTGCAGTGGATGATCCCTCTTGCTGTTCTGGCTTCTGAGATTCAGAATTATTTTTTTCTTGTTTTCCTCCTCCAAAAACTAGGTGCGTCTTGTGGTCCGGTGCGTTTTATAGAGCAAAAAATACGGTAAGTCCTCCACATAAAAAAACCTGCACTTCTAAGTGTGCATGAATGTGCTCTAAAAAACAATTAATGGGTGCATAAGGAAACAATTGTACAGATTATTCAAACTGAACTATCAAGAGGTGAAAACCAACTTCTATTTTTCTATCTGAAACTGTTGTCTCATTTACGGCACATATACACCTTTCTTAGATTTCCTCCCCATTTAATACCACAATTTACAATAATATTAATATTATTAACAGTAATAATAGAAAGGCAATCCTAATTTATCCTCAAGAATGTGGGTCTTTTGCTATAATGGAATGGTGATTTTTCAGTAGCTGGATAGGCTTGTTTATAAGCTTGACTGCTATCCAAAACAGGATTGACAACCCAGCCCTTCCAAATCAACTTAAGCCCTTTATTTGATAAAACCTTTCTGAATTTTTTTGCCCCATATCCAAGTTATTGAATCAATTCTTTGTATGTATTAGTCATTTCACTTGACTAAGATCCACTTCAGTTGGACCACCTTCTCACTGAACTACAATGAGACTTTGAAGAGCTCTGTAGTTGCAAGAGTGGGTCTTTGTAGTCAAGGGCTACATATTCAGCAACTTTAAGATCCAGGCTTCAGGTTTTTTAGGAGTCATTTCTAATCCTGAGAAAACTGACCCTTTTATTAACACTTTCAACAACACCCTTAATTCAAGGATCGAAAAGGAAGTGTAGACACCTCTACAAAGCTGTCTTAAAAATAATGTGCAAACAATGGCAATGATGCCACATTTCTCCTTTTTTCAATTTTTTAAGATGGCAAAGGATGAACCACATATAGAGAGACTGATTCACGAAGGGCTGTGTTTCAGATCTGCTCAGGAAACCCAGCCAGATGAGAAAGACTGACACTGACATCATAAACTGCTCTATTTTTATCAGCCAACAAGATCTAATCCTTGGCTGAGCAGGAGGTTTGTTTCTATTCTGTGGAAGAGCCTCAATCCTGGAGCAGTAAACCAGGTTACATAAATTAACATTCTCCTCTGTCCCTCCAACCCCTTATTTCTCCATTTCTGAATCTACACCACTTAGAATACAATGCTTCAACCATTAAGAATGTGAGAATTCAGTGTACTCCCTGAAAAAGCAGGGAAAACATCTCATCTCTCCCTCACCCCAACATTTACTGGCTCCATGCAGCCAACTCTGGTTAAACCCACTTTAGTCACATATCATGGAGAGGCAGTGACAGCTGCCCTGTCCCTGCAATGGTTTTAAGTACCAAAGAAATTATATGCAAGATCCCCCTATAGCAGGCTGTTAAAATATACTGCTAGGCTTCTATCTTGCATAAGAAATCAGATGGCGTTTTTTGAGGGGGAGAGGATTAACTTGGTAGCTGCAATTTAAGTGCTTACCAGAACATATGACACTGCTTATTTTACAACAATTTCAGTGGCTTCTTGTCTATATCAGGCTCAATTTAAAGTGTTGATTATCACCTTCTAATTTCTAACAACCCCTGTTTCCCCCCATAAAAAGGTAAAGAACCCCTGGATGGTTAAGTCCAGTCAAAGGTGACTATGGGGTTGCAGCGCTCATCTCACTTCAGGCCAAGGGAGTCAGCTTTTGTCCACAGACAGCTTTCCAGGTCATGACTAACCAGCTTCTGGCTCAATGGGACCGTGACGGAAGGCAGAGCACACGGAAATGTCATTTACCTTCCCACCACAGAACTACCTATTTACCGTATTTTTCGCCCTATAGGACACACTTTTTCCCCTCCAAAAATGAAAGGGAAATGTGTGTGCGTCCTATGGGGCGAATGCAGGCTTTCGCTGAAACCTGGAGAGCGAGAGGGGTCGGTGCACACCGACCCCTCTC
Source organism: Podarcis gaigeae (assembly GCF_964106915.1). Classification (NCBI taxonomy): domain Eukaryota; kingdom Metazoa; phylum Chordata; class Lepidosauria; order Squamata; family Lacertidae; genus Podarcis; species Podarcis gaigeae. The sequence goes on along the minus strand of NC_139684.1, from coordinate 40,435,432 downwards.
GCTCTCCAGGCTTCAGGAGAGCCACAGCGCCAGCCCCACATGGTCGGGGGACAGCGGGGAGGCGGAACACCACCATCCCGCTATCTCCCGAAGTGGTTTGGAGGCTGACGGCGGGGAGACGAGTGCTTCTCCCCGCCGCCAGCCCCACAAGCTCCGGGGACAGCTGGGAGGCGCAGCGCGTCTTCCCGCTGTTCCCGGACCTGATCTGCAGGCGTGCGGCGGGGAGAAGAGTGCTTCTCCTCGCTGCCTGCTCCGCAAGCTCCGGGGACAGCTGGGAGGCGCAGCGCATCTTCCCGCTGTCCCTGGACCTGATCTGAAGCGTGGCAGGGAGAAGAGCACTTCTCCCCACTGTCGGCCCCACAAGCGCCTGGGGGGGAATAATTTTTTTTTTCTTTATTTCCCCCCAAAAAAACTTGGTGCGTCCTATGGGCCAGTGCATCCTATGGGCCGAAATATACGGTATCTACTTGCACTAGTATGCTTTCAAACTGCTAGGTTGGCAAAAGCTAGAACCAAGCAATGGGAGCTCACCCCATTGCGCATATTCGAACTGCCAACCTTCCATGCAGCAAGCCCAAGAGGCTCAGTGGTTTAGACCAAAGCACCACCCACTCCCATATGAGCCTACTCACTCATCACATTTTCCTGGAAGGCTCTGCTCCAATGGTGGACGTGTAGCAAGCAGTAACAGAAGGAAAACCTTCTCTGTGATTATGTCCAGACTTCTACCAAAAAAGGCTCATATTGTCCCTCCTCCGATGCTTCCACCACCACTATTTCTTAAGACTTTCCTTTTGCAGCAGGCCTTTGGCCTGATGAACTGAATGCACTTCATTAAACTCTTGGAAATTTATCTGATGTACTCCTGTAGAATCATAGAACTGTAGAGTTGGAAGGGACCCTGAGGATCATCTAGTCCAACCCCCTGCAATGCAGGAATATGCAGCTGGTCCATACAGGGATCGAACCTGCAACCTTGGTGTTATCAGCACCATGGTCTAATCAACTGAGCTATCCAGGCTCATCGGTTTTAACTTATTTGTCTTATTGTATTACTATTTTTAAAAATGTGCTGTGGGCCACCTTGAATGTTTTTAAATAGAAAGGCAGGATATAAATATTATTAAGCAAATAAAGGTTATTTATAAGTAAGCTAAGTAGGGAAAGAACCTGGTCAGTTGTACACATTCTGGTTACATCCAGGCAAGACACTGTAAGACTGTCTTTCAAAGACAGCCCGCTGGTGCAAAATTCAGCTGCCACAATGCCTGTGAGAGCTAGGTGACTTTAACATCATGTACCTACTCTGAATATGTTGCACTGGTCAGCCATTCATTTTCAGAGCTAGTACCAACCTTTAAAGTGCTGAACAGCTTATGGCCACCTTTTATGAAGATCTGTAATTCCCATCATCCCTGGACACTGGTCATGCTAATTGAGGCTGCTGGGAACGGAACTCCAACAACATCTGGAGGGCACCACATTAGTTATCCCCTGACCTACATCCATATAAACTTCCCCAGATGCCCTGTTCTCTGTCAATTTAGTTTATGTGAATTAGGGACTGGACATTTGTAGTTGTGGTCCTACATCTGTGAAATTCCCTCCTTGGAAAGCTCCATCTGTGCACACTTGCCCATCGGCCTTTAAGCAGACTTTAAAGACTTTTATGCTTTCAAACTTTTTCTTGATTTTACAGCTTTCCCCCAATATATAATTTTATCTAATAGCTTTTAATATTTGTTCAACTTGTTTTGCTTTTAAATATTGTTATTGCAAGCCATCTTTACAGGAGAAAATGTTTCTGTTTCTCTCCCTTTAGTTTAACTTCCAGTTGAGGAGCCTCTCTGCTGTTGGGGTTCTAAAGCAGAGGAAATGCAAAGCCCCCAGTGGTTAGTCAGTTTTCTTTCTCCATAGAACTGCATGACTCAAGCATCTACCTCCTTGGACTCATTTGGGTTCCCACTATCCACCTGCAGAACACCCCTTTACTAATGAAGAGATTACTGAAAACAGGTTTCAGTGGAAACACACAAATATGACATCTCAAAGGCCAGCCAAAGAGGGCACCTAGCAATCTCTAAACTAGTGAGGAATTATCTAACAAATGTCTTAAGCAATGCTTGCTGATAAATCACTGCATAGCATTGTGGACCCTGGTCCAGGCATTTGGTTCCATTAATACCACTAAGATATCAGATACAAAGTACTTTTGTTCAGCAGAACATATATTTTATCATAAAAAACGAACTTTGAAACTTGCAACTGTTAAATTTTTAACTATCGGGCAGCATTTTATAAATTTCCTATGCTCTGCTAGAAGCTACATTCATTATATCCAGATCACTGAACAGAGATTTCCAGAAAGACGCTAAACAATGCAAACAGGGGCAGATCAGTGATAACTGCACTGGTAAGATATTAGTAGAACATTAGTAGCACATTTAGTAGCAACTCAGAAATTAATTTCAAACATTATGAAATTGTATTAATTTTTTATTCCTCCTTCCTCTAAAGAGCTCGGGTGATATACGCCTCCCCCACCAATATCCTCTTAGTAGCCATTAAGGAAAGTTAGATTGGTAGATTTGTTAGATTGGTAAAGTGGTAACTAGCCTGGTGGTTTAACAAGAGATTTAAACCACTGTCTCCCATCTAAATGCAGCACTCTAGTCACTACCAAATGTGGAGTTATTAATGATATTGTATGGCAGGTGCAAAATCAGTTTTTTTCTAATTTAAAATATTGGCTGGGGTAGATGGATGGGGAAGACAAGATGGATTATATATATTGATTATTGGAAAAATGAACCATATACGTCATATATAGATAATATTTTTAAAACATTATAAATTCTGTATTTTTTCATTTACTTTTAGAATGTTTTGTATAAGATTTTTTTAAGGAAAGATGGCCAGTCTAAATTAATTCATGGGACATAAGAATGTAAACAAGATGGTAAATTGCGGGCAAGAACTGACAATGATGCAAGTGGGAGCGGGAGACGTGAGGAAGTCTAAAGAAGTGAAGAAAATATGTTATGATATATGTTATATTGTTCATTATATTTGCATTTATGTTTAAAAATCTTAATAAAAATATATTTAAAAATAAATAAATAAATAAATTCATTTAGAAGAGTACTGAGGAGGAGATTACAATCCACTTTATCAAATTCATGTGTTATCCTCAGTTGGCAGAACATATATATGGGTCTGGGATCAGGCAGCGAGAAATGTTGCAAGAGTGAGTCAGAAATGTTGTAATCATGCACCTGACAAAGTGGTCTCTATGCAACAATATATCTGTTAAGGTGCCAACAGACACAGTTTCGGCTACGTAAAATATAATTAACAGTTAATCTAAAGGAAAATGTATGACAGGAAAATAGCACGGAGATTTTTCAGCATGGATGTAATTTAGCTAAGACTGTGGGGCTTTTGTTTTGTTTTGTTTTTAACAAGAGAGGCTATTAAAGGATTGATGAACTAGCCAACAGAAAATAATCCAGTCACAATTTCAATTTTCAAATTCTCTATTTATATACCAGCAATATGCAGATGAACACAAACATTAAAAGCTAAGTTCTTAGACACAGTCCTAGTTACTTCAAAATTGTTTACATGCAAAGAAAAAAGTCTGGCATAAATATAACAACCTCTCCACAAAAAGCTTCAAAGCAGGGGCATACAGAATGGCTTTTGCCACTGTTAGAAGAACATATACACCCCAAATAGGCAAAGCTAGTGCAAAAATAAGCATTGCCTTTAAGCACTCATGGTTTGGCAGCTCTGGATTTATTTCACAAAGCCTCCAACCTCTGACATGTAGCAACATTAACTTGAATTACAGCACTCAAAGTGGGCCCTACCACTCTGCAGATCCATTTTAATTAAATATTGTTATTTAAAGCAGTATATAGGATTCTGTAATTTATTATATGGATCCTAGTAATTTACGAGCTTCAACCACATGTAATTTTTAATCACATAACCCTATCCTACCTTAAGCTTTGTCCTTATCTATAACCTTCAAAGGATTCTCCCTTAGCTACCAGATAATGATGCAATCCCACTTCTGTCACACCATCCCAAACATCATCAAAATGTTAACCTTCAGTTTAACATAATCTAGACACATCATGTCATGGTAGGTAGGCCAACCTTCTGTTTGCTGAAGTTAACCATCAGAATGCAACAAATAGTTCTAAGAACAGCAGGCAAGTCTGGCTTGTTATAATGGGGAAAGGCAATGCTTCTAAACATAACATGTGGCTAACTAATAAACACTGCCCCAGCCAGACCACCAAGGATGCAACTTAGCCTGTCTCTTTGTCCTCTGAGAGAAAGAAGATTGATTTACTGCCCTGGCTTTTGCTGACAGCAAGAAAATCTCTTCCCCTTATGCTCCATGGAGATATAACATTTTCCTTTATTCAAGACTACTGGACAGGAATTGTGAAGCAAAGTGTAGAACAATCCCTTTACAAGAAGGCCATATACTGAGTTCTTGCAATGGGTCTGAAGCTTTAAGCGTACCAATGGACTAGGCATTTTGAATATACAGTGGTACCTTCCATAAGAGGAAGCCTGCTGGATCAGACCAAAGACACACCTAGTCCAGCATCCTGTTCTTGCAGTGGCCAACCAGATGTCTCTGGGAAGCATGTAAGCAGGACCTGAAAACAAGATCACTCTCCAGTGCTTCACGTTTGTGATTTCCAACTGCTGGTATTCAGATGCATACTGCACCTAATGCAGATAGAGCATACTGCACCTAATGCAGATAGAGCATAGTCAATTTATTTCCATCCACTGCATTCTCAAGTTGAGAGCACTGAGGTTTACCTTAGTTTAGCCCATTCCTGAACCATACTTTTCTCTTCCTGCAATGCAAACGCACTACATAGGACAACACTGTTATCTGAATGACAGGCAGTTCTGTTAATGTCCAGGCTGCAAAGCAGATTAGACAGGTGCAAGGAGGCTTACCAAATATGAACACACTTTTATTCAATTGCAGCAGAAATTAAATTCCAGTGTGTGCAAAACATGCCAAGAACTGCTTCAGTAACACAGACAGGCACCTCCAAAGATATCCAAAGCTTTCCTAAAACTCGATTTTATACTTAAAAGATGCTATATAACAAGTGCACTTAAGTAACGTAACTTCTCTCTAACAAAAGCCTCTGTCTCCCAGACAGTGCACTATTAAAATGATTTTACAGATATAAATTAAATACAAAACAAAAGCTCCAGCAAGTTCATGCACTCTTTAAAGAGGTAATGCAAGAGTAAATATTCTTCAACTTGCAAAAATTACACAAATTAAATTTGAACACATTTGCTAATTTTGCCTAATTTATTCTACTTTTGCTAACCCTGGAAGTAGGCAGAGAGCTATACAGCATGCAGAAGCCCTGGCCACTGACGATTGGAAATCAAAATGAGCCACAAACACATTTCATGCATCAAAGATTTCAAAAGACATGACCTGCAAATATCTAGCCTACATTCACAGGCATATATGCTACATTTCTTTTAACATAAAAGCTGGAGTTCTCAGGATGCTGAATTCAGTACACATACAAAAAATGTGATTTTTCTAAGCTACTGTGCACATGCACAGCCCTAGTAAAACCATTATAGCATCCACAGTCACTATCATTTAGTATGTATCATTAAATAACAAAAAAAACAGAAGGGACATAATCTAGTCCAACTCTACTACTAATAGAAGGCCAACCAGTCCTCTGCTTGAAAACCTCTGGAGGAGAGTTCACTGTATGAAAAATTCAGCTGAAAGTCATTGGAATTTCTGCAATGCATTTAGGACAAGCATGCATGCTAGTTTCATTCAAAGGAAAGTAACTGACTGGCACATACAACCAAAATTCTTCTCAACTAATTTCCATGCCATATTAGTTATGGACTGAATCAAACTACAGTATTACAATATGGAACAAAGGGCTTAATCATGAACTTAGCTGAAAAACCAGGCTATGGTTGTAGAAAACGGCTCCACTTGCAACTTAAAATGGTTTCCTGTTTCTGCAGAGGCAGAAAATCACCAGGTAACAACAGGAAGAGGTAACTCAAGCCCCAGCCTCTCAGAATATAACTTTCATCGGAGAGGAGAATACCACTATATATTTGAACTACTGACCTGAAATAAGTGATGAGTAAGGATTTTTTTTTTATGAGAGACACATCATTGCAAAAACTGAACTATGTTCAAACATTTAAACATATAAATGGTGTTATGTTCTTTGAGCTATAGCACTTTGAAGTCACTGCTCTTGTTGACTTTTGAGAATTCAAAGTCTGTTCTGCCTTTTTAAACAGCTGTATCACCACTGTGGAAAAATTCCCAAAGTCAGGCTTCCTGGACAGACGAGGACTACCCTAACCCTTAAACATGAAATGCCCAACCTCCTCAGGACCAAGACTACTTCAGCTTCTGTTTTTAACATTAAAGCCTGACCCCTAAAGAACAGCATAATCAATTACTTTCTGGTTAACTAGAGGAATATGCCTCAACATGACAGTTCAGATGCAACATCAGAAATACAAAGCTAAAAGGGCACTGCAAGATTTTAGAAGCCCAAAAGCAAACAAAGGCAATTCTTCTGACTGTGCCTCAATCAAAACATTTAATTGGAATGAACAGAACCTCAGCTGGCAAACTGCCACCATGTATGCCTTTCATATGACCTCATCCAACTTGTCCTCAAGGGAGTCTATACAGATAATGCCTATCAGCCTGATTCTGTTGTATAACTTGTCTCATATTTAAGACTTCCAATTTTGAGAGCATTTTGCTTAGAATCTAACACCATTCTGTCTACTCAACAGTCCGTGATGCAAATGCCATGGATACAGAAAGGTTAAGTCTTTTCATCCACTCAACTACCAGCATTATTTGGATCCAATTTGTATGTGCATATTAGCTTTCTGACATGTCCACCTGGATCAAATGCAGACAACCTCTGCTGTTATCCACACATTTTTCATTCCCCTCCCTGAATTGAATGTTAATCAGGTGGTACATGACCCCAGTCAAGCTTGCAAAAATCTACCATTTGCCCAATAATAAATGTTGGAAATGTAATGAGTCTGAAGGTACCTTCTATCATCTTTGGTGGACCTGCCCAAAGATCAAAGCCTTTTGGGAAATGATCTATAATGAAATTAAAAAAGTCCTTAAGTGGACATTTATAAAGAAAGCGGAGGCTTTTCTCTTGGGCATGGTCGGCCAGTTGGTGCCAAGGAAGGATAGGACTTTTTTTATGTATGCGACCACAGCAGCAAGGATCCTGTTGGCAAAGTATTGGAAGATGCAAGAACTACCTACTCTGGAAGAATGGCAGACAAAGGTGATTGACTTTATGGGACTGGCAGAGATGACCGGCAGAATCCGTGACCAGGGGAAAGAGACAGTGGAAGAGGACTGGAAGAAATTTAAAATATATCTTAAAAATTGTTGTAAAATTGAGGACTGACAAGATGTCTAGGGGTAGGAAATAGAGAATTACAGCTGTAAACATTAACATTAAGGAAATTTAAAGAAAATTACTAGAGAAATTGACTGAAGGGTTGCTAAAGAGTTGTAAAACAAGGATGCAGTGAAAGGGAGGTATGGGGAAGTCATGTTTTAAATGTTTTTTATATGTTTTTGTTCTGTGTTTTGTTTGTCTTTTTGTTAAAAAACCAATAAAAATTATTATAAAAAAAATAAAAAAATGAATTGAATGTTAATCTGTGTCAGACAAATTAGCATTTGAGGCAGTGTGACATAGGAGGCAGGAGTGGGAATAAGAAGTTAGAAACTTTGGAGGCCTCAAGCAGTCTTCTCTCAGCCTCATCTTTCACCTGCTATGAAGGAATAACACTGGAATACCTCACAAGGCTGTTCTAAGAATGACTAAAATAGTGCATGTACAGCATTTTGAACTCTTGATATGTGCCATATACAAATGTGAAGTATTAGCAGTATTAAGTAGGAGTCTGAGAAGCCATCTGAACAAACTATGCTGAACCCTCCCCTCCCCCAAATATTGCTCTCATTGTCAGAACTTTGCTCCTATGGGTAAGCACCAAACTACTTCTCAATTTTCACCAGTACCCAAAGTGGCTGATCTCTTAGCATCCTCTTGTCAATCATTTTATGCAAGACCCGCAGAGCACTATAGCTATAAGAATTAACAAGGCAGCTTGCCTCACGCTACAAGCACTTAAATTTAGTCATACTCCACCTTTCTATCCTCAGAGTAACCCACAAATTGGCAAACAAAATTGAAATAGCACAATACAAAAATGAAAAACAGAAAGAATTAAATCAAAGTCAGTGATGAAATTTAAAGCAAGAATTTAAAGCAGGTTAAAGTGCTTGCAGAATAAAAGTTTTTATTTCTCACCTAAAAACCATCAGTAGGGAGGGCGACTGAATTCCAGAGTCAGAATGCTGCAATCAAGGCAACCCAGTTATAAGTCCTCCAATACATACTATACTGGGGGCATGCAGATTTATGTGGCAGGAGGCAGTCCTTCAAATATTTTGCTTTCAAACCATAAAGGGTTGTATCTGTAATTGACCAGCTGAATTCAGCTGTAGAAATCAAAATCTTATACAGATCACAGTTTTCCTAATATCAAATTTTAAAAGAGTTCAAGAGTTAAGACTACACTCTCTCTACATTTAGAAGAAAAGCCTTACTTACAGAATAAATGAAGCTTAACCCCACTCAAATCTTCACTTATCTATGTGCATAAATTATGAAGAGAATCTTATAAAGTGCTTCGTATCTGGAAATCTAGTTTAAGGATTAGAGCAGCCTTCTGCAACCTGGTGCCCATGAAATGTTGCTGAATTACAACTTTCATTTATCATACTAGACACAACTAACAGACAAATGGTTGGGAAAGGAGGAAAGAAAAAAACACAGGTACAAATTTTTAGTTACAAGTTCTTCTAATGACCATTTAGGGTAGAAAGTTGCCAAAAACTGTTGGACTCTCAGCTAGACAACTGTCAACAATACAGTGCTCATAAGCACACTGTAACTTAACCTGAGACATAGTTGGTATGTTCAGATATTACACCAAACAATAGTTTAGAAAGATGTGGCCACTTCTAGCCTCCTCCTGGAATTCTACTCTTCCCACCCACCGCTTCTCCCATGTGGCTAGAAGTTTGGAAGCTTCAACCTCTTGGTTAACCAAAACTTACCAAGTCAACTGGACCCTAAACTGCGATTAGCACGAACTATGTTTAGTTTAAATAAACGACCTTCATAAATCATAAATTGAAGTTAGCTTGTTTGAAACTAACAACAGAAATGGGGGGTGGGTTAATGTAAAAGCCCTGGAGGAACCTAGATCTTTCATATCTCACTAAAGTTTACAGACTAAACTATTGTTTAAGGTGATGTTCAAATGCAGCCAGCCAATGCCTTCATAGCTGATCTTCAGAACAGATATTTCTATTTGTGCTTCCTTACATCAAAGCTAAACAAATCTAACTACTGAACAATGCTGGTTTCTTTAAAAAAAGAGGGGGGCATTTTAAGAATTTGCGTTCTGCCTTCCTTAGCACCAAGGCAGTCAATGTGAAAAGTATTTATAATCTAAGTCTTCCCTATTTCAGGCTAGAATTTTTTTTAAAAGTTACTCAGAGGAAAGAAAAGGCTGCACAATGCTTCACAAGTGTTTTTCAATTAACACATTTTTTTCTTTACCCTTCACAATTTTTTAAAACTTTCTTCCATACTTATACTCCTTTCATAAACATGTTTAAGATGTGATGACAGAGGTTCTTTTTTGAAAGCTGCTTGTAACAAAAAGCACCAACTAAAGCATTTCATTCATAGCACTGAAACGTTTTAAGTCTGAGACTTCATTTTTACCAAGTGGATGGCACCACAACAAACTGAAGCTTTCCCCACATAATAGCATATTTTGACCAAGAACAGAAGCCCTCAAAATACCATCCAACTATAGTTCAGTCACAATGCCAAGCTCCCATGAAGTCAGACTGCTGTTAACATGATCTGCATAAAACGCAGCACACTAGACCAGCAATGCTTCTGTAGAGCTTAGATAACACAATCTTTTATTTATTACAGCTGCTTGGATCAAAAACGGAACACACTGGGATTTCCAGTCTCCAAAGGTTATCTCTGACTGTTGAACTGGGGCTGAGCAAGCTACCTTAAACAACTATAGTCAGTTTCAAAATTACCACACGTTATGGAGGGGTTCCATATAATACCTAAAACCTTGAAGACACTCCCACAGGCAGTGGGTAAGGGGGAATACTCCCAGAACCCATGCACCAAGTGGGCCTTGCCCAAGCAACGTGGAGATCTTAAAAACTTTTAGTGCCAGGTAACCCAGGCAGACCCAATTCAGAAAGAGCTATTAAGCACTCTGCCCTGCTTGTAGGAAAAAGCCCATTTGGTATGCAGGTTCTTGGAGGCTAGGATGCTCACATAAGATCTTACGGAAACTTGGATGGCCCCACAAAATCTTACAAGAGCCCCCCGGAAATGGCACATCACATTCAAAATGCCTAGAAATGAATTGTAGTTTGATTATCAAAGTCGAAGTGGATCAGAGCAAAGTAGAACCTTTGCCCCAGATGCAAAACTGAATACTGAAGCAAAACTGAAGTCCACCTAAAATCTCTTTATAGATTTGAAAAAGCAAATGGGAGCTTCTGCGAAAGGAGCCAATCTAAACTTTGATAGTTTCCTCTAAAGTCATGTGTTAACCTTCCTATGACAATCCCAAAAAGTACTTCTGCAAACCAGATTGTAATTCCAGCTTTGGGAATAGGTTAATCACCAGAGTGGAGTGTGTGCATGCACACAAGTAAGCACTCACATGTCCAAAAAAAACACCGAGGGGTTATTGATTTTTTAAAAATCTGAAACGTACAAATTCTGAAAGCTGGGATACAGCATAACATTTTAAATGAAGGTTCTATCTGAAGATCCCTCTTTAAAAGTCGCAACAGGAAGATGTAAACCATTTTCTTTTCCCCCACTGAGAATGTCTAACAAGTAAATCAACCTGTTTACTTACACATGCAACAAGGTCTGATCAGGACCTAGACATATCTGCATTCTGTAATGGAACTAAACTAATAGTAGTACCAAGCTCAGAACCCCTAATTCCCAATACTTGATCAATTGATTGATTTTACTACATGCTGCTTTTCCACAACAAGCTACACCCAAAGTGCCTTACTGCAAACATTCAAAACATCAAAATAGAGAACATTGGAAATACAAATATACAAAATACAGAAAATGTCAGAAATTCAAAATAGCAAAAATAAATGATTTGGCAAATATTTGATTTAGAATGAATTACATATTACCCCCTCCCCAAAAAACCCACATAATCTAGGCATAATTACATAAATACAAACCAAAACAAAAAGTTAACTGACAATAAAGTTTCTGATCCTAGTCATGCTGCACTCCACGGTACCTGACTTAAATTAAGTTCAGAGAGGAGGGATAAATGACATAAAGCTGGAGCCCATATCTGTCCTCTAGAGGAGGCAAACAGCACCAAAAGGCAAATGTCAGAGAGAGCAATGATGGTAAATCTTTTCCCCAGCCTCTTCAAGGACCAACTGCTGGTGCAGGTCTGATTGCAATTCTTCCTCTGTCTATAAAGAATGTTGGCCTCCTAACAGGGTGCTCAGAATTTTTTAATTATGTTTGCAAGTAATTTATAAAGGCTTTGTTTAGTTGTGAGACAATATGTTGTTATTGTTTTGGTAACCAATTAGTATACATTGTTGTTTGAGTACTGTATAAATTACAATACAGAAAACCTGATTTAAAATCAATCTACTCTATTTTTCAAAACATTGCAACAACTTTTTAAATAATAAGCCTGTAATCCAAGTAGCCTGCTTCAATATACTTAAGCATTGTACACTACAGGAAAGTATTGCAAACTGACCAAGTTCTTCAATTCGTATTAACGCCCCTGTGCTGCACCTGCAGGTGATTTTAAAGATCATAAGGAACTCAGAATTCTCAGTAAGCCCAACATCATTTTCCAGTAGCTTTTAAACTTGTGGTCTCGGAAACCAGGAATGTCATGGAAGCATACCAAGACCTCTTCAACTAAAAGTTCAGAGTATGACAGACAAGCTTCTTGAGAGATGGCCTGAAAATTACTATTGATCTTAACCTGTAATCTGCTTGGAAATATAAGATATGTTCTGGATAATGCATCTAGCTACTGCAAGCTGACACAGACTGACTAGTGCTCAAGCAAACTGAATGTTTGCCCTAAAGCATGCTCCAGAATCCTCTGCATCATACAGAGGTCCATGGCCGATGAGGGGTTTCTCAGTAGACAAGTCAATGTGGAAAGTTTAATACAACACTGGTGTCTCTCCTCTGGCCTTAACTATTTAACCATTAACAAAATTAAGCTTCTTAGCACAAGGACACAACATGCATGTAAAAATACTAAGTCTACGGGGTACTAAAACTTGTATTAAGATGCTGACACAAAGAACAGTTATCCAACGGGGGCTCACATTCCATTCTTGTGCTTCAGAATAAGGATCCCAACTAACCAGACATGCCAAGATGGTTCTGAAAGTTGTTTAAAACAATGTTCAGAGGATGAGGTCAAAGAGCTTAACAGTTCCATACTGACACTGCTGCACAAGCCATACAACTTCTACAACCTGTAGAACGGGTCGGGTATAACCAACTAATGTAGAATTGTAAAATCAAGGTGCCGGGCTTCAAGCTTTAGAGATACATAATTTTATTTCTATTCCACCTTTCCACAGCTCAAACCATGCCCAAGGCAGCTTATACAATGAAAACATACATAACTACAACATAACAAAAATAGTCATAAACATTGATAAAAGCATTAAAATATACACAACCAAACTACATAAATCACAACATGATATAAAATAAAGATACAAAAAAGCAACAGCTACAGCTACAAACCTTCTTCCCAAACAATACCCCAGCCCAAGAGTCTATTCAGCAGGCTTTGTAACTGGAGTCAGTCAGTCAGGGCCCTGCCCTCCTAGGCCACGTGAAAAAAAGGCTACAAGACAGGGAGCAGGTCTTCCAAGACTCACAACCAATATGGTCTATAAGCAATGCAGATTTCACAACACACTTCAATTTGCTTTATTCCTTTTTAAAGTGCCTTTCCCTTTTATGCATCAATACTTCCCTTAGAGTTCAAACTACTTTAGTATTACCGTCTGTAAACCTCATGATCTTTCTCACACACACATTTCCAATTTATTTTGTTAAGAACATCTTACTATGGTGTCAAGAATTTTTAAATTAGGCAAAGTCTCCAGGGGTAGTTTAGGAATGTTTGTGTGCTTTCCCTAAAACTCCATCACAGATGGAATCTTTGCTGGTTATTGCTTGGAACCAACCCACTAGCAGAAGAAAACTAAAATAATGTGCAGTGTAGATCAAATGTATTATAGTCACATGCAAAGCAACAACTGGCTGTACCTTCAAGAGTCTCAAAAAGATTTGGAAATAATGAATAGGCAGTAAAATATGGAGGCTGATGGTATAGTCAAGCTGCATAGGCAGATGTCAATGACAGATGGGCAAGTTAAAACAACTTACATTTCATTATGGAATGGTCTCCTTCACGCCTTTAGTTAAAAGTAACATTACAGCAGCTATACGTGAAGAAAAGTAGGCAGGTAAACAAGGAACTGTGGTAAAATTAAAAAGTTTATTGTTGCTAGTAAATTTTGGTAACGTTTCCCACACCATGCAAGTTTTATGTAAAGCATAATAGAATACTTTTTTTTACAGCTGTGAGCTTGAAAGGAATGAACATAATTACAATTCTGAGCATGAAATGAACTACCATCATACATGCCTGAACCAAATCTGTTTCACCAGCTGTAGCAAATCAAAGTAGTAAGAATTAAACAAAAAAGCCTAGAAGCAACAGCTCTTGTTGCCTTTAACCTAGTAATTGTGAAGCACCTGGATCCGGAAGGGCTGTAGAGGGTTGTAACAGCTTCAGATGTTCAGTGGATGTGGTCCAGTGACTCTTTGATCTTTGTGGAATACAGGACCTCAAAACAATGCATCTGTGTACTAGCTATATTACAGATCCGGGTGTGGACCTGAGGGGATTTATAAAAGCTAGCATTACATTGCAGCTGGTAAAGAAAAGGACGGAGCCACAAACTGAGCTGAATAAATTTGAGACAAAAAAGAAAATAACACATGGTCTTACCCATTCTTTTTAACTTGTCAAAATGACCAAACTATTCCAAATCACTTAGAATAGGTGAGCTCTATGTAGCTCTAGGGACGCGGGTGGCGCTGTGGGTAAAAGCCTCAGTGCCTAGGACTTGCCGATCGAAAGGTCGGCGGTTCGAATCCCAACGGCGGGGTGCGCTCCTGTTGCTCGGTCCCAGCGCCTGCCAACCTAGCAGTTCGAAAGCACCCCGGGTACAAGTAGATAAATAGGAACCGCTTACTGGCGGGAAGGTAAACGGCGTTTCTGTGTGCTGCGCTGGCTCACCAGATGCAGCTTTGGCACGCTGGCCACGTGACCCAGAAGTGTCTCCGGAAGCGCTGGCCCCCGGCCTCTTAAATGAGATGGGCGCACAACCCTAGAGTCGGACACGAATGGCCCGTACGGGCAGGGGTACCTTTACCTTTACCTTTATGTAGCTCTAGTGTTTTCAGTTTTTTTTTAAAATGGACTTAACATAAAATCTGTTGCAAGTCAATACTGAGTGAACTGCAATAAAACATTTTCTACTACAGATTTTAACCACTCTCTCTCCAATTTTATTTACATCATTTTACCTTACTCTTCAACTGAAGAGGCTCCCAGAGCAGCTTACACAAGATAATATAACAACACAGTGTATAGGCTTAGATCTGAAAGATGCAGCACAAAGTGAAAAAGACGGTGGGAGGGGACTGAGGCATCCATTTCTAGGTTGTCATGTGGTTCTTATAGTGAGGAGCTTGGAGGGAAACAGCTGAAAGACAAATGGAGCCTGAAGGAGGTGGTCTCTCAGTATAGCCAATCATGCGGCCCTTCTATTGCTGCATTCTGATGGAATGGCTACAGCTAGATGCTAAGTGAAGCCTGCTGGACCAGGATCTCTCAGCTGATGTAGAGGTCTTGCAGTTTTGAAAAAGATTCCATTCTTATAGTTTCAATAAGGGAACCACATGGCTGGTGGGAAATGTATACTTCCCTTTACTAGGATATGCCCATATTTTGCCTTCTCACTGAGCTGTCACAAAAGCAGTGTTTACATTGTTAGCTCTTTGGTAAGATTTACTAATGATATCTAGATAATTTTGCATGCAAACAGCTTGTGCTCTGCTTTGTTAACTGCTCTACACTGCTGCATATTCATAGTAAGACACTCTATAGTAGTACACGTCATGGACAGCTTACATACACTCCAGATACATTTCAATGTACATGTGTCATTAGCCTGATATTTTCATTCTGAAGTGCTTGAGCCTTCTATTCTGTTGTCAGAGTCAAGTTGCATCACTCCAAGGAACAAGTAAGCTTCATGACAAAATGACCTGCTTATAGATAAAGAACAAAATTATGAAGCTTAAAGATTTGCATACACAATTAGCACATGTTAGAAATACCAATAAAAACTACCAGCTTATTCATTGCTTCTCAAATTTAATTTCTGAAAGGTTTTGAATTAGAAAATTTTTCAGATTTCCCCCTATGAATGAGGTTAATTTGGTCAATTTGCATAAGGTAATCAGCATGGGGAAACCTTTAGTTTGTATCAAAAAAGAATTCTGATTTCCCAGAGTGATCCAATTTAGCATGTTTATTTTACTTGTGTTTAACATTTTTTTGTCCCAATACAAATACTCAAGAGGGAAATTGAAGCACAATTAATATGTTTTAATTTGGATACTCATAAAAAGTTAAAGACAATAGCATGTACTTTACTTGAATTGTTTACATTTAAGGGGAGAATGTGCTGAAAACTGTTGACAGTAATAAATGTTAACAATGTTAACAATTATGCACGATAAGCTGGCTCACATACTTGCTAGTGATAATCACCTGAAAAACATTAATTACAACTTTGAAACTGCAGGGTTGCTTAATGTTGTATGCAATTGTCATACATTCACTGTTACTAATAAACTTAAGAAAATTTTAGATGGAAAAATAAAGCCCTGGGAAAGGTTTCCATTAAAAAATTTCTACCTGTCCAAGCACCATGCTGGTATAAAGAGGCTAGAAATTCTGTGCAAGAAAACTGGAGTCTCAAAAGCAAGAAGCTTGGGACAAACAGGCGAAGGTTCCTAGTCTTTTAATCAGACAACAATTTAAAGGCCAGGTTCTATGAGAGTTGTACAACCCATGCATCTCTTGCTATCTTCTCCCAAGTTTACATCCTCTAACTCAGGTCTTGCACCCCACTGACGATAACTCACTACTGAATTACTAAGTGAGCTGGAATGCAACACTCTGAGTTTTCCCACGATTCTAAAGCTGATCATTCTGAATATTTATTTAGCCTTGTAACATTTCAGTATTAGATGTAACAGTGTAACAGTGCCCATATATGGTTGAAAGTCAAGGTTCTGCTCCAGTTCAGAGCAGGGGTGAACAACCCAGTGGCTGTACCCAGCCCCATAGCCTCCCCCCTACTATGTTGGTGGCAGCAAAAATTTAAAAAGTTAAAGCAGACACAAACTGTGGTGGACATAGAAGTTTCAACTTTCTGCCCACCCAGCACCTGATGAAGATGTTAACTGCTCCTTCCATCATCAGACTGATCATGATGAGAAAGGGGACAATATGTCCACTCATCAGCTAATCTGCACAAATCACCTGAAGGGTGAGTACCTCTGCCCCTGTGTACATGTATACAGGTGTGTAGGGTGACTACAAGCACAGAGCCATCTTTCCTATTGGGCTTACTGGAGCATTGCGCCAGGGTGCTGGCCTCTAAGTGGCGCTCCAGTGAGTGGGGGAGCTGCGCTACCAGCAGCCTCCCCTTTCCCTGCATGCCCTCCAGCTGTGCCCCATCAACCATATGGCTGACGAGCGTGTAGCTTCCTTCCCAAGCCTCCGCGGGAGAGTGATCCCTGCAGAGGCTTAGGAAAAGGTCAACAACTCTGGGAAAGAGGGGGGGGTGCCGGAGGAATCTTTGCACCACTGCGCCAGATATGCTTAAGACGGCCCTGTACAAGCACCTGACTCCTAGGCAGAAAAGTTTTCAAACTGTCTTTGTAAAATAACCACTTCAGTTTTACCTTCAATCAAAAGCTAAGTGATCAAGTATTACAAAAAAAACCAATTATCTTAACTGAAGCCAAACACATTGTGCTTACTAATTCTACTAAGATTCCCTAAAGACCTTTGGGTGTGAATGGAAAATAGTTCCAGCCATATTACATTATTTTACAGCACTCTGTGAACATGTTGCCAGAATTCCAGGTTCTCATTACACTCAACTCGGTGCCCTACTTTTCCATCAATGCTCTGTTTTTAATCCTGTTGCTTGGCCTCAAACATGCGTAAGAGCATTCTTGGTGTTGTATAGTGTTTTCAGACAAAACATGATGATGTAGTTATTGAAACAGCAACAAAAGGCATAACGTATATAAATCACAGCTTCCCTTACTGCAGTGGAGCTGCATTCCAGTGCAGCACAAAGTAATGATGCAGCAAATAAAAATTAAATTTGGAAGCAACTTTTATTTAAAACATTTCTGATTTGGATTTCAATTTGAAAATGTCTGAACAAAAAGCAAACATTCCAGATGTTACTTTTTAAAAGTTTACACTAAAATCCTCTACCTAAATATACTAAATCCCCTTCCTTCCAAAGCTGCTCCAAGAGTTGTAAAAGCAATCAACATTTTGTTACCACTAATGCAGGGGTCAGCAAACTTTTGCAGCAGGGGACCGGTCCACTGTCCCTCGGACCTTGATTTCCGTGGATAAATTTATAAATCTATACACCACCACCCACCCACTGGTTTTGTCAGAAGTATATTATTTACCAATAAGCATCTGCTCAAGCACAATCCTCTGCAAACACTCATACAGCTTCATATCATGTAAGAAAAATATCAAGCTTTCAGTGTTTATTAAGAAGAGATAAATTAGAAAATGGAGCACTGGCCTCAATTTGGCTTGAGTAAGGTGGCAACCCACTAGAATAACCATCACATTACACTAAATTTAAATTGCTGATTTCCAAACTGCATTCAGGGCAGCCCTGGAGTACCTTGAAAACTTATCAGGGACTCTTCATCGAAGAGGCCAGTAATGGCAGCCAAGTTTCCCTGTCACTGCTCATCTTCTCCTGTAATGCATAGTCTTGGCACAGTGCTTTGTGTTCTAAAATGCACTCTCACTTCAAACTGAGCATCAACAAAGTCCAACAAAAACCCTTGATCTAATTCAAAGTAACATTCCAAAAAGTAGAGAAAAGTAACATTTTCACTAACTGAAAAATTAGCTTGAGTGCCTGAGCATATTTGCCTTGTGTTACAACAGCAAAACATTAAAACAAGCAGAAGCTATCACAACTCAACTTGCATTAAGGAAAAGTTAAAAGCTTTCCTGTGAAAAACAAATACAGGATATTGGCAAGACTGCAAGAATGAGGTTTTTAAAAAAAGACTAAGTACAACAAATGGATTTTATTCTCTTTGTACAACACAAAGAGCAAGTCTACTTCTTGCAAGACTGCAGTAATAAGTTTATCACTGCCAGAGAATAAGCAGAATGGTTAAAGAACTTTGAACAATTACCATGTTAACCTAACCACACAAGATTAAGCAAAAGTCAATGGGATCTGAAATGCAGATGTAGTCATGTTGAGGAGACCTATGCCAACTAAAGTGTCCCAAAACTTCCAAGTCTTATTTCACAAAAGTTTGTTCTCATCTGTCTCAATAGGGCTCACTGGGGTAAATTCAATATCAAAGGATCCCATACTTACTTACACTGGTAGTAATGAAGAATCCACCTGTTAGCTGCAAACAAAACTTTTCCTATGTGGGTTAGTGAGTATGCTTACAAACCATGGAGCCATACATTTCCCTTTCCCCCTATAAATGGTTCACGGATGTGCCAGCCACTCGCCTATGCCCTAGAAATATACGGTTGCTTTTGCTTCTTTCCAACCAGGCACTTGTTTGTTTTCTTCTTCTTCTTCTTCTTCTTCTTCTTCTTCTTCTTCTTCTTCTCGTGTCTGGTTTCAGGTTCTAGCTCAGCTGGCCTCTACATTCTGCCTCCAAGTGTCCCACTGCTGGAAGACAGACCCCTTCCTTTTTCATGCTTGTTGTCTCCTAATCCTCTCCCTGGTTTCTTTTCTTCCTTTTATCTTTTGGACATAGTGGCCTCTCTCCTATGGCATAGATCATTTGATGTAGCCAAACCTCACCTACAACCCCCCCCCCCCCCCCGCAATTCTATGTATTTAGGCAGCAATTGGCAATAATGTGAGGTGATCACTGATGGTGACAAAACACCGACTGGCTGAGACTTGGTCTGTTATCTGTCATACATCATACATGTCATTATGTGTAGGGTAGGTGAGTGTGGCTTGGCCAAAACAGCTTTGTGGGACAAATGAGAAGGTAGGAAAAGAATGCTGCAGAAAAAGGAAATGCAACTCTGATTGTTCCACCATGCAGGATTGGGAATAGTGGCCCCAAATGACTCTTCCTTTTTCTAGCTCTGCCTCTGGAGAGAGAAACTAAAATTAGCTGATCCACTCCCAAGATCCATAGCAGCATTAGTCATTAAAATGTTAACTTGTCACATATGATTTTAATCAAGTCATCCTCTGTGGTGTGCTCAGCTTGGAAAGCACAGTACGCAAGGTTTATGCCTTTTCATCATCATAAAAAGATGAAATGCAAGAAATAAGCCTACAGCAATATGTGAATGGCCATATTTAGAATGATTTTATCCAGTTCTTTTCTAAGTTCACTTCATCCCTAGACATCAGAAATAACATGTCTATCTCTGTTTGTTATAAGCAACACAATTATGGGTGCTGGTGCTGCTCCTAATTCCAGTACTGGCAGTGTTAGATGGGCCCTTTAAAATCAAATTTCAATTCAAAAATTCCTTTATTTACACACACATTGAATGAAGGACTGCACAGTGTTTCTTAATGAACTCAGGAACCTGAATATATTCATGTAATAATGACAGAAATGGCTGCCACTTCATCTGGCATTCAGCAAGCAAAATTTAAGAGCCATTTTCACATAATTTACATTCCAAACTTAGCAACATCTTATTGCATCAAGCATTTGAGGGGTCTATGTAACAGAGAATGACATTTGTGGACCAGAAAACTAAGGCTGCAATGCTAAACACATTTACTGTGGAGTAAACCCTTCTAACTCGGTGGACTTAGTTCTAAAGAAGAACAGGATTATACCATAGAAGGAATTTCACATCAAAAATAGATCCAGTGCAGTAACATTGTAACACCAATGCTGTGACTGTTAATTTAGCGGAAAGAATCAATTTGAGTTCCTCAATATTTCAACCAACCAAAGGCCATTTGGACTTTCCCTTCTCATACCTGTTTATCAGACACACATACCACTCCATATAACTATTTACAGGCTGTCTCCCCCTGACTATCTGACTGAACATCTCTTCCAAAAATTGTCATTTGATCTGCCTCGGAGCAATAAAGTGCTCGTGCACCATGTCCACACTCTCCTCAATAGCTTATGTAATAGTAAAGGACAAGGAGGAAACATGTTTACATCTGGAAACAACAACATCACCAAGGCCTCATGAGCCACTTTTGTGTGTCCATATGTTATGAGAATATATAACAATAAATGTTTTGTGAGAAGCACATTATGGTCCACTCAGTTTTTCTTCCATGAAACTCAGGAGACTGTACACGAGGCGCCCCCAACAATTTTCCATTCAGGCAATGCCTGCTTAGCATTGGCACAGTTGCTGCATTCCATGCCTTCATAGGACATCAGTCTTCCCCCTGAATACAACTGTTATGTCATACCACAACCACATGCACCATCCTTAGATAAGGATAGTAAATGCATTTATGTTTTTGTTTAGTTTACACACACTCCTCCATATTTATTATTTTTACAGTGACTAGATCCTATGTATAGGATTTTTTAAGCAGTCACTTTTACCTTGGAAAGATGCTCTACCAAGGAAAAGGACTGCAAATACTGTAAAAGGAACTAATGGTTTAAAAGGCAGCAAAAATGAATGAAACCACCACAGAACCAAAGATAAGACTAAACACAGATGGGAAATCAACAGGTGGTAAAAGAAACAAGGAAATGACCAGCCTGAAAGGTGAACAACAGACGTCAGGAAGAAATGACTGCTTTCTGAGAAGCGGGGGGGGGGGGGGGAGTGAATAAAGGAGGAGTAAGGCTAAGTTAAGACAAGCAGCTTCCTTTATTCTTTTTTAAAGCTTACAATGTTGCCTATTGTCCATTGGGGCAGCACCAAATCCCAACCTGGCCACAGCTTCTCTCGGATCTCCAGAATGTTTTATCAGCTACAAATGTTCATCTATATCTGTAGACATACCTAAAAGCTTCATTTTAAAAACTGCAGAGAATGAAAGTTGGAAGGGATGTCAAATGCCATCTACGCCAACTCCTACCAATGCTGAAAATCCACTACTACAACCTCCATGATGGGGAGGCCATCCAGCCTCTGCCTAAAAACCTTTACTGAAGGTAAGTACACCAGCTTCCAAGGCAATCTGTTCCATTGTTGATCAGCTTGTACTTCCTAATGTTTAGTTTAAACCCTTTTTCTTCCAATTTGAATCCTATTTGAATTTGAATTTTAGCTCAAGTCCTACCCACTGAAGCAACTTATAGCAACTTTGCTCCCCAACTTTGAGATAGTTTTTCCAAATATTTTGAGGAGTATATAATACAAGTATTTCCCTTTGACAAAAATTAGAAGCTATACTACCACAGACTAGAAAAGAAAGTTTCACATATTCTGGTAACAATATTTAAAGTAAACAGTGAACACAGGATTCTGACCGTTGGATAGGCCACTCATATGCATTCTCTGGCAGTGTCCCTAACAAATATAGTTGCAAAAAATACGATCACAGAAAAACCTCAAAAATACATAAAATTTGAACAAGTAAATCTCACTAATGCCCAGTGGAAGACAAATTTCAAAGAATATGAAAGCTACATTCAACTTATTGGCCTCTTCCCATAATATTATCTGGGGTAATGCATGCCTGCCAAGTGGGTAGACCGGAGTTACCCCACAAAAGTGAGTTTCCAGGCCCAAGTCTAAATATGAAAGTATTCTAGAGGCAATATATGTACTGCTATCATCTTCCAGAGAATTCACCTCTAGCTCCAACCCACATCCCTTCACGCAAAGTCTTTGAAGGCAGAAGAAAACCCGCTCTTTCCACCCACCCAGGACATACTAACAGAGAGAGAAGCCAATACGAAGAGAGACATTTAAAACCTGCTCCCATATCTCCTCTGCCTGCTCACAATATCTGCCTACTGCAGTTATCCAATTCTCCAAGATCACCTTACTTTGGTCCTTTCACATGCTTTCCAAATAGACATTTTGAAATATTAGGTCTTGAGCAGTGTTCAAAATTAGCCAGGCACAAGGCGCATTTTACACCTGGCTTTCGTTCACTTGCAACCAAGTGAAGATGCCTGGGTGCCAGGATGGCACCTGGCATCTCCACCATTTGGAGCTGCATGCCTGCAGTTGATTGGATCTGGACTGTTTTTCACATGCTAATACCACATCATGTAGAATTAGCTTCACAATCATAATGAATTTCTGGAACCAAAATGCTATTTCTGTGCAGCTTGAGCAGGAGCAGTCACCATTAAGAAAAAGAAGTCGGAATAGGCCAAGATATATGTGGACTGTCCCCGAGACATTTCAAGTTCTCAAAGCTCTTAACCTAGCTCAAGGTTGTCATCTGAACTAGCCAGATGTTTAACTGAGTATCAATCACAGTCTGTCCATCATTTGAAAATTAAGACTTTAGTGCCGTCTTGCCCCTAAATGGCAACTAGACATTACATTTTGGAGACTGTAACTTTGGTTTAAAGAGCCATTTGAAGCCTAGCTTATATAGCTAGATTTCTAACACTGGTTTCAAGGATGTTGAATTTACAGTTAAAAGTGATTAGGTTGCAAAGGTTCACTCGTCATTAAAACTTGCATTAACGAAACCTTTTTGTTACCTTATGCTACATCTAAAAATGTATTCAGGAAAGGAGAGTGAAATCTAACTCAAGGTTGTGACAGATCCTGATTTTACAAATCCTTTCCCTATGCAGTCAAGAATCAGTAAATATTTAAAAGTGAATGCATCCAAGCTGAAGTGCCACTAATGGAAAAGACCTGAGTTAAATGAATACCAAGATCTGGCCCCATTTTGTCTAAGCAATTCTATCTTCATTGTAAAATGTGACTTTTCCGAAGACGATTCAATTCTTAAAGCATGTGTTGAAACTGCATTTTTACTATTCAGCTCAGCTTCACAATAGCGTTCTTCTCGGAAGGTCAGAACAATGCAAGATTCAAGCTTGGAAAAACAATTCTGCTTAGCAGCCCCACCATATTCATCCTTTTAATAACAACAAACAACAACAACAACAATTTGTTTATACCCAGCCACTCTGGGCAGATTCCAACAAAAGATTAAAATACAATAGTCCTTCAGATATTAAAAGCTTCCCTAGACACCTACATATTCATTATGAACTCTGTGAAATACTACTTCCAAAACCACCATCACAATCTCACCTCTGTTCAAAAGTCTTGATCTGTCAATTTCTGTAATGAAAAATGTGAGTATTGAGAGTTTAACCAGCTGCCAGCTTACACTAGAATTCTGTGCTAAAGAAAGGCACCGGATTATCATGCTTCTTCAAGAAACTCAACAGTACATAAACATTGGAAGCCTAAATGCTTTTCAACAAGAAAATAATACATACACAGAGCATATTCATTAGTGTGGTATACGTATGGTATACAGTGACTTGGCTGCGCTGCATTTTTATTATTATTCCACTTTCCATTAATTTAAACATGACCCAATTTTTATTACAAGAAAGAATGCTAAGGAGAAGCCTATATACACTTCAGACACTAATATTGCATGGAAATAACTGCATAGATGTCACCAAAGAACATAAAACTGCCACAACTCCAGCTTCATTAGAACATATTCTTTCACAGAAATCCCAGCACTAACACACAGCCATCATGTTGTTGGTCACAGATTCTGCAATAGCTTGGCCATGAAGAATTCTGCAAATCAAGTACCACATCCAATTCACTGGACAGTATTGCACTTTGCCCCAACTCAAGAATATGCAAGTACTCAGTAAGCTTTCCAAGAATTTGAAAACATTCTTAATTTCTATATATCAACAAAATCATCACTCTGGGCAAATAAGCCCTTATGATTCATCAGTGGCAGGTGGAAATTAGCACTGTTACTTATTGGGTATTCAATACTGGAAGGGAAGAATGCACACCTAATTTCAACATGACAAATTAAAATTTATGCTCCAATCACCACTTTTACGACAATCTCATTAAGGCCCCTGCAGTAAGGAAAATTACCTACACGTGAACAGGTATGGTGATGACACAAGTGATAAAATTGTCGATACACCTTTAAGCTCTGCAGCAGCAATATTCTGCTCTCCAGGTCTCGTGTGAGCAGAATGAGCAGAAACCTTTTTGTGTAAAATGTGAGATATTAAATAATTCTGTCTAAAGAATTCAGGTTTTAATTACTATTCCAAGTGTGTATGTTAGTTGTTCCACACAAAAACATTCTACCAATTTTTCTTATTTGCTCTCCAAAGGATTAATACTTATAAAATAAACACACAAACATTAAAAACAATAATCTAATGTGAACAAACTGCAAGTCAGCAACAATTAATAACGGAATGCCCTAAAAGGGCCCATCTCACCGACTGTCCTAAATGGCAGTAATGGACACTGGTATGCACTACTAGGACACTCAGTTACACCATCTGCCAAGAAGCAGGTTTTACCTCTCTCATTACTCTCGAAGAAGGGACTTCAACAGGAGTCTGCAATCGACCATGGGTACATTGTATCACACTAATTACAAAATAGGCAAGAAGCTACTGTTGCTACTACCTCATCAAAGCTAAGGAAACAGCTTTTTATCCCAGTCTTTTCCAATGTTTTGTTAACTGACATGAGACCCACATCAGAAGATGCATCTCAATGTCATTGCTGAGACAGGTGCTCCACTGACAGGCTTCAGAAAGTTGTCAGCAGTGACAAAAACCTGCAGCACATATTTTTAGCACACTCTTATAGAGAGTTTGGGTGCATCTGAAGGTGCAGAATTTTTTAAAGCTCAAACCAAGCCCAGACCTGATTTTAATGAATCCTCTTTTAATTAGAAACTTAATCACCAAGTTCAAACATTACTCTTGTTAACTGATTACATTTCACCCTGATAATGTCAAATTAAATCCTAGATCACATTCACTAATTATCTTTTTTCGGTAAAAACTACCCTAGAAAAAATCCTTAAGAGAGAACATTATTCAGTATGAATCTTCTCACCTACAGTAAGGAAACAATCCCCAATTTAGCCAAATATCTGACATTTCTCTCCATCCTCCACAAGTAGGGAAAGATCTTTTCCTTTCAGGAATAAAACTAAGTTTGCTTCTCACCGCTGGGTCTCTGTTAGCACCATGGGGTGTGTGGTATGTATAAGCTTTGACAGATTCAATCTGGATGAGAGGGAGAGCTGTATGAGTGGACACAGGAGGCAGGTCTTGTAGAATGGCACATAACTGGACTACTCTTTTTGCTTGGTCACCGCTGTTATATAAACCTTGTTTAATCACAATGAAAATGTTCTACAAATTTTACTTCTAAGAATAGTGATTCCAATCATTCCCCTTCTTCTCTTGTGTTGCATGCAAGTGAATTTGTAGAGAACTTGCATGTACTGTAATAGAATTGTCAGCTTATAGTTGTTGCTTGCCACAGGTAACCAGCCAAGTACCTAACTGCAAGGCAGGTTTTATGGTAGTTTATAAGTCCTTGGGCTGCTGATTCAACAGTGTCTTTGCAGAGAAAAATGCCACATAGCTGCTTTATCCAAGCATCTAAATCAGAAAGTTTCCCTGAGATGATAACTTACCCAATATATGTTTTGGTGATGATAAAATGAAAGCCACAGCCTGTATTTGTAATTTCCCTACAAAACCTTTGTCAGGTACTGCAGGGAAGTTCACCCTCAGGCCTTACTTGTGATGCTGCTATACATTGCACTACAACTAAAACTAGTTTCTTAATAAGCTGAAGACATTTTATCTGCACTACAAAACCGATTCTAACACAACTACTCTATCAAAACCTATTAAATATTTACATTTTAAGAATAATAAATGAAAAATCACTATCATGATTCAAAGTCATATTTTGTTTTTGTATTCGCTATTACAAAAGCTATTCCACTGAAAGGGGGAGAGCAATAAAATAGTTACCGATTCCATAGCTGAAAGTAGTGGTTAGCAGGACATGGATAAAATCCAACAAAGAGATGTCTCCAAAGAAGCTCTGTATTCTGAAAGACAAACAAAAGTTATCTTACATAAATATTAAGACTCACAATGCAAGCTTTGGGGGGGGGAGCATGCTAAAATCATTACACCTCATAAAAATATCTTGTTGAATTCTATTCCCGATGTGCTTTGCTACTTCAACAGTCCACTGGGTGATAGCACTGTGATGTCCTACTTATGCAACTGGGATTTTCCTTTCAGCCCTCTTAAAAAATAATCTATTTTCAGAGTCACATACATAGAAAATATTGAAATAAAATTTGACAAAATCTTTTCAGAAAGCCAGAATAAAATGAGAAGAAAAGATATCTGGTCTTTGGTAGGTTTCGGAGAGGGGTAGAATCTTAGCCACTGAATTTGCACTTACACTTATAGAGACCTACTTGATCAAGATAACCTGGGATTCACATAATTACATAACTTATTTACTAATCATTCTGGTTACTCTTAGAAACTGAATATTTTTCAAGACAAGAGAATAGAAAGAATACATTCACAAAGAAAGAGTAGCACAGGTTTGTTCCATAAAAAAAAAAATACTACTTTAAAATCAAACTATTTACTTCTTGTCCTGGTTTAAATACAAAAGAAATAACAATATGCTGTAAGTACCATACAGGTAAGAGCTCATGAAATTTACTGGCAATTGTATCATATAACTATCCCATGCTAGCATTTACATAAACATTAGCAGAAGCTAATATTCACCAATAAAATATACCCTTCCTTTTTTGTATCACCTTCATATTTTTTTATAGCTAACACTACCATAAGAATAAGATATCTGGTGCTTGCTATTATCATTCCAGAACAAGCAAACTGTGACTCATAATTGCAGTGAAGCCAGCTGTTCTTAAGTAAAAGAAGTCAAGGCTAACCTATAAAAGACAGCACTAGGCAACTACAATAAAAATCACCAATCTCTAGTATAAAAACAAAAGGCGGCAAGGCTATTTAAATTTGAGCAAAGTAATGCAACAATCGTCATCAAACTGTAGCCAGATGCATGATGCAGTTCTACAGCTGAAGCTTAGCACGCCTGGCCCTATAAACACCTGGGTCCCATGCATAAACCTCTTTTGGAGGTTGTGGGGTACTGAGTAATAGGAGTGTTAGGCTAGGGCTTCAGATACCTGTATCTGAGTGGTCATTGAACATTGGCCTTTAAAAAATTAGCCTCAATTACAAACTAGCATCACAGCATCACTGTGAAAATATAAGTTGTAGAGCACTTTGAAGAGTACTAACTCATTCAAAAGGAGAGGATTATACTGTCTCCATACCAGGCCGGCCAAAAACGCTCTTTGGTCTTGTAAAGGATGAGCTGTCTTTTAATTGTGGATTAAAAAAACTATGCTACAATACCTAATATATAGCAATATTTTATAGCAGAGGTGTCGAACTTCTAAGAGACTGTGATCTACTCCCACTATAAATAAACTGGCAGTGATCTACCCATTGGATTGACCAGAGTTGTTGAGCTTTTTTGAGGGAGGCTTCACCAAAGTTGTTGAGTGGTTTTTTTTAAGGGGGAGAGAACACAGTTGTTGAGGGGTTTTTTTTAGGATGGACCAGGGAAAGCCCATGATCGACCAGTAGATCGCGATCAACCAGTTGGACAGGCCTGCTTTATAGCGATACCTCTATACAGACATATAAAAATGACTTCAAATATAACAATAAAAGCCAGAACTGAACTAGGAAAATGAACCAATGTGCTACAATGCATGACAAACCAATCCAGACAGCAGGAAGCCTAGCCAAGTACAGAACATTCCATTTGGAGAGAACCTCTGACATGTTCAAAAATGCTGAAGCAGATGGTGTGCAGTCTTTAATACTAGTATCCCAGCTTAGTCAACCACCAATGTTTGCTAAAATTAAGTCATATAAGAACTCCAGGGGCTGAACTAAAAAATGAAATGTATGCATTGCTACTTAAGATTTCATGTACATAAATATGAGCTACTTATTTAATCATGAAGGCAAGGCTGACTATTCTTTCTTTGGAAAGGAACCTTCATATACCAAAAAACAAAACAAACAACCCCTCCTTTTATGGCAGTACCAAGCCTTCTGTACTGAGAAAAACCGAAAGGATTTCCTGCCCTGTTAACATAATGCTCCTAAGCAATGGAGAGTTAACCACACATCAGAGCCAGAACTGGTTTTAGTTTAATACAATGACCTGAAAACACATTTTAATATTTATGTGCATAGAACCTATGTCAGCTAGAAGAGTGAAGCCAGACTAGCAATCTTAAACACATAACCATGAACATCAAAAAGGAGGAACAACATGAAAAAGAAGCATATAGTCTGGAGACAAGTAACTGGAAAAGAAGGGCAAATTTAGGAGGCAGGTGGTACATGGACTTCCAGGGAACTAGGTAAAAGTAAAGAACAGATGGGGAGGGAGTGTTGAAATGAAAAGCAAAGGAGGACTGATTAGTTTTCAAGAGAGCACTTAAAAAAAAAAAAAGACAAAGCATAATGCCTCTCTCATGTTACACTTCTATTTCTGCCATAGGGATCTTTTGCAATGCTAAACAGAATGGAAGCTGCAAGTAATACAAAGAAGAAACAAAGCAAGTAAAGTGATACATTTTATTGGGCCTATTTTTATGGGAAAGACTGTAGAAGCTTGCAAACTTTATATGCTGTAAGCTGCCCAGAGTGGCTGGGGAAACCCAGACAGGTGGGTGGGGTGGTGGTGGTAGTAATAATGATGATGATGATAATGATGATGATGATGATGATGATGATGTAGAAAATATTAGTATCCTGCATCCTTGGTTATTGTATTTGTATCTTGCCATGCCTCCAAGAAGTTCAAAAGGTTATCCCATTTTATCCTGCTAAGCAATTTAGACAGAAATATGGCCTGAAGCAATCTACAGTGCTTCATCGTTGAAGAATTTTAATCCTCATTTCCCAGTTCAGGTTCAACACTCCAGTCACTATACTACAGTAGTTAGAGGATTGGATTGGGACCTGAGAGACCAGGGTTTAAATTCCCATTCAGCCATGAAGCTTACTGCGTGACCTTGGCCCAGTCACTACTTCTCAGCCTAGCATACCTCACAGGATTGTTGTGGTAAAATGGGAAGATGGAGAACTACGTATGACCCTCTTGAAGGAAAGGCGGGATAGCAGTGTAATAAGTTGGGTACTTAGTGTCTAAAAAGCTAATTCAGATGTCTATTCCAGAAGTTAGGAAAGAGAAAAGAAGCAATATGCATTTTATGTTGAACAGAAGTATAATCTTAGAATATGTCAAAAAAATGGGGGGGGGGGGAATCTAACACTTCTGAAAATTATCTTTATAACAACTGATACTCTTATAATATTTCAGTGAAATGTACATGGAAGCCTTCATAGAGGTTCTATTTGGCAAAAACACTCGTCCATCTGAAAATTCTACCTTATTCCTTTTAAAGAACAAATTGTTGCAGAACAATGTTGATCTTTTTATTTTCATTTACGTTAGTGCAGGCTTCCTCAACCTTGGCCCTCCAGATGTTTTGAGACCACAATTCCCACCATCTCTGACCAATGGTCCTGCTACCTAGGGAACATGGGAGTTGTAGGCCAAAAACATCTGGAGGGCCGAGGTTAAGGAAGCCTGCATTAGTGTGTTCACCCAACAATCACAGTGTATTTCATCCACTGATTAGTACCAAGCACTTATCTGTATTCATTATTTTCCACCCTGGTCTGCTCACACTGATATATTTCTGGTGTTGTTGCTCCAATTCTTAATTCTGAGATTTTGCATTGCTGACATCCAAGCAGCACCCTGAAAAATACTGAACTTCAAATGAAAAGGAAAACTGCAGCTATAGCACAGAATATCTTAGAGGCTAGGTTTTGGTTTCAAACAGACTGACAGCTTTTCTTGCACAGGCACAGTCCTTTATATACTATTAGCAATAAATTATTAGGGAATCCTAAGTAAATAGGCTCATGCTACTGAAAAATTAATGCCCCAGCCATCTGAAACCCTTGTGCCAATCCCTACTTCTAGTATAACAGAAGCTAACAGAAAGCGAGATGTCACCAACACCACACTTGATGGGATACTGGACTATTCCAGCCACATTTGCAGCACATAAATGTGCTGGATTTATAATATACTATAAATAGGGCTTTACCTCCCTTTTTGTCTGGAAACCGAAAACAAACCTATATTGTATGTGAAATTGTGTGTAATTTCCTTTTATTAGAAACAAGTTCTTGTCAGATGTAAACAGTGTTTTGTGGTTGTTTTAGCAAAATTCTAGCCAAAACCAGATCCCTCAAAATGACTCATTTCAGCCTGCTGACCAACTGAATAGTCAGTTACTCTAATACAGGAGTTGTATTCAGCTAAAAAGAACTACTGGCAGCTTAAAAAAAAATCCTGAGTGGGGTACCCTGGATAAGAGGGAGAGTTTACAGAACATGCAACTGTTACTGAGAAGCATGCCATTAAATGCAGGGGTGGCAAACCTGGTTCCCTCTAGACATTGTTGCACTATAACTCCTATAATTCTAAAAAAGGTTGTCTGCTAATATAAGAAAAATAATAACAGTAATCTTTTAAAAATCAAAACAAACAAAAAATCACCAGCTGACATCAAGGACAAGATTATTTGATTAATCTCAATATAAACAAATAAATATAAGCAGTCCAAACAAGTATCTTAAATAAACAAAACATGTAGAAAGGGCAACAAGATCTTTAAAAAAAACACAACCCTAGGTGATAAAGATAAAGGTATCCCTGACCATTAGGTTCAGTCGCGAATGACTCTGGGGTTGCACGCTATAGGCGAGGCGTTTGTCCACAGACAGCTTCCGGGTCATGTGGCCAGCATGACTAAGCCGCTTCTGGCGAACCAGAGCAGCGCAAGGAAACACCTAGGTGTTTGCTTTACTTTGCAGAGTAAATATCTTACAGAGCCCGCCTTTGTTGTTCATTTTTAGTCTCCCTTCCACAGGAATATAATCCTATCATCCCTGACAATTAACCACAGATTCTAGGGGTGATCAGAATTGTAGTTCATAAACATCTGCCAGTTAGCCACCCCCAATTTAAACTAAAATTATTCAATTATTAGATTTGTCTAAAATACTACAGGTAACTTCTCTATCTGATAATTATGACATTTTTCATTAAATTACTAGAAGGTAGGCTGGACCACAATGTGTCAATCCCTAAAAGAAGACTGAAAACATGTACGGAAAGTAATATTTGTTTAATACAATTCTAGCTTTCTCAAAAAAAAAAAATTCATGAAAACTGGAACTTACTTCCCCCACTCTCCATCCAGCTTCTGCACACTGGATTATCTTTAAGGTAAAGGTACCCCTGCCCGTACGGGCCAGTCTTGACAGACTCTAGGGTTGTGCGCTCATCTCACTCTAGAGGCCGGGAGCCAGTGCTGTCCGCAGACACTTCCGGGTCATGTGGCCAGCGTGACGAAGCTGCTCTGGCGAACCGGCACCAGAGCAGCACACGGAAACGCCGTTTACCTTCCCACTATAAAGCAGTACCTATTTATCTACTTGCACTTAAGGGTGCTTTCGAACTACTAGGTGGGCAGGAGCTGGGACCAAACGACGGGAGCTCACCCCGCCGCGAGGATTCGAACTGCCAACCATGCGATCAGCAAGTCCTAGGCGCTGAGGTCTTACCCACAGCATCACCCACGGATTATCTTTGGTCAAGCTCAAAAGGCTGCCTCTGAACTATATGGGTAAGCATACCTACATTTATTCATGTTGATATATGCATGTAAAGAGAAAACTGAAAGAAGCTAAGTACCTAAAGAGTATGAATCCTGATTTAAGGAGCTCAGAGAATGTTTTTGACAATATATGTATTGTCTACCCCTTTCAGTTCTTCACATCCCTACAAGCCTATACGTCAAATACTTAGAAGTTAGCAGTTATTCGTCTAAAGCCAGCTAGTAAAAATTAACATTTGCTTGGTGTATCTCTGCTGAGCTGACCCTGACAATGCAATACAAATTAAGATAGCATCTAATCTACCTCAGTGGTACATAAGGTATCACTTTAGCAAATGACATATTTAGACCAATAAGAGATATATCACTTTACAATAGCCATTTGTTTTGGTTTTACATGGGTATCCTTGGCTCACAATACTGGACACCAATACATTAATGCCCCTGCCAAATGTGGTGGGGTAAACAATTGCTTTGGGTAAAGCATTGTCAGTGGAGGTGTCCTGGTTGTGGAATGCCCTCAACTGGTGCCTGTGTTGAGTGTTTTTAAGCACCAGGTAAATACCCTTTTTATTTTGTGAGGCTTTTATTTTCTAAAGCTTTTCAGCAGTGACCAAGGTATAAAAGGGAATCAGAAAAGCAAACATGTCAAAGCCCTTTTTAAACCTTGGGCACTACTGTTGTTTTACATTATCTTTGGTTCTATGTTTATGCAGTATTTGTGTATTTTATGGTTTAAAAACTGTACATTGACCTAAAATCCTATTGCTAATGAGCAGTATAAAATGCTATAAATAAATAATAATCTTATTTCTTTACACACACAAAAGCTGCAAAAACCCATTTATATCTGGCTTGTTTTAACCATTAGTTAAAGTGGAGATGGGGAACCTGTGGCCCTCCAGATGTTGTCAGACTCCTATCTCCATCAGCCCCAACTAGGATGGTCAAGTCAGTGATGATGGGTTTTTTTTCCTCCCAGCAACATCTAGAAGGTCACATTTTGCCAACCCAGTGTTAAAGGCTCTGCCTTCAAAAATGCAGATAATAATACTTACTTCCCCAGATCCTACAGTAGTTGGTATCAGCCTTCCACTCATACAGTTCATGTTCAGCTCCACACATGAACAGGCTTCTTCATGAACACAGTCCCTTCAGAATGAAACTCAGACTTCTGACTTTCTTGTCCGTCCCCCCCACCATTTCCACAATTGAGGCTTACTGCTAATGTGCAGGATGCAAAGAGGTGTGAAAATATTGCTCTATGCTTCTACCCATTTTTGCACTACAGAGGCCGCCCCTTTTTCACTGCAGCCTCTAGTCAATCAAATAAGCACACCAGAAATTTAGGGAAATGCTTTGTAATAGCTTCCAACACAATGAATCAGCCACATTCAAATGGGGGGATCCAGAGTATTCCCAATGAATGCATGTGGAAATACTTGGATACACAGAAGATACTTGCTGGATCCTACCTTTATCTGTTCAGACTATTTTTCAGCAAGAAAGATAACATGATTTTGGAAGTCTACACAATAACATGAAGCACATGACAATCAAGAAAGCTATTCATGCAATGATTTTTTTTTAATTTCTACTATCCCAATCCTAAATATCATCCTCTTTCCTTTTAATATAAAAAATTGAAACAAAACAGATGCTCGAAATTAAAGACAAACACAACTTGTTTTAGTTTGTTATAACCACACACACCTAAGGTACATAATATATTTGTTCTTTCCTAAAAACTATGCAATGCACTTTGAAAAATTCCTTAACAATTAGCTGAGGTGGAACTTGCAAAGAGCAAATCTTACCACTGAGAATAACCTGAAAGGGGATTTTAGAGTTCACATGATTTAGGCAGGATTGAACTGCTTTTTTCTATACATAGCTTTCTTGTATTGTGTACATTTACAGTTCTGGAGAATTACACAAGCTGTCCTTTGCTCATCTTAGATCATGTCTAAGGCTAAAAGAAAATGTTGAATTAGAACAGACTGTGCTCCATCAGCAAGCAATGTAAGGCCCACAAACCACATGCTGAGATATTTGTGCAGCCCACAGCTTCATGAAAAATCCTTGAAATCTTTGCTTTTTTTAAAAAAAAAAAAAGTTTCCAGCTCACATGACTAAGCAGACAAACTTGAATACATGAAGGCAGTTTTTATTAACAGATTTGTGCAATATTTGTGCTATTTTTCAATATCTTATTCTCTGAGCCTATAAAATATCCTCAAGAACTAAATCAATTTTGAGTACCAAAGGTATTAAGTTACTAGGACTCTTGGTCTTTCATAGGCTAGCTGAAAGGCTGAAAACCATCTACAGCAGGGGTCAGCAAACCTTTTCAGCAGGGGGCTGGTCCACTGTCCCTCAGACCTTGGGGGGGGCTGACTATATTTTTGGGATGGAAATGAATGAATTCCTATGCCCCACAAAGAACCCACAGATGCATTTTAAATATAAGGACACATTCTACTCATGTAAAAACACACCGATTCCCGGACTGTCCGCGAGCCAGATTTAGAAGGTGATTGGGCTGAATCCGGCCCCCGGGCCTTAGTTTGCCTACCCATGATCTACAGGCCTCATCAATTACTAATGGTCTCGCATCACAACAACAACATATGCGGATTCACAATATGAAGCAACCCACATTCTGCAAAGTGGCCCATCACACAGAACAATTTGCCTGCCTGTATTTTGTGCTTTGATTTAGTACTGTGGGCCATGATTTGCCCTTCTGTACTAGCAAGCGAAGACAAGATCTGTTCTGTCACTCTAAAAGAACATGCAGTTTTCAGTTTGATTTATTTTGCATAAGAACTCCATTGCTCAAAAAAAAAAACCCCACCTCAATGGCCCTAAAGTTAAATATATTCCAAGTTTGACAGTGTTTTTTTAACAAAAAACTAAGGAAGTTATACAAACACAAGGAAGAATGAATTTCCTTCTAACAGCAATACCTAAACCACCAACATGGTAATACATTCTCCACATAAGAACAAACGGTAGTGCTTTTAAGGATGAAACTATGATCCAATAGATAAAGCAATTGTTAATTTACCGTGAGCACTTTTTAAGGTATCGTTTTTAAAGGTATCTTATAAAACACATGAATGCAAAATCTTTCCTGTATTTCACAACACTAACATCTTCCACCAGAGCTCCATGACACAGGAAGAAAATACTACTAATCAAGCTATTTGATATCTTGAATATAATATAGAAGATTTCAAACCCTATCATGAAAAGATGCTGTGAAGATTCCAACAGCCAGTTTAGGCACCCAACTCTTGTAACAAAAGAAACTGTTCATAAAATATCCAATATTTACATTCTGAAAGATGCTCAAAATGCTGCAATCATGTTATAATTTTATGAAGTACATCTCCAAACGGGGTTCCATCGCTGAAAAACTGCAGCATGACTAACACAGCTCCATTATAAAAGGCAACGTAACCTAGCACTTGCTAGCAGCCAGTGCAACACTGGACTGAGTTTCCATGACAACCAGGGGGAAAATATATAAAAGCAAACTACAGTTAAGCGAAAATTACACTCCATGACAATACATGCAAAATGCAGGAACATTTGCAGTACAGCTTTTGATGAAATGCCCCAATGTACAATGTCAGTGAAAAATAATAATTAACTACAATAATTGCCAAGACTTATTTACCACAGTTGTTTGCCTCCATTTGGTGTAAACACCCTTAAAGTAACAAAAATAAAGAAAATAAAACCATTTGCACCTGCAATACACCAAGTTGTTGCTTTTTTTAAAAAAAATGGCAATTTAAAATTTGGCATTTGGATATTCTAAGACTGCAGTTTTCACTTCTGTAGACAATGGCTGGTGAATAGGTTTGTAACTTGCTTCCTAGGAGAACATATGGCTTTGAATTATATATTAAGATACTGAGAATTCTGGAATTGGCTGGAACACGACATTGTTTTCATTGTTTAAGGACTTGCACTCTGAATGTCTCCTGCTTACAGGGTAGTTAGTGCCTGTTTAAATAATCAAGAATTCCACAAAGAAAAAATAATAACAACAGTAGACCAGGTATGTCAATTACACTGACAAGTCAGACAGGCAGAAACCTATAGCAAGGTCATTTATTCAAACTACTCATCAACCATTTTGCTGAGAACAGCAACAAGTAAATGTGAGCATAACAGTTTCTAATTATTTGTTTATATTTACCCTGCTCTTAAATTTCAAAATTCTCCCGGAGCAATTTACCCAAAAAATTTGAACCAAATAAAACATACACTCATAAAAAAATATTTCAAAAAGAACTAAATTCACATTAAAACAGAGTAAACCAGAGGTAGGTATGTCCTACCATAGACATTTTATCTTGGACTTCATCTCCAAAGGCAGAAGAACTCAGAAAAGAATCTAAACACTGGGACAGTTTTGTGTGAGAGCATAATCTGTAAACTACACTGAGTCCTAAAACCATAGAATTTAAAAATATAAATGCCATCATTTTGAATCATGTCCAGAAATGGCCCGAGAATCAGTGTGGCTGTTTTAAAAACTAGTAATAAATACTGGTACTCCAAATAGCCAGGGCCAGTCAGCAATCTAGTTTCAGTACTTCTCACTGACTTATTTTTCTGAATAGTTTTCAAAGGGCATTCCCATGCACAACACATTACTCTGGTCTAAACAGTATGTTACTAGATCATGGATGCTGCATCCACATTCTCCATCCGAGACAGGCCACAGCTGGCAAACCTGTCTACATTGGTGAATGATGCATGTACCCTTAAGAATGCAAACATGATCCTTAAGGGAAAAGCATAATCCTATCCAGAACAGGATGAACACCAACTTTCTGGTCAGAAAACACCCATCAACAAACAGTACCTCCACATTATCTGGATTAAGCTTCATTTTATTAGCCCTACTCCAGCTCATTAATCATTGCAAACATTGGTTCAGAACTTCCACAACTTAAATGCACATGTAATTTGTAGAATTTTAACAAGCTGGGATTTTTCTAGCTACAGTACTTTTATCTGGGTAAAGTTGTTTTTTTCTTGTATGTTACCATAAATACCTTAACAGATAGATTTAGTAAAAACACACCCAAAACCATAGCTTGTACTGTATTCCACATGAAACTGTCAATATTCAAACATTCAGTTTTTTACTTTATGCATTACAGATTTCACTCTCACACTGCTAACTACAAACAGTTCAACCATTTTGAGGAGCATTGTGAGGAGAGAGAATATTAAGACACTTCATGTCCTGGAAACCTAACAGTGCCTTGAATCTACAAGGTTCCTGATACTTATTCCCCTGCCCTGTCCACCACCACTGTACATAACTCACCAGAACTGTAACCCTTTATTATACTGGAAAAGTTACATAGGGCTACCCTGCCTACCCTGTTTATAAAGCTGTTCACTGGATAGCACCAGAAGCATATTATTTTTCACGAAGCTTAATGTTTAAACATAGTTACTTCAATATACTTGATTGGGGAGCAGAGATTAGATAGGTACCTTCAGTAGCTAAATATATGAAGCACAATTTGATGCAAATAATTGAATGAGTAAATATAAGGTGTTTAGAGGAGTTCTGTAGTATAGTACACTCTTAAAAGAACAGCTTACATTATACAATGTGTGTTACAGATTTGCTCCACCAGCTTTCTCCCAAGTACTAGCCTCCAGAGCCCTCATCTCGCTTCAGGCCGTGGGATCCAACGTTTGTCTATGGACAATTTTCAAGGTCATGTGGCTAGCATGCCTAAACCGTTTGTGGCACAATGGGACACCAAGAGGAGTGCCAGAACACACGGAAATGCCATTTACATTCCCGCTACAGCAGCATCTATTTTTCTACTCATGTTGGTATGTTTTCGAACTGCTAGGATGGCAGGAGCTGGGAGAGAGCAATGGGAGCTCACCCCATTACGCAGATTCAAAACACTGACCTTCCGGTCAGCAAGCTTATTATCTGCCCGATGTAACATAGTGAGCACAACTGATACAAAATAGCATGCACACATGCTTCCAACATTGTTAAAACTGCCATGCCAGAGCAATAGTCAACAAATTATGTGTTTCTTTGTGTGATTTTTTTTTTGTTCCAGTTTGACAAGAGTGACGTTTAAAAAAATTGTTTATATGTTTAAAGCTACACCCTGCTTTTCTTTGCAGAGCAAATAAAAAGTCATACTAAACCAGGTTGGTAAGGAGATATGGCAACAGAATACTAGATACGCCAACAGGTTGCTAGACTGACTACACAAAAATAAATACTCTTAAGCATCTGATCATGTGATGAGCTGCTCTGTTGCCCATGTGGTCAGAGGCCACGGTTGGCCTTGTGCCAGTGTCAAGATGACACCCAGTCACAGTACTCACTCTTAGTCCCAAAACAGTACAGTGTCATAAGGACACCGATGCAAAAAGAGGGCAGATCAAGAAGATGAAAGGTATGTAAAGCCTAAGTTGTCCTTTTGTACATTAATAGAAAGGCTCTGTAGGAGAAACTTTGCCTGGGAAGTTATCCAGACCCCTGCCACTCAGAGACAGAGGGCTAGGGCAATTATAGTACAGTAGATCAATAGAATCAGCTACCCAATACTATATACAGATATAGGACATTTGTACTATGCCACAGCAGAAACCCAAGCAAAACAAAATCTTTAAATTACACAACCATATTTACAGACCACTGTTGCCTGCCTTAAAAGTATGTTTTAGGACTACAGCCAATACTCAGATGTCAAATAACTCCAGAGTGGGGGAGAACTCAGGCTGAATAAATAGCACTGTTGTGACACAGTGGGAAGGACATTTTTTTCAGTTGAAATCCCATAACGATTCACGTATCAAATTCTGAAATAAGCAATCACCAATCTATCAAAAATAGCTCTTCTGAAATTAATGCTCTGTCTTAACTAAAAATAAATACTAGAAAGGAGAGCTAAATGCATGTACATACATTGGTCTTATCTTTTAAATAATTGGATTATATATTATTAGGGCTTTGGCATGAAAAAACAAAGCTCAATGTCAGCAATAGCATCAGTGCAATGCAGTGGCCACCCATAAAATCTTGCTTTAACGTTTGTATTGTGGATGTGAGGGCGATCTGGCTGCGACATCTGTATTGTGTCATTACCTCTTTCTAGGTGCTTTGGAGGTCAAACTGGAAGCCTTGGAATATGAAGGAGCCTTCAAATTAACTACAGAAGCACAAATGCTCCAGAAATTCCTCTGGATTGAGAAAGGAAGACAACAACAGGCAATAGCATACAATCACCTGGCCTCCACCAAATGTGCATCTAACTGCTGGCATTGTCTGAAATT
Source organism: Podarcis gaigeae (assembly GCF_964106915.1). Taxonomy (NCBI): domain Eukaryota; kingdom Metazoa; phylum Chordata; class Lepidosauria; order Squamata; family Lacertidae; genus Podarcis; species Podarcis gaigeae. The sequence goes on along the minus strand of NC_139684.1, from coordinate 40,395,681 downwards.
AGGGATCATTTGCTTATTTCTAGCAAGCACTAATTATTTCAGAAAGCAAAAAAGAAGAAGTAGTTTACAACTGGAATAATAGTTATACTTAACCACAGTGATACCACTAGTTTAATCTCAATTGCATCCCTGCCTTCCTCCAAGAAGCTTAAGGTGCAGTATACTATGTCAGTGCATTTGATCCTCACAACAATCCTGTTAATTAGTTTACCAGTGTTAGAAACTCAGAAATATAATCTAATACCCAATGGCACCTTAAACCTAGGTTACAGTCGCCACAATGGAATGCCCCCCATGAAGTTTGTTGCTGTTGTTTTCATTTCTATACCACTTTATATTTTAAAGAACAAATCAAAGTTGTTTACAAGACATTAAAACATCAAATAAAACAATTCAAAATAAAACAAATTCAAGTTTCAAGGAAAATATTTCAGATCCTTCTCTAAATTACATTTTGTTTTCCCCAGAAACCAACCTGGCATTTTGTGGTTGCAGTTGGCCCTGTGCCAATTGCAAAACATGCCTAGCACATGGCTGATTTCTAACACAGGATTAAACAGAGAGGACTGACCCCAGTTACTTCAAGGCTAAACAGGGATTTGAATTCAGATCTCTCAAATTCATCCAGCGCCCTGCAGCATGTTAGCTCCCCATGGTGAACAATTCCCATGCCAAGTTTGTACAGACAGTGCAATAAGAATTCAGGCGGTATGTAGTTCTCTATGTCTCAGTCAGAGCAGACACCATGGGAAGGCTGTTTCCAATTACATTTCCTTTATAAGTCTAACATACAACAATCCTTAGGTAAAATCCTATAGCAAACTCAAGGCAGTCAGTTCCCAGAAACATTTTTAAAACATGCACTGCACCCAATATTGATGGATGGACACATGATCACTTTAAGCTGACAGCTCAGTAAAGGATCATATATACACTAAAACATTGAAAGAAACTAAATTTCAACCCATCTGGCATGATTTTTGGAACTACTATATGTAGAATTAAAATACAATTCATGGTATGGCTCATCACACATATTGAAATACTAAGTCACTTAAAATATATATACTGTATTGTTCTTTTTTCCTTTTACTTATGATCGTTTTCCCCTCTTTTTGTCTCATTTTCTCCTCTTAATTTTTTGACTCTTAATCAATTTCTAACATTAAATGCAATGGGCTTAAGAAGGAAGGAGGAATGTTTGCATTCAGTAAAAATATATAGGCAACTTGACGTAAACTATCATGATTATTATTTTAATTGGAGCTGGTAAGGATTAATGATCTACTCCAAATCATCCAGAGACCTTCCTTTTTCTGCCCACCATTAATATACTAATCCTATGACTGGGAGACGGTCCAGAATGGGTTGTCATTTTGAATAACTACGGGAGACACCAGAGATGCAAATAAACTCTGATTTAAATTTAGGGAAAGGGGTCAACATACCAATTCTTTTCATGATTATGCTTTAGTAAAGCTAGTCACTCAATAATTTACAAATTTCTAGAACAAAAAACCATTGGCCTTCAACCATTTTTTTTTTAAAGTATGAGATGTTCAAAACTAATTTTTAGTCCATCTCCACTTGATCAATTCTGGGAAATCCTCTGAAATGTTGAGTGTCCTCCATTTTTCCAGTGTGAACTCCAGTTAGCACACACTGTACACCTCATGACTGGATTTTAACAGTGGCATGCTGCTGCCCCAACAAACATTATTTTATTTTATTTTTTTAAATCTATTTCCTATATACAGGCGAGCTGCACAGAGGTTGAGAAGCAGTGACATTAGTTAGCTATGGTCATCCACCCATCCTGGCAATCTACTCCACAATGCAGAGTTCCTTTCTCTATTGCATAAATATATACAAATATTGCCTGGTAGCTTCTTCCACATGCTAACATTACAGTCTACACATCTAAAAAATGTCATATTTTTACCAGAAGCATATCCAAAGTTGGATTTTTTTTACATGAAATATCTGATAGTAACCAAGATAAAAACCCTGCCTGTGACAGTGAATTGAGATCAAAAGCATTAACCAGATAGCTTTTTAAATACAATATGTGATTTTATAAAATCTTGCATTATTAAAGCAGAATCTACGCTTTAAATTTTCTGTATATAAAGCAGGCTGAGTACTAGTTTTAACCAACAGACCCTTCTCGACTTTCTTTAAAGACGCAAAGAGACTGCCTACAGACTCCTTGAGGATAAATAATTCAGAGCCTAAATGCCAAGGGCAGTGCAGCAAACTGGAATGTTGCATTTATCCAGATGGCAGGGACAAAGCAGACAGTCGTGTGTGTGCCTCACATCACTGCATAAAAGCAACTGCAAACGTGACCTGGGAAGGCAATGGGGAGAAAATACTGTTACCAAAGTTCTCTCTCAGCTCTTGATCCCCAATACTACTCACTGTATGTCTATGGGACAGTGAATGATGATATCCCAACTGATCTATGCTCGCACAATTTTGGTCTATGCTCACACAAATTGTGTTGAATAGAACATACTTGGTTCACATAGTGAACTAAAAAGATATTGCAGTTTGCTAGGAAATCTGACAGATTTAGCTACTGCTAAAGTTGCAAAGTTTGTCATGGAGGCTATTTTTCATACCTAAAACTTGGTTTTTAGATAATGAAAGGGGGAATTGAAAACAAGATAAAAACTATTCATAACAGCAACTGTAGGCTCCCCAAAATGGTATTTCATAACTCTACAATGCGGCTTAAATATAATCAAGGTGTCATGTAAGATATGCAATGTAAGCCTTTCAGTTTTTGAACAATGATTAGGTTTGTTTAACCAAAGATCACAACAAAAGCTTCAGAAAAGAAGAGACCTGGATATCATGTCCCATAGATTTATAAAAAGGATAGGTGGTCAGGTCTGGCCTGGCTATTTGAGTTTCAGTGTTATCCTCTAAGAGAGCAAGCCCCATCAGCATATTTACAAAGTTGTAAATTTATTTGAAAGCACAACCAAAAAATGGAGAATGACGAACTGACAAAACAAGCTTCTGGAACACCTTTTTTCCACTCTGGGAAATATTTGTTACTCTTTGCCTACCTCTGGGACAACTACATGCAGAATTAAAACACGTGATTATATGTGTGAAGTATCTACATTAATACAACAAAAAACCACCATTATTTATGAGGCGATCCTTTTCATTTGTAACTCATCCGGAGAAAATTAATACACACAGGACAACTAAGAAAGCAGCTCTATTGAAGGGAAACTTACTGAATCCATCTTTAACAGCTCACTGCAAAGTAGATCTTAAGATACTTTGTGTTGGACACTTTCCATTTACCCTCAAGCAAACTCATCAGATCCAGAGAGATGCAATCCCACGCACACCTATTAGGGAGAAACCCTAGGACTGACTTCCAACTAAACATTTACAGTATGTCAGACTGCACCATTTGCTTGGTAGACAGCATGCCAACACTAGCCACAGTGAGTTGGCAACAGTGAATGTAAATACTTCTGACTTTGAGAATAAAATCAATTAAAGGTCAAATTTCTAAACATATACTCAAATTCAACTGCAAATCAATTTTGACATTTATTCTGAAGTTAGTATTTGTGGCTGGGACCTTAGGTTACTTTACAAATACATAATAATTCTGAAGTATTTAACAATAAATGTTAATGTTATATTTAATCAATTGTCAAAGCAAACCACACTCACTGCTGCTCATCACCCATGTACTCTGAGGAATAAACCCAGTTTGTCAACAGACTTTTATTGAGTTCCATCGCAGCACTGGAACTCTGACCACTCCATCCATATTAAGCAAGCAACCAATTTTCCTGGACAGCCACTCTGAGAAGTAAGGGGATGCCCCTATTGCCCTGAGATCCCTTAGGAGGAAATGCAGGATATAAATCTAATAAAAATAAATAACCTTCATCCCACAATCCTTAAAGTGATGTCTTCCAAGTTCTCGTCACTCACATCATGTTTTCCAAACCTCTTTCACCATCTAGGGAACCAGGCAACACACATAGGAGGGCAGATATGATGCATGGGTCTCCAATTGCTTATTAATTAGCACACAATTCCACATTCACCTTAGTCACTTACAATGACTAAGCAATCAGCAAGTCACTTACGTTTCTACAGCTTTCTGCTTCTCTCCATTACAATGTATTCCTGCCTTGCCTATCCTTCTTTCCTGTAGTATCCTGTAGTATCCTGTGCATCTCTAACACTATAAATGACCCCACTCTTCCCATTGATTCAAACTGATTTATTTAACTTGGCTTATTGGACTTCATATGGAAACAAGAGGGAATGCCTTTAAAACCCAACACTAAGAATCATAAGGAAAATGATGCCATCTGGGATTCAAAACATACTTTTCCCAAAAGCTGAATCAAGTACTGTCCCGCATACAGTCTAGCAGCAAAGTATAAGTCAGATTAAAGGATCAGTACATTTGACTACTATAGGCAGTGACCATTTTGTGCGTGCCCAATCGACACACAACTACCAGCACGTGGGTCCTTTTGGACCTGGAATAGGGCAGAATGGGGGTGGAACAGGGTTATGTGTGCTCTGCCAACGCACACGCAGGGGCCAGGAATGGAACTCCCACTCAAAATGGCTGCCACCTGTGTGTGTATATATGGATGCATAGAAAAGGTTGCCCTTGAAGTAATTACTAAAAAAGTGCTGCAATATTCAGAACATTCTAACACACTTTGCAAATACTCCTGATTCATTAAATTTAAATCTACAAAGAATTCTAGAAAACAGACATTTACAAATATCATTCCATTTAGGAAAATATCCTTCCTGTCATCAGTGTCTCCACCAACAGCAAGGCTTACCAAAATCCTAAAGACATTTATGATTCACTGAAGTACAGAAAATCTCTCCCACAAAAAATGAATTTAAAAAAACCAAGAGAATAGGCATTCTATTTTGCAGATGTAAAGTATAAATAAAAGAACAATGCAGGCGTTTCGATTTCACTCCCAGCTCAGTAACTATAACCACTCATACCATATACATCCCTGTATTCTGAACATTAACACATGCAATTGCTTCTTGATATGTTTCCTCTCACTGCTGCCTTTCCCACTTAAGAATCCTATTGCTAAAAATCAGTATGTTTACCTATAACAGCACCAAAAATATCATATTTTAACCCAATGTTTACAAACCACACTTAGAACAGGAAATGAGCAAACTCAAAGCCAATCTCTGAAATATTTGCACCTTATTTGCATGAACTACATTAGAATTATATGGATCAAACAAACAGAAGTTATATAAATTTTGGTTTAGTGAAAAAAAGAAATACTGCTTTTACAGTACAGCTTGACTAAGCACAGCTCAACTAACCACTCAAACTAGCATAGGATCTGCCTGCTTAGCTCAACAGAAGCCTGAAACAATATCAAAGCAGAGGAGAGAAGCTTAAAACAACATACTCATTCTATTATTTGAACAGCAAAAAATAAAGTACTTAATATTTCATTAATTTTTAAAGCTTGTATTATTGTTATATCTTGATAAGGTAAGTATTTTCAAGAAAATAAAAATATTATATTTTCATTTTACCTTAAGCTAAATGTAAAGCAAGAATTGAAGGTTTTTATTTCGTTAAAAGATTTCCCTAATTGATATAGCATAAATAAAGCCAGACAATACTCAGAGTAGTATAACAGCGGAATGAAAAAGAAGCCTATGCTTGTGAACCAAATATTCTTCAAGGACCTATATGATCTCAATATTAGAACAGTGGAATATAATCAAATTGCACTAACTATAAAGGACGCAATATTGAACAAATTGTAACAATGCTTTCAAGTAATTCATGCAACCAGATATATGCAAAATACCATGGGGACAGAGCTGCGGCTCTTCTAAAGCTTTCCTATAAGACAATTCGTCCCCTCCTAGCCTGAAACAGTTAACTAGCACATTGTCCTTGCCTTGCCCAAACTGATGTAAAATTTATTACCCAGTTCAATCTTGGGAGAAGGCCTAGATGTGCACAGGCTAGCCTTATCAATTCCTTGTATATAGTACTTGAGCAGAGGGCAATAACATTTGCTGCATGATCCACCAAATCATTATTTTGTATTGTACACATTTGTGTGGGGGAGAAGGACAGGCCATGTTATCACTTGCAGTGTGTTACTAACATAAGTCTTCTCTCTGGTGAAAAAGAATTGTGTCTTCAAATGCAGACCAGATTTATCTGCCTCTGCTATGAGACCAGAGCTGTGCATACGGGAACCATTATGCTGCCCATCTATGGCAACCGCACATGAAACACTCTCATCCACACTTCCAGTCTTGAAGAGCTACTGGTGCTTTAATGTTAGACTGACAGGAGTCTCAAGAACATCCTCAATAACTTGTCCTGTTCAACCAGCTTAGGCAGTTAATTATAAAAGGGCAAAGAGAAGCATGAGAAAACCATGTGTGAACTATGGAGGCTGCCTGTATGATTCTATCCTTGTTACCAGGTAACTCTACCTCTGTGATATTCCTAAGGTTAAACAACATATCTGTATGTGGAAATCCAATTCCAGTAGACTTGGGGAGAGAGAGAGAGAGAGAGAGAGAGAGAGAGAGAGAGAGAGAGAGATGCATACTTTCTGACTACAAAACAAAACACATTTTAGGCTCCTTTTCTATCTAGCACACAATATACAAACTTCTCAGTTCAAATAATTCACTTATTTTTCAACTACTGTTTTGATTTTTATATTTATATCCCACATTTTCTCCAAGGAGCTCAAAGTGGCGTACACACTTCTCCCCCTATCCATTTCATCCTCACAACAACAACTCTATGAGGTCGGTTGGTCTGACAGATAATGACTGGCCCAATATCACCCTATGAGCTTCATGGCTAAGTGGGGATTTGAACCCTGCTTCCTAAGATCTGAGTTCAGCACTCTAACTCCCTATACCATGCCGTCTACTGATACCCACTGTTGCCCATTAAAAGTGCCTCAGATATTGACATTTTACTCTGGGAATTCCCTTTCACTACAACTCTGGGAGTCATTTTTTTAAAAATCACAGATTTAAGCTCCCTTCTTAACTAGAAGAAACGTCTGCAAAAAAGCTTAAAATCCATTCTGAAAGCAACACCTCTGTTTGTTTTCTGAGGGTGTTTTACCCAGGAAATGGAACTGATAATGGAATGGCCATGTTGAAAAAAATAACAGAAATACTGTGAGCTGGAAAAACTAAGAAGCAAAATTACCATCGTCCATTACAGTTGATCATCTGTGAATTAAAACTACAAAGTGTTCAAACAAAAAAATATGTTACCTAATTTTACTACATTCTTTGCCTTAGCTATTTTGTCCCCCATTCAGTTTTTAGAATTATCCCCTGAGATGCATTTGGCTTTAAAAGACAGTGACTGATCTGCTCACTCTTAATCTATAAGGCCAGGTTCCTGGTGACAAGAGAGATCTGTGTACAAACTGAGGGGGAGGGGACAAGTTCCTTCCTGCAACTGAATATCAAAACAGAGCCACAACTTTAATGAGCAGGAGCCGATCTGAACACACCAGCCCTTGTGTCTCAATGAACAGACTGATTTTCAATCCACACGCACACATCCCTCACAAGACAGCTGCTTTCTCTGGGAAAAGGGCAGAGGGCATTGGAGGGCTCAGCTCATCCAAGCTTCTTGGAGAAGGGGGGGGCGTACAATTTGCCTTTCTAAACATGTAATCAATCCTCTTTCTTAAGAGACAGGAGGAGTGAGAGGGATCCTAAATTCTGTTTGGAGACATGCAGCTGCTTTTTATTTCTTGTTTTAAGAGAAAGGAAGACAATCCACAGAAGAAACTAAGAAAAAGAAACAAAAGGCAGAAGAGCTCTTCTTTCACACATATACACAGAGGTAACACAGACTGAAAGATGATGAAATGGGAAAAGGAAATTACCATAGCAAGCGTAATCTTCACTGAATCTATTCCAACAAATAACATCCCTCCTCCTAGACATTTTGCTAGTACCCTGGCCTTTCAACTCCATAACTTCCACTCCTTTCTGCTGTGAGTTTTACCAGACTCTGACCTCACCCCATCCCCACCCCCACTCAATCCTGCACCATCTGCCTCTGCAGCACCAGCGCTCCACACCTCCCTGTTTCAGCAGCTGGTTTCCAACTACAAAGCATCTATGCAATATACTCCATCTCCACATTTCTGCTGTGTGCCCAATCTCCCATACCCATCACATCCCAGTCAAACTCTAGAGACTCAACCCTTGTCTGTCTTTAGCAACCCTCAACCTTCCTTTCCACGTACCATTACTACACACACACACACACCAGCTCATCAGCTTCTTCATGAACACCAACACATTCTGCCCACTTCCTTTCACTTTTTGTGACATACAACACAGTCCTGTAGTTACCTCAACCTGTACAACAGATCTGTACCTACAGCCACTAATACAGATTAGAACCTGCACCCCAAAGAGGCAATTAGAAATGTGGGAAGACACTTGTGCATCTACCAGAGGATGAGATTGAAGGGCTTTAAAATCCCACACACCCCAATGCTCTTTGGCCACCACATTTACCACAAATGCTTATGGAAATAAAACAAAATGTTCCTTCTCACCAAAATAGAAGAGAACGTACCAACGTGCCCTACAATGTAATCTCAACGCCCTTTCCTCATATACAGATAGGACTCTCTTTTTCTTTTTAATCCCTCGCAAAACCCCACCACTTCGTTTTGACTAAATACCCTTCCAACCCTCCCCCCGCCCTCGACACACACAAATACACACACGTGGCCAGTATTACCCTTTCACCCTCGTTTTCACCGTAGGCCTCATCAGTTTCTCGGGGGTGGCGGCAGCAGCTCCCTCCAGAGCGCCCCTCACGCATGCAACGTATGTCGCTCCGCAAACCCGGGTCAGGCACCATCCTAGCACTCCTTCGCCCCGCCCGCACCCCCGTCATTCGGCACCTTTTCAACACCCGCTTCTACCCCGCGCGGGGCCTCCGTGGACTTCGCGCCGCCAAGCCGGGCAGGCCCTTCGCCCCCGCCGAGAGCCCTCACTGAGGTGCGGAGCCTTCCTTACCCGGAGCGCGTGGTTCCCTGCGCCGCCGCCGCCTCTCTCCCTTGCCTGTGCGCCGCTGAGGCCCGAGGCCCGTGAGGGCGAGTGCGCGAGGCCTCTCGCCCGGCCGCCCGCCTGCCTCGCTCGCTCGCTCGCCCAGGGGGCAGCGGGCCTTTACGAGTGCCGGCGTCGCCTCCTCCGGCTCGCCCGCTCCATGGCCCACCCGCCTTCCCGGCGGCTCTCGCTGCCTCCTCGCTGTCCCGAGCGCCGATTCGCCAGCGGTGCCTTCCTCGTCCGCCGCGGTGCCTGCCTCGTTCGCTCGCTCTCTCGCCCAGCCAGCGCCGTTTCCTCCCTTCCCACACACACAGCCCCAGCCTCCACGGCCACCGCCGCTGTTGCTCTCGCCACCAGAGCTGAGCTTCCCCATTGGCCCAATGAGACACTCCGTCTCATTGGCTGCCGGCACAGCAACGATATAGGGTGGGACGTAAGAGAGGGAGGAGGGGTGAGCAGGGAGGAGGAGCAGCCGCAGACACCGGAGTGACGCGAGCGCGCGTGCGACGCGATTAAAGGAACGTTGCTTTTCCCCGGAGCGCGCGGGCGCAATGAGGAGGGACTCGATGGGAGGGGGGAAAGCAAATCTTGGGATTGGGCAAACGGATTAGCGCGTCGTTGATGACAAGCGCGTGATGGACGTCACGTGTTTGAAAGTTCTTTCCCCTCCCCCCCTTTCCCCTCCCTACTTCTTCTGAGCTGCGGTTGCTATGGGTAACCCATTCAGGGCCTAATCGCTAGAAGTCGGGCCTAGTCCGGGCGAAAGCCTTTTCTCCGAGCTAATCAAGGCCTCCCTTTCCTTTCTTCTCATCTTTTCTCTTCTCATTTAAATATAGCTGTCGTCCACTTTGCTGTGTCTCTGCTAGGTTGCGAATAAATCTGCGTGGGCTTGGTGGGGTGGTTTCATCATTTCCCCAAACCCTCAAAATCAAATATATTTTGACAGTACCGAAAACAATCTATAGGATGTTCTGTCTTGCTTTCCCTTCTCATCCACCAAAAGTAAAGTCCAACACTATTGTAGCTAAATCTCTTTTGGGCCAGTCTATGCATGCTTGCTTAGGAGTAAATGCCATTTGAGTTCAGTGGGGTTTACTGCCACCTAAACATGCATGGAATTGTAACCTTGTTTGTTTCTTTGTTTTAAAAAATGCAGTAAAGTGGCTACATACAAATTCAATAAAACAGAGAATACAGCACAAAACAATACATAGTATAACAATGTATTGTTGCCTTTAATTGTAACCTTTAAGATGCTCACAAAAAGCAATTGTTAAGCAGGATTGTATTGCTACTAACAGTGTAGAATCTAAACAGTGAAAAGCTAAACTAAAGCTACTAGTGTTTCATCTGACTGATTCTGATTGCTGGCTACTTTTTGTCTTATTTAGCTTGTGACATTGGTAGAGAGCTGTGTTTGTACACCATTGAGTCATTGGAAACTTTTCAGAAATCTAAGCAATAGTATGAATGGGGGGGGGGGGGAGAGTAACTAGCACTTCCAGGCTTGCCCACACTGCATTTCAGGTTTGAATTAAGCTAATAGAAGCAGTGATAGAGAAATAGCATGTCACTTACTTGCTTTGACTAAAATTTTCTAACTTCTTTTGACAAACTTGTATATTGCTACTGGTAGAGGAAATGAGGCCCCTTTTCCCCTCACAGGTGACCTACTATGGGACACTAGAGTAATGGAAATACCTGAACTTCACTATTAAGCTTTCTGTGGCTTTCCCTGCTATGAGTTTTGTCCCTATGTTTCTCTCTCTATATGCCATATCATACAAACTCTCAAAGGAAAAATGACACATTATTCCCAAAGAGTCGCATTGTTAGTCTCTGCAATGTTGTATGCAAGCAGAGGCATACCTAGGGTCCCTTGTGCCCTGTATTGGTGCCCCCTCGTCCCCCCACACCAGCAACTGAATTCCTCCAAGGCACCCAGAGAAGCTTGTGCACCTTGCCTGGCAGCCCAGAGCAGTGGAGGAATGGTCCACAAAATGTGCAGAAGGACTGGTGGGCTCTAGCCACACCATGCCTGAGTGGAGGGATATGGTTTTTGCACCCCTACAGGACCTGTGCCCTTGGCTTGGCAGGTGCAAACCTGGCCAACCCCTAGATGCAAGTTATATTATTCTTTTTATTGCCACGTCTTAATAGGCAGCTTCTCTTTTTCTTCTTCTTTTTTTTCTCCCTAAATATATTTGGCAGTAATAATTCTGCATTAATGTTTCTTCTGGGTCAGAGATCTTGCAGTAAATAGAGTGAAACTTTAAGCCTCCCATGAGGCAGCAGAGACCTTTTATTAAAGAAGGCCATCTAGCAGTTCTTGATTTTATACTCTGTGGAAGAATTTAAAGGTTCCTATAAGTTAAAATTAAATCCTCACGAGGGTGGATCTTTCTTGTTCAAGGATGAGTGCATGTGGAATTCATTACTATATAAAAGAGTCTTGAGGCATCTTTAAGATAAACAGATTTATTGTGGTGAAAACTATGCAGACTTACAATCTGGTTAGCTATGTCTACTCAGAAGTTGTTGGCATCTGTCTGTCTCAAGAGACAATGGAGTGTGCCTCCGGGTGTGAAATCAACCCACTGCGTTAGCAGCACCAAAGTGACTTATTCAGGGTGCAAGCCTGGGCAGTGTGTATAGAGGTCCTGGGCTGCCCAGAAGACAAAACCCCCATTTCAGCCTCGCCAATGTGGTCCAAAGGAAAGCAGAGCAATACGTTTGGTACTAGTTTGGCTGCATTAGTTGCCAGAAGTGTACAAGGAGCCATCCAACTGTTTTTGGGACTCTACTCCGGAATTGTGTAGGTTTAATCTTTAGCCTTTTATTCTCCCAAATTTATCCTGAAAGACTGAGGGTTTGAGACCAATCCGCTACTCACACATAGTTTAGGTAGCCAGAATGTAACAAGGACTGAGAGATTGGGGGGAGGGAGGTTCGGTTAATCTCACTGTAAACAAGTGGTACAGTGACAATAAAGTCTTTATATTTTCTATTAAGCCATTTCCTGAGGCATGTCCGCTGTTTTATGCTGACCATTTCTAGGAGCCATAGGTGTCAGCTGAGTGCAAGGTTGACAAACTACCCCAGAGGAAGCAAGACATGTCCTCCTGCAAAAGTACTACCCCTCCCCTAACACCCCACTTAGAAGTACTATTTAATTCAATGAGCCTTACTTGCAACCCTAACCCCACTTCATCCCATGCATTAAGTGCTACCTCCAGTTAACCAATCTACATAGATTATCAGTAGATAATACAAAATGTAAACAGTGAGGCCAAATGGTTGTGAAATGCAGTAGTCTGATAATTTTATGTAAAGTTTAAATGTATTTAAGATGCTAAACATTCCTAGCAGAAATAATAAATGATACTACAATCTTCCTAGCTTTATTGTGCTAATTTAACATTTTAGTGTGAGTTTTGTAACATTTTAGTGTGAGTTTTCGGTTTTAAAAGTAGGTAGCTGCATATGGGAGAGGGAATGAACAAGGGAAGTGGCTGGATATGTATTTTTCCTCACAATGAACTGATGTCCTAAGATAAAACAGCTTTCCACTTAAAACTTTGCCTTCTTTATAGCAATGTGAGATATTTATAAAACATGAGAGAAAACAGAGTAGACCTGGCATTCTTTAGAAGCAGACTATCTAACACCTTTACAACATTGACATGCAGCCCAATCCTATCCATTTCTACTTGGAAATAAATTATGTTGATTTAAAGGTAAGGGTAAAGGTAAAGGTACCCCTGACTGTTAGGTCCAGTCACAGATGACTCTGGGGTTGCGGTGCTCATCTTGCTCTATAGGCTGAGGGAGCCGGCATTTGTCCACAGACAGCTTCTGGGTCGTGTGGCCAGCATGACTAAGCCACTTCTGGCGAACCAGAGCAGCACACGGAAACGCGGTTTACCTTCCCACCGGCGCGGCACCTATTTATCTACTTGCACTTTTACATGCTTTCAAACTGCTAGGTGGGCAGGAGCTTGGACCAAACAATGGGAGCTCACCCCGTCGCAGGGATTTGAACCACCGACCTTCTGATCAGCAAGCCCTAGGCTCAGTGGTTTAGACCACAGCGCCACCTGTGTCCGTGTTGGTTTAGTTTTGACTTATTGCCAAATAAATATTGTAAACTTTAAAAAACAGTTTTCTGTTAAATCTTCTTTAGTTGCTGTCAGCAACAAAAGGCTTTTATTAAAAATTTAACTGGAAGTCATCTTGTTATTCCAATAAGTCACTTTACTCTGATGTCACAGATTCATTCACTGTGTGACTCATTGTTGTTTAATTGTGTCCGACTCTTTGTGACCCCATGGACCAGAGCACAGAGGAGTATTAATGTATGGGAATTAAGTTCTGCCAAACTGACTTTAGTTTATTTACTAACTAGTGTATATTGATAGTGAACCTGGCTGAGAGTTCGTGAATAGGATTCTGTGGGGAAGTGGGTTCCCCCTTCTGCTTTTAATTGTCCATCTGTTACACTGTAATAATATACAGGTCTCCTCAGTAGTAAGATCTGTTGAGTTCAATGGAACTTGCTCACAGGTAATTGTATAAGATTGCAACCTTTGTCACTTGTAGCTCTAGTTGCACAACGTAAAGCACAATGTAGTTGACTGTGTTATTGATAGAGGCAAACAGGCTCCTGTGGCTAGGTAAGCATCTTGGTGTCTATTTTCTAAGCAGGAGGCATTGATCGTGTGATGGTCTCCTATTTCAATCGCTATTCTTATGCCACCAAATTATGTACCTTGGTTGGTTTGGGTGCAGCAGACTTACAAGTGCTTATTCTGACTTGTCTGCTGTCTATAATCTCTGAGACCTTACATTGCATGAGTGGCAGTGCCATGGAATTAAACATGAAGCTCAGGCACTGGCATGAGTAAGGGTTACATTTATTGTCAAACGGTAGCTTCCTTTTTGCCTGGTTGCATCTCATCCTATACAATGTGTACCTTTTACAAAGGAAAAAAAAGCATAATTAGGTATAGCTGTAGAAACTGGCACCTGCCTCACTCTTAATGATCTGCTTCAGATTTGAAGCCCATTAACTGTCCATAGTGCCTCTGTCATAAAATATAAGTAGATTAAAGTGGCCCCATAAGAAGACAAGTCTTTAGAATTTAACTTTAATAATCAATCTGTATTCTCTTATATTTACAATATGGCTTATATTTATAGCTTCACCTGTGAAATGGTTCACACAACTGTTGCAGTTAAATTATTATCATGACCAACTCCGTCCAGCAGCAGTAAAATCACTTTCAAAACAGTGCCCTTTCCCCACCAATATCTTCCAATGATGTCATAGCTGGAGAATATCCCAGTAATGCCAGCCTGGATCAGTCTATATCTGTGTTATCTGAATACTGGATATGTTCCCAAAAGAAACCTTATTACCATTCAAATGGCATTGAATTAAGTCACCTTTTTTCAAGGTTGCATTTCACATGTTCAAATAGTGGATGCTAATGCTTGCAATTATGTAATCCATGTAGTACATCTCCAGCTATATTAATTTGGAACCGTTGCTATTAAGCTTTGTTCTGGAGCCAAAAGATAGAATCATAGAATCATAGAGTTGGAAGAGGCCACAAGGGCCATCAAGTCCAACCCCCTGCCAAGCAGGAAACACCATCAGAGTACTCCTGACATATGGCTGTCAAGCCTCTAACAGATAGGCCTCTAACATCTCATGAGTATTAAGTCAGGACAAGGTAGAAGGCATTATGAGGAACCTGGGATAATTGTGCCCTGTTTTGCTTAGGGTTTTATCTCAATTGCTTTAGAATGCTTCACATATGCCAATGTTCAATGTTATTTGGGGCTACCTGGACATCCAAAACTTGATTTAAGCACCACACACAAAAAGTGTTGTGATTGTGAATACTGCAGTTCATTAAAGGTAAAGGTAAAGGGCCCCTGACAATTAAGTCCAGTAGCAAATGACTCTGGGGTTGTGGCGTTCATCTTGTTTTACTGGCCAAGGGAGCCAACATTTGTCCACAGACAGTTTTTCCGGGTCATGTGGCCAGCATGACTAAGCCGCTTCTGGTGAAACCAGAGCAGTGCACGGAAATGCCGTTTACCTTCCCGCCAGAGCGATACCTATTTATCTACTTGCACTTTGACGTGCTTTTGAACTGCTAGGTTGGCAGGAGCTGGGACCGAGCAACGGGAGCTCACCCCGTCGCAGGGATTCGAACCGCCGACCTTCCAATCGGCAAGCCCAAGAGGCTCAGTGGTTTAGACCACTTGTTGACTAACAAAATTATTATTTGAAAAAATTCCTGTTTCTCTAGATAGATGTGCTGTGTATGCAAAAAAGTATTTGTCTGTTGAACTTCATACCTTCTAGTACTAGATATTTGTGGTGGAGGCAGAAGAGTCATATTTTTCAACTCACCTCCAGTCAAGTAACTTGCCATCCACCCCCATTGTTGGACCCCTAGCATTAGTCAATGAAAAGGCACTTCTGTCATACCAGTTATAACTAAAGCATAACATGGAAACTAAAATAACCCTGTAATATTAAGGATGCTCACTTGAAAATAACTTCCAGCAAAACCAGTAAAATTTACTTATGGAAAAAAAAGTGTGAATGCAAAATACACTATATTTTCCATAACTCTTAACATGTGAGGCAACACTCACCTCCCCTTGTCCCCACCCAATGCACATCCATTCTGTTCCCCAACTTAATGGTTTTATTGTGCTCCCATATTTAATGTCTCACATTTCAGCAAATCACATCCCAATGTAGGGATGCAGATTTTTTCTGGCTACCAGAGTTTAATTGTAGCCACTTGAATTTCATGTCTATTAATGAAGCTGTTGGTCAGTTAAGCCAGTAATACTGACTTCTAATATGATACAAAAAGGTTATTTAGTAACAGACTCCTAGTTTGATTTGAAAGTTTACCCAGACACATCCCGGAGGAAGCCAGTTAACATCCTGGGTGTGTCTGTGACAAATATGGTCACTGAGATACTTCAGTGGGAGAAGTGAGAGTTTTGCAAGACTATTGTTGTTTGGGAGTGATTGTTGCTATGTTATCCCTACAGAAAATAACTTGTTTAGGGAAGAAGAGTCTGACAGCTTTCTGCCAGTGAAATTGTGAAAGCCTCACAGCACTGCAGACCTGTTCTTCAAGCAAATTTAATGGTTTTAAATTTGTACACGGAAGCATACCATTAACTTGAAGGTGACATGAGTGATCTTATAACTCTATCAACAGCCTTGTTCTGTTGCTCAACTCTTAAGAAATGTCTCCTGCTTACCCAGCTTTTTTTAATAAAAAAATTCCAAATTTAATCCCTTGCTTTTTCCTCATTTGTTTTGGGGGCCCTGGAGGGATCGAAGGTGTATGTGTGTGTGTGTGTTTTGTGTGCAGGTTCAATAGGAGCCTCTGAATTAAGCTAACACCCTTTTAATAGCCCACATGTGCCCTACATGCAAATTTAAAACATACTACGCCCAGTGTGGGAACCAGAATTAATATATGTCTTCTATGATGCTGAACCTTCCCACTTCCTGTATTTAAAAAAACACCAATGTACTCTCTTAATGTTGTTTGTTTTTCTAAAACTATTATAATTTTTCATTTTCTTCATACTTTATGATCCATTATCTATTGTGCACTTTTAAACGTCTGACAGTGTGTGCATAAAACTATACATGCATGTCAATGTAATTATGATGACAAAGTAAATATGATGCATCATTAAAGCAAAGCTTGTGAATAGCAGTTATTGTGTCCAAGAAAATAAAGCAAGGTTTTGAAATCTGGTTCTCTGCTTGGCCACACACTTTTGATCTGAATGTACAAACCATGGCCTCTAGAAAGCTACCTTTCAGCCTAGCTTCAGGATTAGAAAGCAGTGCCTGGCTGATGGAGTAGTTACTCGCCTTCACATAGCTATCTGTAATGTGTGCAGCAGCAAATTTCTAAAAGGCGGTGATATAGAAGGATATAGTGTGTAGTCAGAAATCTATTTAAATCCAAGTACAGCAGCTTAATCGGTTTGTGTATATTTCATCAGTGCGGTGTCAAGTTCAAGTCACTGGGGAAATGCTGCTGCTACCCTAGTTCCACAAATAGGCAGCTGAAACCACCTTCCTTTCACAAATATAGCTGAAAAACAACTTCACGCTTATTGAGCTGAAAGCGTTACAGAGTCCTAAACTGTCAAAGATGCAGTAGGGGAACAGCTTGCAGAAATAATGTACGATTTTGTCCCTTCAGTTTTATTCCCATCCTCAGATGACTGGAATTTAATGTTAAGTCTTAAAAAACAGTAATAATGACGAGCGAAACAGCGATGTCCAGATATCTCCCTAGCTCCTCTCTCCCCCCCCCCCGGGTCAAAAAGAAGAAATGCAAGTTTTGAAAAGTGTGTCTGAGGGGAGGCGGCCGCACTTAAAAGAGTGCATATTTCTGGGCCGAGCGTGGGCGAAGTCTGGGCCCCGCGTTTCCCTCCAGCCGAATTTCCCATTAGGTGAGAACAGCAAGGCGCGGCCATCTTGAGAGCGGGCTACGCTGAGCGGCTGCCAGCTTTTAAGATGGCGGAAGCCGCCTCCTTTCCAGCCTCCGCTCGGCTTTCTCGCCAGGCCCCCGCCTGGATCTCACCGTCCGCACTGGGGAGCTGAACAGCTCGGTGCCTGGACCATGACCGGGGCGGTCTCCTTGCTGTTGCTGCTCCGGAGGAGCTGCCGCCGCGCTCTACGACTGGCGCCGCGGGCTTTCCCGGCGGCCGAGCTCCGGGCTCTGCAGAGCGGCTGGCCCAGGATCTGCACAGAGAGCGGTGGCGACGGCCTTCAGGTAAGGCTGAGGCGGTGAGGCACCGAGGTCTCTTAAAACTGCCTCATCACCCGGGAGGAAAGCCCCCCTCCCGGCCTGTAACCGCTAAACCTGCCAGCTCCTGGTGGTGACAGTCATGAGGGTTTTTTCTATTAATCACCCCCCGTTTCCATAGAACTTTCTGCAGCTGCACAACCAGCAAATGAGAGTGCAATCCTTTGCACATCTGTCCAAGAGAAAGACTTATCAAGCTCAGTGGGACTTATTCCCAAGTAAGCGTGTATAGGATTATAACCCCTGCCTTGGTAAAAAGTAGGGTGTGGGTTGTACAGTACTGTACCGAGAAAGCGGAGAGTGTTCCTTTCGGACTTGGGTTCAAATGGTCTATCAGCCCTGAGTTGCAATGGGTGACGTTAGGCCATTCACTCTCTTGCAGCCTAACCTACTTCACAGGGTTATTGAGAGGATAAAACGCTCGGTGTGTGGGAAGGATGGGATAGGAAATGATAAGGCTTTATTCATTTACATTTATATCCCACCTACCTTCTGTCATGGAACCTAAGGCAGTGCATGTTCATGCACAAAATAAATAATAATACCAAAAAAGTCTCTGCACCCAGAAAATTGGCTTATCAGGGGGAATCATTTTTACGTAAGCTTTTCCCTGACGTGCCAGTTTTGTAGGTTGAGGGATTGGCTTCTTGCATCTTTGTTTAGAGCGCTTGTCTCTGACTGTTCATAAATTAATCTCCTCCAGAATCAAAGTTTAACCATTTAAAAAATGCAATCATATAGATGAAGCAAGAGTGTCAGGAGCAATCAAATAATAATAATAATAATAATAATAATAATAATAATAATAATAATATATATTAAACATAATATCTCAAGGGCATGAGCAATTAAAAAGATTCCAAAAATCCTTGACTCCAAAAAGATAGCAGAGTTGGTGGCAATCAATAGTTTGCAGGTCTCACAGCGGGAAAAGCCCTATTGTGCTCACCATCCACCTTCTGGAGGTACATTCAACTATGCAGCTCCTTGCCTACAGCCATAAGTGATAGCCCTCACTCAGGCTTACCACCATGTCTAGGAACTAGGCTTGAGAGGACAGAGCCATGTCACATGCGTTTTGTCACTGATTCTTACAACATCTCTTGTAAATGTAATTATTCCTATGCAGGATTGTAAGGTAGTTATTTTGCATTTAGTCTGGTATTGGGCATTCTAATATATACACAAGATATTCTCAGGAGGAGGAATTGGTAAACCCTGCTTTTGTGCTAACCACTCCTAGTGTGGCCTGCTGGCCTGTCAAAAAGTCCGTCAAGCTCCACCCCTAGAAAGCCCTTCCACCCCTAGAAAGCCCCTCCATCTTTTTGAAGTCTCCATCCATAACTTCATTCCCTGGTATCTATCCATAATTCCCTGTAACGCTTGCACTGTTCTGTTGTTTCCTCCTCAGAGCCTTCTGTCTCAAGTGCTTTCCCCCACACCTGGAAGACTTTTTCGGTCAGTAGCAAAAAGTCAGTTTATCCCCTTCCGACTCTGGAAATTTCTGGGTGAGTAAAGAAAGCTTGACAACAATGGTGCCTTTACTGGAACTTATTCCTGCCATGGCAGTGACCAACATGTTGGCCATTGTTCTATTTCTTCCCCACCCCCAATTTTCTTGCAGTCTTAAGTGTATCGCTTCCTCAATTACTCAAAGCTGGGTGCACAAACAGAAGCCAAGTCTGAAGCCATTGAAATGCAAATGTTGAGCTCTGAATACATTGGACAAATGAATCGCTTTTTCCAAAGTGTGAGGGTTACATGCGAAATCACATTAGGCAGCTAAGGGATGGGCTTTTCTTGGGTCCCACCGAGGTGTGACCAGACTCACCCCAAAGAGTTGTGCCTCAGGCTAGGCTCAGACATTGTTCCCCCCACCAGGCTTTCCTGATACTCCCTTTTAAAAAAAATATTTCCAAAATAAAAAACAAACATTTTGAAATTGCTAACAAGGCA
This sequence comes from Podarcis gaigeae, assembly GCF_964106915.1. Classification (NCBI taxonomy): domain Eukaryota; kingdom Metazoa; phylum Chordata; class Lepidosauria; order Squamata; family Lacertidae; genus Podarcis; species Podarcis gaigeae. The sequence continues at coordinate 40,375,726 of NC_139684.1, read as the reverse complement.
ATGTATATAACACATTTTCCCTCTTTACATGTAGGTGAACATAAATGTAAGATCTGTTTGCAACTTGGAGCTTTTTGTATGCTTCATCATACTATTACAGTTTATACTTTTCCATAATCTGAGGAAAGGCTTAGGATAAATGTTGCTGAATTTGTATAGGAGATAAAATCATGCCACGCTATATAAAAATCAAATATTTTGAGCTTTGCCTTAGCTAATTTAAGTTGGGAAATCAGTTTTTCTGCCATGGCTCTTTGCCACAGTTTAATGTGCCAAGTATTCAATGTCAACAGTTCAGCAGTTTTCCAATTTTTGGTTGTTGCCCTGAGATCAGCCATCAACAAATTTTATTAGTTCCTTAGATATCACTTTCTTGTCCATGCTGCTGGTTTACATTTTGAGGAGAACTGGCCTACAAGATGCAAACTTTCCCTTGGTTGCTGTATCCTGTCATTACTTTATTTTTCTCTTTTTCCCCCTAGCTGCTGCATGTCACAAGTTCAATCCCACCCCTGAAAGATTTATTGTTCTAAGTCCACAGAAGCCTTGATTATTTATTAGAAGTATTTCACCCCACACTTTAGCTGAAAAAGCTTCTAAACCAGCTTTATATAAGATCAATAAAAACAGGACAGTCTGTCTGAAAACCGATAATCTGAAAGACACAACATGAAAGGAAGAGGGGATGGGAGGGAAAGAGGAAAATAACCAAACAGGCAGAAAACAAAGAGTTACATGATAGTTCTAATAATGGTGAGCTGGAATGGAAACAGCTGAGGGAGAGAAAGAGCCTCAGGGAGAGACCCTTCTTCCCATCTCTCATTGTGCTTCATCTTGTCTGAAGGAATGAATGCTTCCAGGTAAAGCAGGGAGAAATTCTGTGAAGCTGGGTTCTTAGCAGAGTTGACAATTAACAAATGACTTTGAGATCTAATTCAACAGACATTATCAACAAATTGTATAGGAAAGTTTGAGAAATTTTAACCTTGTTTATTACAAGCTGAGATGCTCAGAACTCTGACTGTAAATCTGTTGACAGGTGGCACTGACTATTTTTCTACCTCTGGTTCTCATCGCAATGGCAGCGGTGGTGAAGGATCCAAAGGGAAATCTCCAGAAGAAGATGAGGGTAAGTACAAATAGCAGTTTTGCTCTGAAACTTCCAGTCAGAAGTGACTACAGCAGAGGTGGAACACTTTTTTGGCTCCATGGGCTGGGCCTTTATCAGCGATGGTCTTATAGACCAAATTTGTCAGGTGATCTGACGGGGGGGGGGCAGGATACCCATCTGTCAATCACAGGACATCATTATGCTCTCACATGGATGCCAAGTGGGCGTATTAGCCCAGCTGTCAAAATTCCTCATGAGGCTTTGTGAAACTGGAGATTTAAAAGGGGAGCACAGGAAGACTTGCAAAGGCTTTAAGACTGTGTCCACACTCCCATCTCAGCCTCCAGAACTTGGTTGCAGTTCTTTTGAATATATACAGCTTTATGTATTTCAGGTATTAAAGCTGTTTAGAAGCCAATATTAAATGGATGCCTTATTTTGGAGCAGAAACTCTTCTACTGAGGCATGTGTTATTGATCCAGCTAAAGTTTTTCAGAGTCTACACAGGCAATATTCTCAACCAATTTGCTTTTGCACAGATGTAACATTTTTGGAGTGACTTTCAGCTTGCTGCCTCAGTGGTTTTAGCATCGCTCCTGCTTTGGGTATCAAGAAACCATGCAAATATAATGAAGAAGGGGAAGCCTTCATCAGGGTGGAGAGAGCCATGCTGCTGGCAGGGAGGCAGTTAATATATTTTAACATTTAGCAGATGTTGGCTGTGTTAGAGGAGAGGGGAATACAGTGTTCATAGAAGCAGAAAGTTTTTTATTTTAATTAGAAAATGATCTTGAAATATGCAGATGGGAAGGGATAGTCTTGCTAAATTATTTTTCTAAGGGGTACATACATGTTTGTGTTTATCAGCTGTATAATTATTTACATGCCTTTACCCAAAGGATCCAAGGTGGGTTGGAACAATTAAAAAAAAATTAAAACAATATAAAACAGCTTCCTAAAAATATACATCTCAGGGGTCAAGTCAGGGTAAAGAGTATTTTCCAAAAGCTGCATAATGAATATGTCAGACTCGCCTCCATGGGGATGCACCCATCATTTTACTAGGACATTTTAAAACCTTTGAAATTTCAGGGAAACTGTTATGAGGATGAAGAATATTGGCTCTTGTGATATTATATGCGGCAAAATGAGGTGGTGAAGTGGACTGCACCACTTTAAAGTGCAAAGGGGTTCTTCCATTTTTGAATGCTCCTTTACATTAAAAATATTATGTCAATAAAGGCCAGCACTCCAGGCAAAGGGATGGGATTATTGATGTATTGCAGTGTAATCTAGCTATGTCTACTTAGAAGTAAGACTTATTGAATTCAACAGGGCTTACTCATAGTTAAGTAGGGTTAGGATTGTAACCCAAGTCTTCTGTTTTGCATAGAACTTTTACACGTGTGGGTTTTCAAAAACCATATCCCCTATCTGTGGGAAATATAGCAGCCCTATTCAGGTTTTATTGCTCCCCATGATTCACATTGTACAAGGAGACAGCAGGGACCCATTCGCTGACCCCACTGCATATCTGCAAAGAGGAAGCCTGCCAAATACCCATAGGCTCTCATTTTGAGTGTTAATCACACAACGAGAATAACACCTAAACAAGTTGAGCATTGCAGTCCACTCCACCACCTGATTCTGTTGCATCCCTAGATTTAGCCATGTGCACCTGAGTATTTAACCTTTGTCTCCCTTCTAGGGAGAGGACATTGGCACTTGCCAGGGAAAAGCATTTTGAAGATTGGCAAGGCATTTGAGCAGAGTCTGTGTCAGGATTTGGGGGCCAGCAGGAATATGCATGTGCCTCTTGCAGTGATAGTCCTGTCCCGCCACCCCCATCCCTCTGAAAATATTGCAGAGAGCTCCTTTAAAATTTCCTCTGCTGAGCTATAAAAAGATCACAAGGGCCTCCCACAGATGCTTAGCTTCAGAATAGCTTGCCCACCCCCCCTTTCACACAACCTGCATTTTGAGGCTGAGCTGACCTGACAGTGCCCCCAAGTTTAACATCCCTCCCTTGGAGCTTTCAGCAGATTTCATAGATGAAGCTAAACAGCCGCAGTGGTGGCTGTATTCTGCCCCTCCTCTTTTTTCCTCCTTGATGTAATTTGACTCTGCGTTTTAAAAAAGGGAAAGACATATCCTCCATAGAACAAGTGTGCATGTGTGCGTATCCCAGTGCTGAGAGACCAGAAGGGCTTCTGGGCAGGGAGCAGGCTTGCACTTTGGCTGCCTTGTGGCTGCAAACTCCTAGTGCTGCTCTTTTGGATAAAGGTGTTGGAAATGAGATGCTTCCTGCTCTTTCATGTGAGCCTGCAGTGCTGGTAAAAAGGCAAGAGGAAGCATCTCCTCCCATTGTTCCTTTGCTTTGAACACTAGCCCTTCCTTCTGCTCTGTGTGCAAAGTGCAACAGTAGATGAGTGTCTCTTGTGGTCCAGAACGGGGATAAACAAGCAGCTTGTTGCCACTGGACCCAGGTGGTTTCAAGCTAATTTCTTCTCCAGTAAACCCATACTCTGTATTCGAGGTTAATGATCTGCCATGTCAGATCTTAGTTTTTAGTTTCTGCCCCTAACTATGCAACTTCACTGTATGCATTGTGTATTAAAAAGTGCTTAGACCTTTACAGTTCTTGCTGTGCTTGCTAAAACAAAAGCCCTCTGAGGCGGTTGTTGCCATTCCCATTTTACAGATAGGTAACTGAGACAGTGTGTGTGTATGGAAGAAAAAGGAGGAGGGAGAGAGGCCAGGGCAGTAGTGGAACATGAATCTAAATCTGCAAAATCCAGGGTTAGGGTTTCATCCAGTGAGCCAAATTGCAGGATTCAGATGGAACAAGCAGTGTCAGGTTAGCAAGGAGATATCTAGATGCTGTAATGTGCATGCTGAGTGCAAGAGGTGCTGGCTGTCACAATGCAGTCCCAGTTCACACCAGTCAGCAGTTACTTCAGAGCAGGAATAGGGTCTGTTTTCATCATGACCCCTCTTCCAACCTCTGAGGAGAAAAGACACCTTCCTTATACTATAGATTGAGCTATTTACTAGGGAGAGTCTTACATTTGTTGCAAGGTCTTTTCAGGAGCTCCTACTATGAGTATGTTATGTTATGAGTACGTCCTTTCCGGTGCCTGAAAGGCTGCACAAAATAATATGCAGCAGTCATCTTGGCCAGGAGGTGTGGGGTTTTTTGGCTTGACGTGTGTACACCATGACCTACTGAGTGCTACACCTTTTCCCCGCTTGTAATGGATGGATAAGTTGACTTTGCGAGGTGGAATCCTCCTCTGTGTCTTTGGGGGAAAGATCATCCCAGCAGTAATTATTTACAAAGAGTCCTGTGGCCTGTCACTGCAGCCCCTGCAAGCTTTTAATCATGGAGTTCAGGTTTGGGGTTAATGGCAAATCATTTCTTCATGAAGGCTTTCTGAGGCTGGAATGGGTCCCACAGCTGCTGACAAGAAGTGTCTCTTCCAGCTAGTATATGACTTATTTATGGAATGATTAGTGTGACCACTCTGCAGCATTGGGAGGCGAATGTGTGTGCTGTTTTGCTAAAAGTGGGGTCCCTTTGCTGGTAGACTGGCAGAGCTGGGTGGCAGAGGCTCTGAGCAAATGGAAAGGATGGATGTCAGAGGGGGGCAAAATGCAGAGCAGTGCAGGCAGATCTCTTCATCTGTTCCTCCTGCCGTTTTCTGGTGTACTTGCAGACAAGAGCCATTCTATGGCCAGCCGGCATCTCTCTGAATTTTCCCACAGCAGCCTCTGAATTCTACCTCCAACTTATGAGAGAGGCCCAAGTGATGGGGGAAAGCCCTTTACAACTCTGATCAAAGAACGCAGAGGGCACATCTGTTTGGATTGCCTCTGAAACCTAGGAGAGAGCAGTACTTTATTAGGATTTCCTCTGTCAGTGAAAAGAGGTCATTGCTTGCAAAAATAAGTTGATTAGACCAAGACACTTTGCTGGCATGGGTTCTAAAAATTGTAGAGCTCTGAACCCCATGCCTGACAGTGCTGAGGGCTCTCAAGCCAGAAAATACTACTGCAATAGCTTTCCAGTTTTCTCCTAAGCCTATGGGGAGCTTAATGAACTTAGAGTTTTATATGTAGGGTATAATTTGTGGTAATCAAGATAAATGACATTAGTGTGTTGATGCTTTTTATGGACTTGACTTTGTAGGTTAAAGTTGGTGCAAGCTTCCATGATTCGCAGAACACCTCATCAGACAAAATATGTCTTTGGATCCTAGAAGCTCTTAGATGTCATTTTGGTTTTCTGAAAAAAACTAGTAAGCTTGGGTGCTAAGTACTAGTAGATTTCCTCTTGGTCAAATGTGGGTGGATTTTTGTGTGAATATGCAGAAGTTCAGAAAAGCAGGTATTAAAGTTGTCCATACCTGTGAACAATAGAATCCCTTTTCCTTTTCCCTTTCCCTTTTCTTCTTTGATAAGTTGTTTAATGCATCCTTAGTATACACCTGGAACCCAGAAAGTAATCTCACCCCATACTCTGTATGTTGTGGGAATCCTTCCCCCGAGTTAAGTTTCTGTGGGTTGTTGGGCTTTATTTTTATTTTTTACAATGTTGCTTTTTAAAAATTCTTTATTGGGCACCTGCTTGCAACTCCTGTGATAGATTTTCTCATTCTGCTGTAGCTGGCCCTTTCTGATATAACAAAGGACTGTGAGATGGTAGGAGAAGACAAAAGAGGTGTGGGCAGGGCATAGTTACTAAGATACTGGTGTTTGGTGAATGATGGCTTTATCTGAGAAACACTACTTTCCTCTAAGGGTGGGGGGTCATTGGATAGTGAGGACAGAGCAAGCCATGAGTGAAATATGGTGCTGGGTGTCTGATCAGGCAGCTCCAGCTTGGAATTGTGGATGAGGCTGGATCTCTGTACAGTGGGGTTTTTCTTTTTCTTTTTGCATCTGCTTTAACTGGTGGTGCTTGCTGATAAATGCCTTTGTTAACATAAATCTAATCTTGGCTACAGCAGATAGATTTTCCAACAAAACAGCCATGATTTATTTGGGAGGCTTCCTTAATGGCTCCGATAGATGATGCGCCATTGGCAGAGGTGGGCAGCAGTTAGGCCATTCAGGTTGGATCAAAGAGCAAGGCAGGATGAAATGAGACTTAGAATCCAAAATAAGAAGAGCCTGCAGGATCAGGCCAGTGACCTGCAGATGCAGCCACCAAGATGGTTTTCTGCAATTTTAGGAATGCCCCTAGCTCTAGGACAGCAATGGAAAAACTTTTACGTGTGGGCCTATTGGGGAAGCCACAGACACTTTCCCTACACCTGACATCATATATGTTGGCAGGTAAAGACAAGGCCAGGCCCAGAGAGGTTTGCACCTGCAAAGCCTTGTGTGCAGCACTTTACAAGCACCAGCAGGCGGCAGATCACTGAGACTTCTGTGCACATTGCTATGCAAAAATGGGTCAAATGTGGCCTGTGTTGGGTGTAGGGAGATAAGTTCCCTATCCCTGCTCTAGGAATACAGTTGTCCTGGCTGAGGCTGATGGAATGTGGGAGTCCAAGGTCTCTGGAAGGCACTAGGTTGGAGAATCCTGCCTTAGAAGGGGCTTAGAATGCTGGAGAGATGGACCATACTTTCTAGTGTTGGCAGAAGTTGCAAGCTTTCGAGTGCTGCTACTGTGCAGTTTGCCTCCATTCATTTCAAAGGGTAGGAGCCCAATTCAGATCCCACATCTGTTTGAACCAAGTGCAAGTTATGCAGAGCAGTAGGACCGGGTGAAGGCTGAAGAGCTTTCTCTGCATGATTCAAACGGGTTTTTGCAAATTGTTCAATAGGTGCAAAGCTGCATCATTCATTCTATATTTGTAGTAGTGGTGTGACAGAAGGCATCTTGCCCCTGTCTAGCCTAGCATTATCTGGTTGAGCATTTATGACCCTTTCTGAGAAAAAAATGGATCCTCCTGCAGAATGTGAGCTGATTTGTACATGCTGTCTGGGCCGGCTCATGAGAGAGAACTGCTGAAACAGGCTAAATGTGGAAAGCTGGAGCTGGGTAGAGCAAATATTTGCTGGCTAATCGAATGCAAACTTCCCCTTTCCCTATGTGTGTTAATGTTGGAACTCCAGGTAGGCAGCTCCGTAAACATGCTCTGCTCCTGAGCTGTTGGCCTAGTTTGAAGCAGGCATTTTACATGCAGCTTTGCTGTGTGACCTTGCTCTTGGTCTCTCCTCATTCAGTCCCTGGAAAAAGGGGCTGTAATGTGATAGCACACTGCAAACCAGATGCTGCCTCTCCTAGCCCAGCTTAGCTTTCCTAGGAAAATGAAATGTGGAACAAAAAACAGACTGTGTGGGGGTCTGTGGCTTGGGGCATAATCAATCTGCTCTCCAGCTCATAATGCTAATCTTGATGTGTTCTTATGTTTCCTCTCTCAAGAGGAAAAGAGACGCCGGGAGAGGGAGGACCAGATGTACCGGGAGCGCTTGAGGACCCTCTTTCTCATTGCCATCATCATGAGCCTGCTAAACTCCTTGAGCACCAGTGGAGGCAACATATCCTGGAACGACTTTGTAAATGAGATGCTGGCGAAAGGGGAAGTGCAGCGAGTTCAAGTGGTGCCGGAGAGCGACATTGTGGAAATCTACTTACATCCAGGGGCAGTTGTGTTTGGACGGCCTGTGAGTGTCTTTTTCAGCAAGATCAGTCCTTAAAGTATTGCAAAGTAGGTTAAGCAAAGACTTTTCCGTTTGGCCAACTTTGATTGATATAGGAATGTAAGCTTCAGGATTGGTAGTAGATTTCTCTTGGTGTTGTGCCTGCCAAACAGTTGTGTGAACCTCCAAATGCTTCCATAGTTCTTCACCAGCCCCTAAATTGGCCTGTTGTCTTGGTCAGTAATCTTGTTTTTTCCTAATCTGCTTTTTCTCCTCAAGCAGAAAGCTGTCAAACTTCTGTGAAGTTTTCCTATATGGATATCAACATTAAGAATGCTTTTCTGATTGTTTTCATTTATCTGTTCTTCTCCTTGTTCAGACAAGGAAGATAACATAATATCTATGCTGAATTTTTAGGTAATTCAAGTTAAGGGTGGGAAGACTTCAGACTTGCAGGATCTACTCTTGTTTTGTTACTAGAACCTTGAGGTCCCCCAAATGAGCTTTGGGTGGAAGGATGATGCAAATTTAGAATTCAGACCATGGTACCTCTGAGCGTTTGCCTAGCCCCAGAACTTGTTATTTGTACTAGAATTGAACTTGCAGGAGTTTCACACACAAATCAAATTATGGTTTTCCAATATGTGCTTTGTTTCAGCAGCTTCATGTTAGTTGAGAGTTAGGCTTTTTGGCTTTGCTATTTTTTATTTTTTATTTTTAAAAATGGAATAAGAAATCTTTGCTGATCAGCTTAAGGTCACCCAGAGTTCACCCAGTAGATCCTGAAACACCTTCTGCCCATCCCTGCATTAAATGATCTGAGGAGCAGAGAGATCTCTCACTGACCTTAGTGGAGACCTTTAAGGGAAAGCAGCTGAAGTTGCCTATGTAGAATCTAAATGAAACTATCACAGTGAATTTCATTGTCTTGGTTTTAAATGCAGAGTTTAAGCATAAGTCATCCTGATGACTTTCATAAACTGTTTCTTGGAAAAATCCACATATTTATAATACAGTATTAGAATTTTTGAGCAGTTTTTTGCTTTTTCTGGAACAATTTGCATACTATCCTGAACATGCTTGATCTTGGCTGATCCCAGAAGCTAAGCAGGGTCAGGCCTGGTTAGTACTTGGATGGGACACTGCCTGGGAATACTGGGTTTTGATTCCTGCACTGAAGGGGGTTGGACTAGATGGCCCTCGGGGTCCCTTCCAGCTCTACGATTCTATGATTTCTTCTGACCAGAGTACTCTCAAAGTGGATAACAATAAAGAAATATCCAATAATAAATGCAATTCAAAACCAAAAGACACAAATAGCATAACAGATAATGAAAATATCCAACTTTAATATGCAGCCCTGCTTAGGGAAGTTTTTAATGACTGATGTTTTAATGTATTTTTAATCTTTTGTTGGAAGCTGCCCAGCCAGATAGGTGGGGTATCATCTTCATCTTCATCATCATCATCATCATCATCATTATTAATAGGCTTGCACGAGAAAAACTGCCTTCTCCTGATGGAGGAGGGTTAAAAGAGAGCATTCCAAACCTTCCTCCAGAATGTGGGTACAGCTACAGGAAAAATCCTCTTGTGAGTCCTGACTAACTTAGCACCTGCCCCATGTGAGCCTGCAGTGGGTGGCCCTTCCATTAGATCTAAAATAACTTATTATAATACAATAAAATAATTCTGTACTGATTACTGGTACCCATAACAATAGCAGTTGCCACAAACAGTGAAACTTGCATGGCCTTGTGAGTTTTCCAGGTTGAGAGAGAAGGCAGCTAATATTGCTAAGAATGGGTTGCCTGTTGATTACTTAAGCCTCTCCTCTGACTCGTAGCAAAGTGCACCTTTGTCTGTGCTTAAGCCAACCTGAGATTTTGGCAAGCTTAAGAGGTCACATAGCTTTTAATTCCTTGCCCAGCAGCCACTTTTCATCCCCCTTGGAATTCCCCCACCTACTCACACATGACAGGTTGTGGCCCTGAGCAGTTTTTTTCCACCTGTGCAATTCCCAGTTGATCAATGTCCTGAATCTGTCCTCGGCGTTGCTAACGTTGCTTTTGTGTGTCTCCAGAGGCTTGCCCTGATGTACAGAATGCAGGTAGCAAACATTGACAAGTTTGAGGAGAAGCTGCGGGCAGCTGAGGAAGAGCTGAGCATTGACCTGAAGGACAGGATCCCCGTTTCCTACAAGCGCACTGGCTTCTTTGGAAAGTATGACATATTTAGAAGAAAGCTCCTCCACCATTGCACGGCACTGTCTGCCCCACCCTCCATTTCTTGCCTTCCTCTCTCCACCCCACCATGCCCTCTGTGCTTCTTCCTCTTGCTTGCCATGGCTGTGTGTACAGTGTCTCCAAGCAGCCTTCCCTGACCTGACACTTTTCAGATGCTTTGGACTACAACTGCCATTAGGCTCAGCTAACAGAACTGTGCTGGCTTGGGCTGGCAGGAGTTGTAGTCCAAACTATCAGGAGGGTGCCAGCTTGGCAAAGCATGTCCTAAAAAGACTTGGTGGCCTAGATTGGGACACCAGCAGCCACCACAAATGTGTGAAATGCATGACACACACCACTTCCTGCAACTAGCCAGCTAGGAGGTGGTTTTGCCTGCTTCAGAACTTAATTGTATGACTTAGCTCTGTGAGATTTTCCACGGGAATAGCAAGGGAAGGGGCTGTTGATTGGGGCAACCAGAACCCAGCCTAAGCACCATAGACTTACAAAAATATTTTCTTGTGAAAAGTGTGCCAATCTATTTTCCCAGTGAATACTGCAGGGTGGCTTGGCGAACATGGCAATGATCATAGTGTGGGGGATCCAATGGAGATAATGCCTTAACAGCCTGAGTGAGCCTCCCACATGGTATTATCTTTGGCTTATAAAAATAAACTCCCGAGCGTTTGCCCATTAAGACAACAGCCGACTGTACCTTTGGCGGACACTGACTCATAGGCCCCATGCTGAGCAGAAATGTTTTGCTAATCAAACCCCAAATGTCAATGTGAAGCAAGTGCTCCCATTAAACGTATGGACTTTGTTATGCAGAACCCCACATCCTTTGTCACAAGGATTTTGCAAAGGCTAAAGCTGTTAATACTGATGTAAAGTCAGAATGGGAATTGATGCTGAGAACAGGAGGAGGGCAGAAGCTTCTAAAGATGCAGGAATGCTGGCTTGGAACGTTTGTTTCTCCTTAATGATGGCAAGAGCCAGCTCTTCTTGTGGTCTTCTTTCTGCTGCTGCAGCAGCTTTTATCCACACAAAAAACGATTTATGGAATCTTGTCATCTCTGGCTGACGAGATTCTCTTGTAATAAGAATGGAAGGAGGCCTATAAACCATTCTGTTCCAGGGCCAGGCTTGGCTTTCTGAGGAGACTATGAAAAGAGTTTCATGGGCAAAACATTTCTGGGTTTGTGGGGAGGGAGGAAGGTTTTTTATTCACTCTCCCCATTGTGCTTTACTTTCAGAGCTGACAGGCAAACTAAATTATTGACTGACTTACATAGGAAGCTGCCTTAAACTGAGTCACACCATCGGTCTGACTGGCAGCGTCTCTCCAGGGTTTTAGGCAGGGGTCTTTCCCAGTCCTACCTATAGTTGTCAGGAATTGAAACCTGAGACCTTCTGCATACAAAACAGATGCTCAGCCACTGAACCATGACACTTCCAGGAGCCAGGATGAAGAACGTCCAAAGTCCTCTCCATGGATCCCTTCAACATGAGCTACTGGCTACAGATCAATTGATGCTTTCTTCCGCCATTACCTTATTTTCCATTTGGAATGTAAACTTTGTAGAAGCTACCCTTGTGCTGCTTTCACTGTTGAATCTGTGCCTTAACCACCATATGTAATTATTTTTGGTGGGTATTTTAAAAAAAAAAAACTTTTGCTTTTATCACTTGGCAATCTTGCATTGTGAAAGGTTGGTTATTTACCTGAAAGTTGCAGTCATTGAGAGTTGTGACTTGAATGAGGATGGTATTAAATCCTTTGGCCACCTCTAGCATTCCCAGCAGCCCACCACTTTTCCCACCTATGCCCACTGAATCTCAGACACCTGAGGACATTGCCCCACATGCTGGATGAGGCCCGCTTTCCACGACAGTCGCTCAGAGGAGCTGGTCTGAATTACTTCACTGACTTGGGGAAGGGCCTTAGCTCATTGGTAGAGCAACTGCTTTGCATATGGAAAATTGTAGGTTCAGTCCCCACTGGTGTTTCCAGGTAGGGCTGGAAATGACCCTGCCTGAAATGCTGGAGAGATGTTCCCAGTCAGTGGAGACAATTGAGCTAGATGGGCCAGTGGACTCTGAGTAAGGCAGCTTCCTAGGTTTCCCTATGTTTCAATGGAGCAATCTGCCCAGAGTCAGAGACAACACACATTCTCTGTTAGCGACATTTGTTTGGAACTTCCCCCAAAGCTTTATTGGAATTAATGCCAGCTGCACATTAACGCTTGAGAGTGAGAGCACAGAAGATGCCCCTTTACACTGCCTCCAAAGCTCATTGGGCTCTTAACCTGTTCTTTGATTTAGACAGGCTCCTTCCCCCCCCCAAAAAAAGCTGTACTCCAGATGTTGCAAGACTCCAGCTCCCATCATCCCTAACCTTTGGTCATGCTGGCTGATGGGAATTGCAGCTGAAGTGCCACAGGTTTCCTGTCCCTGCATCTTGAAATGTTGCCATAGCTGTCCCACAAATACAGTACTGGCTATGTTTTTGTCCGTTCATAACTGATACAGCAGTTGCTTAGGTCTGACCCTGGTTTGCTGTTGTCTTTGCAGCGTCCTCTATGCCCTGGGGATGGCTGCTGTGGGTGTTGGCATCCTGTGGTACATCTTTCGCCTGGCCGGGATGGCAGGAAGGGAAGGAGGCTTCAGTGCCTTTGTAAGTAGTTCTCCCTCCTGCTTTGTTTTGGGTGGGCCTGGCTTCTTCTTCCCTCCCCCAGCAAAGTCAACAGCGGATGAGAATTAAGCTGTGCCAAAGGCTGGGCGGCCCTGTGCTATGTCTTGCTGCTTTTCCTATCAGCTGACGGAACTTTACAGTATTTGGCCTCATGGGTGGGGTGGTGGAGGGGGGGCGTCCTCTGTCCCTCTAGGCTGGGAAGGCTGAGCTCAGGGAATCTGCAGGGCAGTTCTCTGCTGTTTTCAGGCCTCACTAATGACTTGCAGCTGGGAATGGCATTTCTTTTGCTTTTGTCTTGCCAGCAAATCTCGCATGCAGCAGCGAACACAAATCCCTTGCTTTTAGCAAAATAACTTTTTTCAGTCTTTAAAGCTGCCTAAGCTTTTTGGACTGTGCTGTGAGCTGGCCTTCATACCTCCTGTCACATGCCTCCCTCCCAGCATCAGCCAAACCCCTGCCGCTCGGTCAGCTGAGGGGAAGGATGGTGATTTCTGTCTGTCTGCCTGCCTGCCTGCTTGGGAGGGGCTGGGGGAGGTGGAAATGGGCTGGAAAAAATGTTCTGCAGTTCAGTAGCCCAGTCAGCTCTGCTCTACTCCCTTTACTTCATAGCTGTGGAAGTTCCCAAGGCTCCCTCTTTACTTCCTTTAGGTGGGTGACACCCCTGGCACTTTTATTGATGCACTTCCAAGCTTGTGGCCTGCTGTAAGCTTAGTTGAAAAGCCAACATTAGTAGCTGTTTTCAGCAGAGGATAATGAGCAGTTATGCAGAGGCTGTTTAGCTAAATTGTTGTTTTGTCTGTCGCTGCGGTTTAATGGAGGCTAGAATGCAGTTGCCTGTTGCTTTTGAGGTCCCTGTTGTTCTGTTCGCCTTCTCCCCCTGCCACCATAAAAAAGTGCCCCACCACCAAATCTCTTGCATAAGTAGCATTCTGAAAGCCAGGGAATTGAGTGGATCATGCTGCCATTTTGGTGGAGTGGTTGCCAGCCCGGCTAGCAAAACTAAAATTACAAGAGAGGAGTTCTAGAGAGCTCCTTCCATCTGATTTCTCTGTCTGTAGATTCTTGGCTGGAGGGTGGCAGCAGCAATTGTTTGAGGCATCCCTCCAGCTTGCTACGAACATTAAAACCTAGATCAAGAACCACAGCCCTACTTACCTAAAGCAGAAAATAGAACAGAAAGGCAAATAAATGGTCTGCCCTGTGGAGGATGGCACATGAGCCCTGCCAAATGCAGCGTGAGCACTTCATTGCTCAGTGAACTGCTCTTCCTCCAAGCTCATAAGAATCAGGGCTTTGTATAACCCCTGCTTTTCTTTATTCGGCCATATCTTTCTCTCTCTCTCCCCTCCACCCTGCCCACTCCTCAACAGAGTCAGCTGAAGATGGCCCGCTTCACTATTGTGCATGGGAAATCTGGGAAAGGGATCAGCTTCAAGGATGTAGCAGGAATGCATGAGGCCAAAATGGAGGTCAAGGAATTTGTGGATTATCTGAAGGTAAGACAAGTGCTGGCAAGTGCAGCTGGGAAGTTGGGAATGGGAGGGATTGAGTGGGCAATGCTGTGAATCCAGTAATGCAAGTGTGGGGAACCTTTGGCCCTCCAGGTGTTGCGGCACTACAACTCCCATCATCTCTTGGCTATGCTTGCTTGATTTACCCTGTGCAGGAATGTTGTGGGACCTTTTATTTGTAGTGTATTTGTTTTTTGGGTGACACTTGCCCCAGGATTCTTGGGTATAGGGGTATCCTTTTTCAAATAGCACTCTTTTCATTATGCCTTTTCCATCACACTATTAGCTATAGGCCTCATGAGTAGTAGTGGGCCTGATTCTTTGTGGTGTAGGGGCAGAGGGCCTGTCTCTGAGCAAGGGGTGTGGTGTGGCTGAATGGGCGACCATCTTGTCTGCCCAGCCACAAAGGGACATGAGGGGGTGTTTCTTTTTGCATGCTGTCATACATGTGGGAAAGAACATCAGTGGAAGTTTGTGATTTGCTTCCTCCAGGAGAAGATGCAGAATGAGTATGCAGCTTAAAAAAAGTTTTTTCTCCTCTCACTCCTAGAGCCCAGATCGTTACCTACAGCTTGGTGCTAAAGTTCCCAAAGGTGCCCTGTTGCTTGGACCACCAGGCTGTGGCAAGACCTTGTTGGCAAAAGCTGTTGCTACTGAGGCCCAGGTGCCATTCCTGGCGATAGCTGGCTCTGAGTTTGTGGAGGTGATAGGAGGTAAGTCCTGGGGCGGGGAGGCTGGATTCACTTAGAGGTGGTGTGTGTATTTTAATTTTTTTAAATCTTTGCTTCTTCAGCAGTCAGCTTTGATTTATTTAACAGAGCCAGCTAGGTGTGAGGCATCGTACAGAAGGAATGTGGTCCTTGCAATCTGTTTCTGTGGAGCAGAACTTGACTCGGGGCTCTCAACCCCCAGGAAGGCGGCCTGAGCAAGATTCCAGGCATCCACTCAAGGGGAAACGCAGTAGCTGAATAGGGATGGTGTATATCTGGGTAGATGTAAACACCTTCCCTCCCTAGCCCACTACAGTTTCCTTTCCACAGTTGATCAAAAGGCAGAGGGGTCTCTCTCCTTGGTGAGAGCTGGAAGGAGGACTCTGTGGGAGTCTGCTCAGCTTTCCCCTGAAACAAGCAAACAAACAAAAAGTGTGTTCCTGTGGGCTTAATGAAAATGTGGCTTACCAGGAAGAAAGCTTTGTTCTCAGTTAGTTTATTTGTAGGAAACTTTGAAGCCCTCTCACAGAGACTGCTGCTTGTGTCCTGGGGCAGTACGGCATTTTCACTGACTGATCTCATACACACACACACACACACACACACACACAGAGAGAGAGAGAGAGAGAGAGAGAGAGAGAGAGAGTGTTCCCCTCTTGACCCCAGTTCTGCTGCTCTTCATTTCTTCCACTCTGCTCAACTTCTGACCCTGGAACTTTCTAACTGAGACACCCAGTTCTGAATGGAGAGCAGCAGAAAATCCTTTTGGAGGAGCCAACCTAGTTCAGTCAAAGGCACCCTGCAAAAAAAAGTTGGGGGCTTCTTGTTTCGTGGTCTGCTGTTAGGCAGCAAATATCCTCCTAGTTCAATTTGGTTTCTTGTTGCTGCTGCCATCTCTGCTGGCACCTGAAACCAGGCAGCCCTTTGATAACCTACAACATAATAGCATATTTGAGCCCTGCTGGATCAGGTCAGTGGCTCATCTAGTTCAGTATCCTGTTCTCACAGTGACCAACTAAATGCTTATAGGAAGCCTGCAAGTGGGATTCAAGCACCAGAGCACCTATGATTTCCAGCTACTTTTATTAGCAACAAGGGCACTGTAGGCCTGTTGGACAAAGCACAACCAGCAGCCTTGGGACACATTTAAGATTCACCCTGGCGGAAGCTTGCTAAGGCCCAGATTCAGGAAGCAGAGCATGAGGCTATTTATTAGAATGGATTTGTTCTCTCTTCTCCTTCCCCCCTCCCCCTACTCCCTTATGTAGGACTTGGGGCTGCTCGCGTGCGGAGCCTCTTCAAAGAAGCCCGAGCCCGTGCACCCTGCATTGTCTACATTGATGAAATTGATGCTGTGGGGAAGAAACGCTCCACAAACATGTCTGGCTTCTCCAACACAGAGGAAGAGCAAACCTTAAACCAGCTGCTAGTAGAAATGGATGGTCAGTAGCTCAGGCCCATTCTCCAGTCTTGCTTTTTTCCTTGGCTTGTGGTCAGAAATATTTCCCCTTTCTCCACTCCAGGAGGAAAACTCTCCTCCTACTGTTGCCATGGTATTACTCACAGAAGATGGCAGCTCAAGCATGCCCCCACCCACTCCCTGCCTTTCTCCCCCTTTTTTCCTTCATTGCTAAGCTTCTCTCTGTTGCCCAAGTACTCCCAGATTCTCCAAAGAGTTCCAAAGTCTCCTTATCACACTTGATGTTGCCACCTACCCTCACTCTCCAGTTTGACTTCGACCTGCATCCAGAAAGGGAGGTTCACAGTTGTAGGTTACAGGCAGGCCACTCCAATTAAGATTAGTTAGATGTGGTAACCAATGATATAACTCTAATAAATGCATAAACATTTTCCCAAGATGGGTAAGTTTAAAGCCTGTTTACTTGGAAAAGAAAGATTGGATGCAGAGGGGCAGAAGCAGATACAGTTAGTTCCTTCTGCTCTTGTCTAACTTTCTGCCTTCAGTCCTTCAGCCAGTGCAATCCCACCCCCCCAGTAAGGAAGAGCAAAACTTTGGCCACTCCCACTGCTCTCCTCTCCCAGCTCTGCCTACTGTCTTTCGGACCTGGCAGCAAGAAGCAAGAGAGATTCTCGTTTGGTTGCTAGGTTTATTTTGGTTGCTTATTGCATGCCTTGTGTGTTACTGCTATCACTGGGTCTCTTGGTAGTGACTCAAGGTATTGAGACTGGACCCATTGGTGGGTTCTTAAAACTCTCTGAAATGTACCACCTGGCTGGTTTTCCACTTGTGTGCACAAGTGTGTGCACGTATGTGTCTGTAGCTCTAGAATTTCCTGTTCCCTAGCTCTCTTGGGAAAAAAATATTCAGGTACTCCCTAGGGCAGGGATAGGGAACCTGTGGCCCTCCAGATCATGTTGGACACTAACTGCCATCAGTCCTAGCCAGCAATGGACAGACATGATATCCAGCAACACCTGGAGCTCCACAGGATCCCCAACCCTGCCTGAAATAAGTACAACATTTAGGGGGAGGCCGATGCTAAGAAGCACCAAGTGGTTCTGGAAAGGTGGCCCAAGACTTCAAGCCTTAGCTAGCCTTTTGCTTCAGCTGGTGTCTGTCTGGGAGAAGGGTTCTTCAGAAGTGCCTTGGCTGGGAGCCAGCCGAAGCTTCATCTGGCCCGAGCATAGCAGTCTGCGGTGTGCTTGACAGACCCAGCCAGCATCTTGCTTTGCCTCTAATATTGATGCAGCCACTCTGTACTGCTAGTGTAGCTGAAACTAGATGAGTGAGGTTGAAACGATGTGCTTTTAAAAGAGTCTCTGCTAAAGCACGAAAGCACCCTCTTTTGCTTCATGCTGGCTGATCAGAATGAACCGAGCTGAACTAAGGAACATGAGGAAAGCAGCTCCTGTGAGGAACAGTTGAAAGAGCCAAGTATGTTCAGCTTGGGGAAGGGAAGGTTGGGGGAAGACATGATCGCAGTCTTAAAATATAGGAAGGGCTGTCATTCAGGAGAGCATGGAGCAGACTTGCTCTCTTTTCCTCCAAAGGTGAGGAGGTCAAAAAGTACAGAGATGCAGTTTTTAGCTGAACTTTAGGAGAAAGTTCTGAATGGCAAGAGCTGTTTGACAACAGAACAGACTCTGCCTTGGGAGGTGGCAGACTGTCCCTTCTCTGGGCATATTGAATTACAGCCTGGGTGGTCACCTGCCAGGGATGTTGTGCTTGCATTCTGCATTGCAGGTCCTGGATTGAGCCAGAGGGGGACTAGTTGACCTCTAAGGTCCCTTCCATCACAAAGATTATATGAAGGGTGTGTGTATGTGCGCACATTGCTCCCATGCAATGTTAACTCTGCCATACAGCTTTGAGCATGATTGGTCCATTCTCCATGCACATACTGATCTTGGGCTCTACTAAAACTTGGATTTGAGCCTTGCTTTTTCCAAAAATTGAATAATCTTCCACCAGATTGTCAGAAGCCTCCCTGCTCTCAGCTAAAGTGTGCAAGCAGTTGACCACTCTTCATCCCTGAATAGAAGGTTGCTTGCTTTGTTAAATTTGCCATACTTTGGGTGGAAACAGAAGTGTATGCATATCCCAGTAGGTTGAGAGAGCCTGGGTAGTTGTGTAACAGGGAGAGCACCTGTTAGATCCAGAATTGCTTCCTTTCATTCTGCCCTTTGTGCCCTGGGAGTGGGGGAGGCAGCTCCTCTCCAGGAGTCTTGTTGCCTTAATCACACTCCGTTGCCAGTTCAGTCATGTTGAAGCTAGGGGTGTTGATTTGGGGGAGGGCGGAAAATAGATTGACAAGGGGTCACAGGATTATAAAAGGCTCAGTCTGGAGCCTTGCACTCCCAGGCCTTGTTCTGATGGTGTCTTTGGCGAGCACTGGAAAGCTTGTTGTGTTTGGTGATGGATCTGCTGGTTGTCTGATCTATTTTGGGAGCACTTCTTCCCAGGAGCAAAGCAGCTAATGTTCTGCTTGCACTAATCTTGCCATAGGAATGAAGCTGCTTAGCCCACGTGACTGACTTCCAGCTCCTCTATTTCCTTCCTTCTTGCCTTGCAAAATACCCTGACAGACTGATGCACAGTTGTGCTTTGTTGTCTTCTGGAATTTGCCTCCACAGCATCCCGCAAGGAGGCAGAAGTGAGGCTCATTAGGTAGCAGCATGCAGTAGGAGAGTGGACCTCTGGGTTATCTGGAGGATAAATCCCTTGGGTGAGCTATTGTGCTCATCTCTTGGGCAGCGTGGGGAGAATATGCCCAAGCTGCCCCCACTCTAAAGCAGCAGTGTGTGCTTCTGCAGTTCAAGCAAGGAAGAAGCCTAGCTATATCTGCCTCATGCCAAGAGCTTCCTGTGTAGCTTTGTATTTGGCTGGCTGCATTGCCCCACAGCTGTGGTCATGCCATTTAAAGATGGCAGTTCTGCCAAATGCACGCTGCCACTAAAATGTTATCTTCAGTATACTGACAACTGCTAGAATGCAAACTGTTAACATAATTGTGAGAGAAGTTGCATCAATGGATTAACAAATAAGTTGTATGAATGCTGGCCACATTTGGGTCTAGCGGGCTTCAGTGTCTTCTGCAATTCAGGGATTGGAATTGTAAGGACAGGACAATTAAAAATATATATTTCTGTGTGTTCTTAGTTGTATAAAATGTGCAATAAACCATTTAAAGGAGGAAATTGTGTCCAGATCTCTAGCGTTCTGGCATTTATATAATCCACATGAGTCAATTTTCGCTAGATAGGTCCACGAGCATCTGCTTGATTGCAGCCTCTTCTTTCCCCGCCCATGACCTTGCATATTAAAGCATGTTTGTGTACATTTGACCTCTCATGCAGGGAAATATCTCTCTCTGGAGCTTCTTGCACAGGTGGCACATTCCATTCACTTCTGCTCTTCACATTTTTCTCTGTTGCAGGCATGGGGACCACCGATCATGTCATAGTGCTAGCATCCACCAACCGGGCAGATATCTTGGACAATGCTCTCATGAGACCTGGGAGGCTTGACCGCCACATTTTTATTGATCTGCCTACTCTGCAGGTATTATTGGGACCCACCTCTGCTGTGACTCTTGGATTCTGTGGTTAAGGTATTGGGCAGTGGCAGAAACTAGGCAGTGGATTGTGGACACTTGTCTTCTTTAGTATTTGACTCACAATTGGTGCACTCAATCCCAGGAACTGGATTCACTCCAGTGTTGGTTTTCTGCTAAAGGGTGTTTCTGTCGCTTCCTGTTGGAGCTCCAGCAGAATCTCGGCTTTGTGAATGGTGCGTTCAAATTGCAGGCCTACATGAGCTCAGTAAACCTATAAAACCAGGTCTGCTGGGTTTATGTTGACCCACAATTGGAAGAGCACGAACCATAAAGTTCAGTAGTCAGTGTCAATCGGACAGTCAGGAACTATGAGGATTTCCACACAAATTTACTTAAAACAACAACAACAACCTTTGTGCTAAGAAAAGGAACTGGTTATGCGAGAGGCACCTTTTGGGAGTACTCCAGTAATAGTTCTCAGAACATGACCCTTGTGCCTTTGCTGTGGTGCTTTTAAGCTAAGGACTAAATGCTTTCAATCAGATTTGTGTGTGTAGATGGATGCAGAATCACACAGTATGAATTTGTGCATTTAGAACTCTTAAGGCAGGCTTGGCCTGACTTCAGTCTTGCGTGGTCTGCTTTTTAAAAACACACACACAACTGAAATCTCTGTGGTTCAAGCATGTCTTTTTTTTTTTAAAAAAAAAAAAACCCCACAGAGCTTAAAATAGCTCCCTGCTTGCATCCCTAGGTATTTGACTGCTAGCCAGGTAGAAAAGAGTCTTGCGTGTTTCCAGAAGACATTTGGGGCTTCTTGTGATCTCAGTAGGCAGAGTTAAGTGCACTCAGTGGGAAGCATAGAAAACGGCCCAAAGAAAAGGAACCTCCTTGTCCTCCTCCTCCTCCATTAATCCTATGTAAGGTTTCCTTTTCTCCCCACTGCCCTCCCCGAACAGCTCATAAATGGCTGCATCCGCTTGGGCGGTAAGCAGGACCTGAATTGAGATGAGGGTTTTCCTTTTTAAACAGCACCAGCATCCCCTCCTCCCATCTGGGGCTTCGCTATCCTCCTGCTCCTCCAGGTTTTCGCTTAAAATACCTCAAATGCCTGATACGATCTGGCACCGGAAAAGTGAGCTGTGCAGCTGCCTTGAAGGAGGAAGGAGAAGGAAATCCTGGCAGCTGAGCCCACTGCTTTAATCAGGACCGCCTGGACCAGCTGAATGAGTCACTTGCTGGCCTGTAGCCAGCTAGATCTGGCCCCCCTCACCCCAATTGCAAATTGCCTCTCTTCATTCAAGGAGAGGGGAGCATCTGCAAAGCCCCAATTCTCTCTCCCTCTCCCTCTGTCTGTCTCCCCCCACCCCCGCCCGCCCAGCCATGCAAGTGCTATGATGATAGAAACATTAAGGAATAAATCAAAATTAATAGGAGGGGGGTATAGCGAGAGGAATGACCTTTGGAGGGAAGAGCCAATGACTTCTTGCAATGACTTCTTTACATCTGTCCTGCATTTGAAAGAAGCCCTGGAAATATCCAGAGCCTGGAAAGATAGGCAAGCAAGAGAGACTCTGCCCCCTGGTGGTTTTGCCTTGTAATAATCATGGCTTTGCCAAGCCTGGCATCTTCCGTTGAGTAGAGATTCCTTCTTTCAGAAATCCTGCTTCTGAAGCAGCAGCAACCCCAAATGCATGGTGAGCCTTGTTGGGGTGGCAATCTACTCCAGCTCCTCTTCAGGCCTCTCCCAAAAGGCATCTTGATTTGGGCCTACAACAGGGGTAGCAGCCCTGCCTCATATTGCTGGTCTGCAACTTGCATCATGACCATTGGCTGTGCTGGCTGAGGCTGACAGGAACATCTGGAGGGCACTCTGTTCACTATCACTTGCCTACAGTGTGTATTTTCAATAGAAACTACTCAGATTCTGTGGGGCAGTGTGCATTTTTCTACACACACGGGCACACAGGCTTTTAAAAATGCTTTTAAAAAATCTAATATTTTTAGACTATGTTGTGGACTCCTGTCCTTTTGCCTTGCCACTTCTCTCTCATTTCAGTTGCTTTATCCCAAGCTAAGGAAGGATGCACAGTGTTCTCAAGCCAAAGCCCACGTCCTAGTGAGACTACCCACTACACCACACTGGCTCCAATAGTTTTTGGATGGTTTATGCATGTTTTGACATAGGGATGCTAGCAATCTTCTGTAAAGTCTAGAGAGGCAGTTGCAGGGGTGGATGAAGGTCTGCCTGGTCCATGATTCTTTGCAAGAATAAGTAATAAATAAATAAGAATAAGTAAGTAGGAAGGCTGTGAACCTGGGACTCCCTTCTACCCAACCTTCTGCTTTTAGAGGACAAGGTGATGTCAGCACCTTCCTTTCTTCTGATGCCCATTTGTGCCCTTCAGTATCAGCTGCGCCATGCAAAACTGCTCTGTCTTGTTCCTTGCAGGAGAGGCGGGAGATCTTTGAGCAGCACCTGAAGGGCCTGAAGCTGTCTCAGGCTGGCACTTTTTATTCCCAGCGCTTGGCTGAGCTCACTCCGGGGTTCAGTGGTATGTAAGAGCAGCTGTTTGTCTGGTTTCCTTTGTTTTGTTGTTGTTGCTGTTTGCATCCAGCCACATGTTAGCAATCTCTGTAGCGCACTTTAGTCATGTATGGCTTGGCTACCTTCCACCCGGCTGCTTCCTTCCAATGCTGCTGCGTGTGATGTGAAAGAAAAGAGGGCCAAAGCGCCCCCCCCCCAGTGCTGTAGTTATGCTGGATGGAAATTGACACACAGACTAGTACCTAGACTGGTTGTGCTAAATCCATGAATCGGCCAGTTTTCCAGCATTTATGTTAGTTTTTCTTCCAATAGAGGTAGTAAAAAACAATTCGTGCTTGGCGTGTGTGACCCAGATTTTTGTGGGGTTGGAGCTGCTGCTTCTGGTTGTGCCTGCTGGAAACTTAGTAGCTGGAAAATCAGTGCAATTATCTGGGGAAATGTTTCTGCAGTCTAAAATATTTTAACTGAGCAGTTCAGCATTGGATTAGCTTGAGAGAAATGGGTAGGACATTCCTGCTTTCCTGAGCCTCTAGTCCATCTCCGAGCTCAGAACAAAGCTGGGAATTTCCTGTTTGTGGAGTATCCTCTGTAAGTTCCCCGCTGGTGGCCCCCGCTCTGCCTCTTCCGTGATTCCTTTGAGCAGCCCCCACACCACCCACATGCTCAAAACTCAGAACAGATGTGCCTTCTCCTCCCTGGAGAAACTTGTGTGATTGTGGTCAGAAGAGCCCCAGCGGGCAATGCCAAGCCCAGGCCACCCTCTCCTAAGCCCAGCTTGAGACGGCGCTTGATTAACTCATTGCTGTCCACCATGAAGCCTCTCCTTGAGGGTCACCTTGTGGTTTTGAATCTAGCATACAGAGCACAAGAGCGAGAGGCTTGCAAGATCCTGCTTCTTTCTGCTTTGCATAACAGCCCCTTCACCCCCTCACTTCCTGATTCTCCCTCCTTTGTACTCTGCTTTTTAAAAACTCTTATTTGCAGAACAACTTTTTTTATCACAATAAAATGTGACAAATGGAAGCTGATTGAAAAGAAATTCATAGAAAGCACTAATGGTTGCCAGTAGTACCCCTAAAAAGATGTGGCAGCATTCTTGGCAACAGGAAGTCCAGTACAGGGTAAATAACAAATCAGAGTTAGAGATCAAGCATGTTACATAGCCAGAGTGATAAAAACGGGATATATTTTGCCAACAACTACATAATAAATATACCGTTAAACCTTTCAAGCCTGGAATGTCGGCTCTGCCTCTCATTACCTTGACTAAAACAAAACAATCTCGTTTTTTAAAATATGTCATAGAAGCAGCTTAAAGAAGCAGCTCTGTCAGATTCTAGAAATGCCCACACTTAAGCAATGCTACTGAGGTTTGATACTGTTCTGTGATTTAGTGGGGGAAAGTTGCCACTGTAAACAGGTGGGCTACAAGAGTTGAAGCAGGTACACATTGCTTCTTTACATAACCTAACAATGCCACAGGGATGTAATGTGGGGGCATTGCATGTAATGGATTTGAAAAGTTGCAGAATCTTAACCCCAAATGAGCAACATTTTAGGGCATCACATTCAGGTATTGAAGAGGAATCTCTTGATGCAAGTGGAGAGCAGTTAACATTCAGGTGGCATCGGACATCAGGCAAGGTGGTGCCAGCACCTCAAAGGCTGCACTGCTTCATCTTCCTTTCTTGCAACCTAAGAAAAACTGGTGACTAAAGACAGGAGGACGTTGTTGTTGCTATTATTATTGTTATTAAAATTGTATACCAGCCTCCCTAAGGAGCCTAGGTTGGTAGACACACAAACAAAGCATTAAAAAAATGCTCCAGTATAGACACAGACAGGGAAAAGCCTCCACTTAAAAGGCTTGTTGGAAGAGGAAGGTCTTCAATTGAGTATAACTGGTCCCAACCTGGGGTTTGGGAGGATGGTACATCATTCTCAGGGTCCAACTGGTCATATTTTGAGGTGTTGGGAAGGAAATTTCATCCCTTCCTCATAATGGCAAGTGGTGACTTGGGCAATTTCTTCCCCTACTCCTTCTGTGTTGGTGTTACAGGTTTGCTTGTTTGCTTGATTCCCCTGGAGTCAACACCTACCCTTCAGGTGCATCCTTGGGTGCAGCGTACTGTACCATTTTTATACACCCTCTTTGAGTTTTTCCATGGAGGATCATTGCTTTGGAGAGCATGTTGGGCTTGATAGTTACCTGCTCTGTTCCCGCTCTCTGATCCCAAGAAAACCCAATGAGTGTGTGTTGCTCTATCTACAGGAGCGGACATAGCCAACATCTGTAATGAGGCCGCTCTCCATGCAGCAAGGGAGGGGCATAAGTCCATCGACACATTCAATTTTGAGTACGCCGTGGAGAGAGTCATTGCAGGTAAGGTTTCTTTTTGGGTGACATGTTGGTCAGTTTTCTTCAGTCTATGGTAAAGTGTCACATGATAAAGGGTTTTGCCATCATCGCCAGTTTAACACAGCCAAGCTGCCAGTTGACAGCTGCAGGGTGGAGGAGCATAAATGGAGTGGTGTGAATCAGGTCTGCTTAATTACAGACCATAAAGAAGCCTCTCTGTTTGGGTGTATATGTTTTACAATACCTCGGCTTTGCTGGCCTTAATGGGGGCTTTCCATGTATTCTTAGGGTCTTGCTTTGTGCATAGCCACAATCTCTGAAGACTGCCTGGTGAGTGGCAGGAGATTTTTTTGTGTTGATTTTTATCAATGGATGCATTGCTGGAATCCAACCTTTGCATATATATTTCAACAATTACCTTCTCCAGGGAGAAATCTTAAGGGCTTGTCCTATCCTACATGGACCATTTATTTGGATACACTCCTGTAGGGCCAGAGTTTAATAGACTGTTTAAAAGTGGTATCAGGGTCTGAAGGGTGAATTGACAGACCTGTGTTATTGCAACTATCAATGCAATAAAGGATTGTTGCTGGCTCTCTTAGGCCTTGGGTCATGACTGCGGAGAGTTCTCCGACTTACAGCTGAGTGATAGTGCATAAGGGGTAGAGAAAGCCTTTTCCCTTCTCAGCCTTGCAGATTAAAATAGTGGTGCACCTTAGTAGCATATCCTGGGAAATGGAATTTATGTCCTCCATCTGCCCCACAGGGACCGCTAAAAAGAGCAAAATCCTGTCGCCGGAGGAGCGGAGAGTTGTGGCATTTCACGAGTCAGGTCACACACTTGTAGGCTGGCTGTTGGAGCACACAGAGGCAGCGATGAAGGTAGGTTTGCTCTCTGCCCTGAGCTTGGGACACGGGACATGGTAATCAAGAGCAGCTGATGCCTCTTGAACTCATTCCCTGCAAGACAAGTTGGACCTCTCCTTTTTTCTTTTCTTTTCTTCCCTTCCCACTATCTCACAGGTTTCCATTGCTCCTCGCACCAATGCTGCCTTGGGCTTCACCCAGATCCTGCCAAAGGACCAATACCTCCTTACCAAGGACCAGCTCTTTGAGCGGATGTGCATGGCCCTGGGAGGGAGAGTTTCAGAAGCCATCACCTTTAATAAAGTCACTACAGGTGAGGAAGCCAAATATGTGCTTCATCTTGTTGACCTCCTGTCTTTCAGTGGTGCTGCAGGCTTCTCTTTGTTAAATGTCCTTCCACTGTGCTTGAGCAATGAAGCCAATGAGCTTGCATAGACATTCTCCCCCCCAGAATAGGAGGGGGGTATCTTGACACTTCTGATGCATGTAGCACCACCCCTTAAGTTCTTTTTTATCCATTGCTTACTCCAGGAGCACAAGATGACCTGAGGAAGGTCACCAAGATAGCATATTCAATGGTGAAGCAATATGGGATGGTGCCCAATGTTGGATACTTGTCCTTCCCAGAAAAGGAAAGTACCCCAGGGATAGGACGTCGTCCCTTCAGCCACGGACTCCAGCAAATTATGGACCATGTAAGTTCTCTTTATGGATATAAAGCTCCAACAAAAATGCTTGCCTGCTCACAGGTTTTAAAGGGCCCTGAAGCAGAGCCATTTTGTTATGTTGCAGTTTCCCAGGGAGAATAAGGCTAATCATCCGAGACTGTAACCACTAGCCCAGAGGAATTCGCAGTGTGAATGCCACTTTTCGAAGGAGAGGGCTTTGTTGCCCAAGTTGGCTTGCCTTGACCCTTGTAAACAGGATGCAAACAAGATTAGCTTGGCACTGCAAAGTGTGTGTGGTTATGAAGTAGGAAGGAGGCAAACCGCCAATCCTGAAGTCTAGCTGAACACCATCCCATGTCTTCCCATACATTTTTGTTGCTGCTAGCAGCATCTTTGCAGTGCTTTTCAGTTGCTTCAAGGGTTCTAGTCTTGGATAGGTCCCAGTCCTAAGGGGATGATGCTAGTAGAATTCTAAACCAATAATGACCCACAACTTATTAAGTCACTGCCTTCCTTCCCCAAAGTGGTCCCACACAATAAAAGCTTCTCATTGAATTGTCCTAGGGCAAGTGCTAGAAAAAGGTTAGGACTAATCACTTGAAGGAAGCATATAAACAGAACTGGAGAGGAGTAGTTAGGCTGAACATTGCCTAGTCCTACTTTAAATGTGAGGTGTGCCATCACACTCTGCACCCAACCAAGCTGTTCTTTACCTATGAGCTGTTCTTCATTAGGATCTCTGGGGCTCTGTGTCTTTGCTGAAGGGGTATGAACTGCAGCTCAGAATCTTCATCTCTCTTGGCTCAGCCTTGTTGCTATAACTCCTCCTCTGGTTTTGTTTCCCTTCTAGGAAGCAAAGATGCTGGTGGCCCAAGCCTACAGGCGCACAGAGAAACTGCTGTTAGAGAATCGGGACAAACTGAAAGCAGTAAGGCTTGCAGAACACCAGAGGGATTCAGATTGAATTGGGGGTGGGGGTGACTGGGAAGCGGGGGTGATCCAGACTCAGAACCCTGCTCTGCTGTTGAAAGTTCAGTGGCTGGCCATGGGCAAGTTGCTTCTCTTTAGCCTAGCTACAGGGTAGCTTGTGAGGCTTCAAAAAGTGCTTTGAGCAACTTGGCAGGGGAGGACTGGTTTTTTTAAAAACAAGGTAGCAGCTACTCTGCTGAGAGCCAACTAAGAGAACAAAATGGACCATGGCTAAGATGATTCCTCTGCAGAGTCTTAGATACTGTTTTACTTGCCACTTGCATTGGGAAGCACGGCATCCCTTTTCCTTGGCTGATAGTGGCAAGAAGCAGTGGGTTGTGGCGCATTTCAGCTCCTTGTGATGCCTGGAATGTGAAGGGAGAAACTCCTAGAGCTGCAGGGTTGGAGGCCTGATTTAATATTCCTCATATGGCCCCACATGTGCACCTTTGTCCCTTTCTTTGTACATTCACACCATTGCCATACTCTTTTCTTTCCTAGCTACATACACAATACTTCTCTTAATAGTTATCTTTGCTCTATGCAATGGCACCTGGCATGGGAGAAGAGAGGTGTATGTAGAATGCAAGTTCTTTCCTGCATGTGATAAACTCCTCAAACTGTTGCTTCCTTTTAAGATCAAGGGGGGAGGGGGAGGAAAAAAAGAATCCTTTGAAAGGAATGTGGTGTCCTAAAGCAGGTGCAGGAAACCTGTGGCGCTCCAAATGTTGTTGGATTACAACACCCACCATCCCTGACCTTTGGCCATGCTGGCTTCAGGGACTGATGGGAGTTGGAGTCCAGCAACGTCTGAAAGGTCTTAGGTTTCCATCCCTGTCCTTGAGAGTGCTTTCCTTGAGGTGAGTTGGTCCTTGCTTCAGCCAGTGGATGGCTGAGCCCCAGTGTATCCTATTTACATGTTTAGGTTTCTCTGGCCTGTGTGTGCATGCAAATGCTTACCATCTGTCACCTTTTCTGTGTCTAGCTGGCTGATGCCCTGCTGGAGAAAGAAGTCATCAACTACGACGACATAGAAGCCTTGATTGGGCCTCCTCCACATGGGCCCAAGAAAATGATTAGCCCTCAGAGCTGGATTGAGGCTGAGAGGGACAAACAAGATATGGGAGATGAAGAGGCACCTCAGTCACCCCAGAGCCGAGAGGAGGAGGAAGAGTTTGACCAGAGACCAGTTTGACAATGGCCAAGTGAGAGAAGGGACTGAGCAGCTTCCTTTCTGAACTAGAGGCGCAAAGAGAGTTATTTCATGCCTGTGTGTAGGCTGCTCTGCTCATATTTTGTGATGGGCTGCGAGCAGGGTCCAGCTTCCCCTGCTCTAAAAATGATCAAGCTGTTGTTGATGTATGTTCATGGGCTCATCAAGGCTCATTGGGAAGGGTCCCAGTGCCTCTGGGTCACCAGGTTACAGTTATGGGAATGTGTGTGGTCAGTCTGGGCAGAACCAGCCATTGTGTCACAGTCCTCCCACAAAAGCAGCTGCTGTGCTCTGCTTCATCTTCTTTTTTCTGGTGCGACACACTGCAACCTTCCTTTGACATGACAGCAGTAGCTGTATCACTAGCATCCGGAGTTTAATGCTTCTCCCTAGAACCAACACAAATATTTCCCTGATTTTTACGCATGTCTCTTGAGGTGTAGAAAGTCTGATATGGACAATGGAGATGTAGATTTCCTTTGACCTATGTCACCATGCCACAAAGATATAGGTCCTTTGACCTATGTAACTCTGGCCACAAAGATAGGGGCAGGCACAACCTCTGAATGCTGGTGGGGCTCCCTGGAGTGACTTGGAAGGGAGAGAGAATTCTCAAGCCTTTCGGAGAGTACTCTGGCTGGCTGGTAGCTTCTGGTTCTTACACACAGGCCTTTAGACTGAATGTGTCTCTAAAGCAGCTTGTAACAGGAGTTGGGTGGGGGGAGGGATAGACAGTTTCCTGCTGTACAATAACAGCTGAAGGGAGGTGGAGTGGAGAGAGAAAAGGGCTAGCTGCATTTTCAAACACACTCCATAGATTATTTCCATGAGGACTATTGTCTGTATCCTTATCCAACCCTTGTCCAGATTTTCCTCCACTCCTGCCAATATTTAATTGGCAGTTCTCAATGCCTCTTTTCTGAGACTACCCTCATGCATAGATGGGATGAGCGTGCACACATTTGCACTCTGAATTGCCTCAACGTGAAGGGAGTTTGCTCTTTAGAACTGCGGCTATCAAAATCCCTGGAGATATGATCCTCCTGAATATGTATTTCAACATGTGATATTGCACTACGACATAAAAGAAAACCAAGCATTTCAGCACTGGTCTGTAAGCAGTCCCTTTCTCCATCTCCCCCCGTGGGCCTTGAAAGAAAAGTCATTGGTGATCTGTGTGTACCACCTAGTGGTCTATTGACAAATTTGTACCAAATTGCTGTATATCTGTGACAATATCTGTGGGGCAATATGCCAAGTTTCTGAATCACAGTGGCAGTAATTTAGCCCATTTCCCTCCAAGAGGGAGCCAGACTCGCCAGACTCACTGGCAGTAGCTAAGCTTTAGCACAAGGGTGGTTAACGCTTTGGCTCATGGAATTGCAGAGATGAAAGGGATCCCCAGGGCCATCTAGTCCAGCCCCATGCAATGCAGGAATGTTAGCTAAATCATACATGACAGATGGCCATCTCGCATCTGCTTAAAAACCTCCATCTATAGTGGCATCATATTGCAAAAAATTCTGGAGCAAGAAAGTCATGTTAAATTTAATTGTGCTGGGTCTTGGCATCTGAAGTGGTTGGTATGTTTTTCCAGTTGGGTATTTCTCAAGAAAATGAAATTTGAAAATTGTTCAATTGAAGAAGCTGTCACTGGGGGAGGGATGGTGAGAGAGCCACAAGTGTTCCCCACCTTGATTTTTCCACTTTTCTTATCTTTCCAAGAGTTCCTGCTCAATGTATTTATAAACCATGACCTAGCACAAACTGCAATAAATCTCTATCATCTCAGCTGCTTGTACCTTTGCCATCTATTAAAAAATGAAATAAACTTTTACAGAACTCAAATACCACTCACTAGTCATTTATCGTCATTCTCAATGGCCATGAGTCATCATTTAAACTGTTCTATTACTGCAAATACAATCTATGACATTAATATGTGCCATTTTCAGTATATGCAACTCACTGTAGTCTGTTCAATGAAGTGCAGTGTGTTCCCTTGCTTAAAATGCCGCTAGTGGGGAGTCTCCTTTACCTGGTGCGATAAAAAATTCTCATTGGCCAAGCTATGCCAGTGCTCAATAGTGCCTGGCTGTTGGGGAGCAGAATGCTGAACTATCTTTATCAGATCCTACAGAGCTTTTCTTAAGTGTGTCACAGTGTTATTTGGGCTACAATGTTAGGGTTATGCATGCACTATTGCTTGTAAGCTCTTTTAAGCTCAGTAAGACTTTGAATATCCGTGCATCAGTTCAGGCTACTGTAGGCTCAGGTTACTGCAGATGCTATCCGTGACATTAATATGTGCCATTCTCAACATGTACAATTCACTGCAGTCTGTTCCTTTTAGTGGCAATGGGGGAGAATCTCCTAGATTTGGCTCAACAGAGAATCTTATTGGCCACAGTTAAGGCAGTGCTCATAGTGCCTGGCCACTGGGGAGCAAGGTATTGAACTCTGATTTATCAGATCCTCCAGAACTTTTATTAAGTTTGTCACAATGGAATTGGGGTTACAATTCTAAGGACATTAGAACAGCATGCTGGATTTTGTCCAGAATTCTGTATTCTGAGTGGCTAACCAGATGCCAATGGGACACCAGTAAGCAGGACTTGCGCACTATAAAAGTGGAATGTTGGGTTTCCTGTGTAACAAGCACATTTATTCAGAAATGGGACTTGCAAAGCCTGCAGTTCTCTTCATTACTTTCATGGCTGGTCTCAGAAAAAACCTTGCCAGTTTCAGACAACCCTGAAAGGCAAACGGGCATACCGAGGGGGATGGCAGCCATCTGACAGCATTATCCAGCCACCTTCTGCTTGGCAACTTCGTCCCTCACTTCAGCCTGCCAACTTCCACTGGCATCCACCCATGAATATCCACTAGTTCATGCATTCACCCTGTGCCAGGAGGGCAGAATCCAGAACCCCAGACACACACCATTCACCTCAACCAGTTTACATCCACAAACATCAGCCTGCTGCAGCCTTTCAGCATCCACTGGCTTCTGACTGCATACACCACCAGCTTCCACTCAGCAAACCTGCCAACTTCCACCAGGTCCATCACCAGACACCAGTCAGCTGCTGATTTCTGTCTGCCATGTCACCTCCATGTGGAAGGAGGTCACCCAGTGCTGAATGATACAGCTGTTGCCTACTATGTTCTCTTCAGGAAGGTTTATGCCTTGGTTCTCCCCTTGGCCCACCTTTATATCCAGTCAGTGGCTATGTGCTTTTGGGACATGGGTTGTGCTGTGATCTAAACTACTGAGCCTCTTGGGCTTCCAATCAAGTCGTCAGTGGTTCAAATCTGAGCAACGGGGTGAGCTCCTGTTGCTCTGTCCCAGCTCCTGCCAACCTAGCAGTTCAAAAGCAAGCCAGTGCAAGTAGATAGGTAGCACTGTGGTGGGAAGGTAAATGACATTTCTGTGTGCTCTGGCACTCATCATGGTCCTCCATTCGCCAGTAGCAGTTTAGTCATGCTGGTCACACGACCCGGAAAGCTGTCTGTGGACAAACGTCAGCTCCCTTGGCCTGAAAAGTGAGATGAGCACCGCAACCCCATAGTCACCTTTGACTGGACTTAACCATCCAGGGGTCCTTTACCTTTACCTTTTTTCTACCTTTGCTTTTGTGGGAGGTGAGTTCTTGTGCTTTTGAGCCAGCCCAGGCAGTAGCTGGTGAGGCATCATCATCACCTCCCCACCCCTCACAATGGTGAGTGCAGTTTCAGCAGTAATTTGTTCCTTTGCATTACCTATTGCCTCGTGCTGATACCAAGGAAAGACACATTATAAACTTGTGGGGAGAAGGGCATTTTTCAGCCCAATGGCTGCATTTCCCTCTGGCCAACCTTCAGGGACTACATCCCGATTGGTCAAATGCCAAACGGAAAGGAACAGTAAATGTGACTCGTTGAATAGGAGACTCCCTTCCCGCACCCCTCCATCCATTACGAGCCGGCAGAATTGAACGGCCGCGGTACCTTTAAGATGGGCGCCATCTTTGTTACTGGCAGGACAATGTGTTGGACATAGCGGCTGACGCCAGTGAGGGTAATTCCCTCTCCCTGATTGGCCACGGACGGAGCGTTTCGCGTTTCCTGAACCGGGTCACGCACGGCGGCCTCAGATATCCCAGAGTTCCTGGCGAGAGTTCTTTCTTTTTCCGGCCGGCCATTTTCTCTCCCGGGAGGTGAGTTCTCGTGCTGGGGGAGGCCTGGTTGGCTATCCGCCTTCATCCGTCGCCTGCGCGGGGATGGGGGACTCCGGGGGCGGACTCCGGGGTTCTAGAGGGTCTTGTGGACGTTACGGAAAGGTTATGGGGTCCCGGTGGGGAGACTGATGGGCTCTTGCCTGGTTGTTAGAGGCGATCCTTTGCGCTCCACTGAGCTTCTAGATCTGCCTCGTTATTTAGAAAGGCCCAGCCAGAGCACAAAAGTGGAGCACACAGGATTTGCACGCAGGCGGGCCCAAGCCCAGCCTCTGGCGCTTCGGTTAGGATGGCTAGCGGCCTTCGAGGGGCTGTTGTCACCAGAGCATCCAGTGGTGGGTAAGTGAAGCCAGCGTCCCAGGGGCACCCGTAGCTCATTCATATATCGTGGTACCAGGTTCTGTATCTGGCCAAGAATTACTGCACCAATCAATAGGATTTGTAGCCCGGTTAGTCAAGCCATAGCTACAGTATTTCGGAGTGATATTGGCTAGTGAAGAACGACCTATTACAACTCATTAACTGTAGTAGTTTTGGCCAAAATGTAATATCCTGAAGAAGTGCAGGGCATTTGTTTTGCTGGGTGCTTTTGTGTTCATTGAGGATTTTATTGTTGACTCTGCAGAAATGGTTTCCCCTTTATAGGATTTAGTCAAGTGTCGCTCCCTCAGCCTGTAAAGCGAGATGAGCGCCGCAACCCCAGAGTCGTCTGCGACTGGACTTAACTGTCAGGGGTCCTTTACCTTTACCATTGTATCCCTGAATGCTAACGAGCTTTTGAACGTTTTAAACAAGCAGTTTTAAAGCCACCAGCTTTTTCTTATTCATAGTGAAATAAATCATTTTTCTTAAGCTTACCAGGGTTTGAATCAGCATGAGGTAGGTTCCTGTGTGGGGATGGAGTCTAGTTTAGTGGGTGTAACACAGACTTTGCCTGCAGAAGGCCACAGGTCTAAGCTCTTGGATAGCAGGACAAGGAAGACTTTGAAGAGCCACAGCCAGCCAGATCAGTCAGTACAGTATTGGGCTCAGTGGAGCAATGTGCAGAGAATCTGAATGAAGGCAGCCTTGTAAGTTTGGGGTGACCCCATATTTTACCATTCTGATAGGGCATTGGCAAGAGGCTCCAAGTTAGATCTTTAGTATCATTAAAAAAATGAAGTCTGTGTATCCTTCATACAATGTGACAAGTCAGTCGCATTCAGAAAGAGACATTACTTTTAATAGGCAGTATGGGGTTGAGGGATAAGACAAGAGTGAGGGGAGGAAAGGGGGGGGAGAAAGATATTTAGTATCTTGAATGCATTGCTAGAGAAGACTCAGTACTAGTCTGAACTAGTAGCCTGATCCTATACATCAGTTTCATATGTAAGGGAGGGCCCCATAGTTCAGCAGGAGTACATGTAGAAGGTTCATTCTCTGGGATCTCCTGTTGAA
Source organism: Podarcis gaigeae (assembly GCF_964106915.1). Classification (NCBI taxonomy): domain Eukaryota; kingdom Metazoa; phylum Chordata; class Lepidosauria; order Squamata; family Lacertidae; genus Podarcis; species Podarcis gaigeae. The sequence goes on along the minus strand of NC_139684.1, from coordinate 40,341,527 downwards.
GGGTTTTGAACCTTGAAGGGCTGCTGCCAATCACTGTAGCCAGGACCAGCCAAGATTAAGCAAGTAGATAGCTCCTTACGTTATTGCAAGGTCTCTTGCAGAAGAGATTCTGCAGTGATGCATGTTTGATATTGTTAAACAGAGTGTGGGATATTTGATGAATGGATCAAAGCTCTTCCTAATATTACTAGTAAAAGGTTTCCTGCATCATAACTGCATTCTGCCTGCAAGTTTCCAACCTTTGGCACAATTAGGAATCCAAATGCTAGGTTTCCTTTGGGTTTAGAAGGGCGTGACATTATGTGTCTCCAGTATACTTCACAGAACTGTTGCAAGGGTAAATAATATTTTGTATGCTGAAAAGAGATGTTAAAATGGAAATCATAAGGAGTCTAATCCATACTGTTTGTATTTTCAGGGACATAAGGAGCCATGGCGCCCAGCCGGAATGGCATGATCTTGAATCCCCACTTTCACAAAGACTGGCAAAGACGAGTAGCCACATGGTTTAATCAGCCTGCTAGGAAGATCCGCAGGTGAGGTCTGCTGAGCCCCTTGCATTTTGTGTTCTTTGTGTCCAGTGCTCGGCTAACATACAGCTGTCTGGATAATGCAAAAGGCAAGCAAGTGTGAGCCTTGCCATTTTTGGCTTTCTGCAAGACACTTGTTCAGTTCTTCAGCCAGATGATGAAAATTCTCCGGAATCGCTGTAGCACAATGATGACCCTTTGAACCCATATAAGCTGATGGCTGTAGCTTTTTTTATTTCTATCTACTCAGTTAAAGGATTGAAAACGGAACCGTCTATATCTTAATGCCTTTATCTCTGGTGTTACTGCATTTTAAATACTGTCTGTAGTTCTGGTTTCCACATCTCAAAAATGATATTGTTCAGCTGGAAAAGGTGCAGAGAAGGGCGACCAAAATGACTAAGGGGTTGGAGCAACTCCTATAAGGAAAAGTTAAATTTGCAACTTGTAGTTTGTGGTGGGGGCAAAGGTGAGTAAAGAGGGACATAAGAGGCATAACATTATGCATGATTTGGAAAAAAGTCATGTTTTTTCTCACATAATACTAGAATTCCAGGTCTTCCAGTAAAGCATACAAAAGGAGCATAGCTTCACACATCACATTGCTCAAACTATGGAATTCATTTGCAGAAGAGTGGTGCTAGGATTTGAAGAAATAATGGAAGCTAGTGATGTCTAGTTCTGCCTCCACTGTCAGAGGCAGTATGCTTCTGAATACCAGCTGCTAGGAATTACATGAAGCAGTTGCACTGGGGACCTGCTTGCAGGCTTCTTTTAGGTGTCTGATGGGCCAGTTTGCTGGACTAAGTGGGTCTTTGGTCTGATACAGCAGGACTTCTTTTGTTCTTATGCTTTCCTTATGCTTCCTTCCCTTGCAACCAATCCCAAGTTTATCTGTAAGGGGAGCTCAGTAAGGGTTATATTTGGAGAGAGAACAGGTTTAACATAGCCCTTTTGTACTTCTTTCTGCACCCAGGAGGAAGACCCGTCAGGCGAAGGCCCGTCGTATTGCTCCACGTCCGGTATCTGGACCAATCAGGCCAATTGTGAGGTGCCCCACTGTACGATACCACACAAAAGTCCGTGCTGGTAGAGGCTTCAGCTTGGAGGAGCTGAGAGTAAGTGAAAAAGCATAGGTGTCTCTTAACACATGAGTGCCTGCCTCTGAAATACAGGTTATTTTGGCTTGTGGCATATGTTATGTGAGCTAAGATATATAGGAATCTGATGTGTTTTGTACAGTGGTTGGCGGGGCTTCCATATAACCAAAAAACTTCATTGAATCAGATTTCTTGGAGGATTATTTTTTGTATTTATAGTGGAAGTTCTTGAATTAAACAGATGGAGAGTTTTATAGCAATAGTATAGCTAATCCCTGTTCCTTCAGAGTGGGTTATACGAGGATCTTTAGGCAGTTAAAAATTAAAACCCACACCCTTCTCTTTTAAAAATTAAAACCGACACCCTTGTCTGTTTCTAATTGCTTAAAGGACAAGAGTTTAGCCTTACACATTTTTATTCAGTATTTTGGTGGAGATTTATTTTTAGGTACTGGAGAAAAATTGTTTGGCCAGGTACATTAGCATCCTACCAGAAGGTCTCTCTTTGTTGCCATTGCAAGCCACATGCCGTTTCTTTGAGAGCCTTTCAATCAGTTGATAGCTCTGCCCTGGAATCTCTGTACTGTGATTACTTATATTTTGAAGCTTTTCTTCTCTTTGTAAACAAAAATTATTAAAGAGTTTCAAAACAAATATTTTGTTAATACATTAACAGAAAAACAAAAAATAGGACAACAACAATTTTTGAAAACATTGCTATACTGTTATATAAAGTATCAATATTATTAAGTAGACAAGAAGTTTTCCAGCTGATGACTGTTCTGCCTTCATAGCAGGTACAGGGCTGGCAATGTACAAGTTGCTTTTACTTGTGGCTTAGGTTAATATGCTTTCCCTAGATGGCCGGCATCAACAAGAAGTTTGCCCAGACAATTGGTATCTCAGTGGACCCCAGACGCCGGAACAGGTCAACAGAAGCCCTGCAGGCAAATGTGCAGCGGCTGAAGGAATACCGCTCTAAGATCATTCTCTTTCCCCGGAAACCTTCTGCCCCTAAGAAGGGCGACAGTGCAGTAAGTATACAGGGGAGAATTTCAGGGGAAGTAGGTGTTGCAGGAGAAGGGAGCTTTATTTCTAATAAGTCTAGTGGGGCGGAAGCTGTGCTGCAAAGCACACTATAAAACTCTCAAGGACACAACTTCCAAGGAGTACTTGATTATGACTGGGGCACAAAAAAGCTTGCATCCAGTAAAAGAGGCAGAAACACTACCTACTTTCCATTGCTGGTGGTCACATGCTACTTCAGCCACAACATCACAAGTTTGTTCCAATACAGCCACCCAAAGACAAGGCCACCCCCATCCCCTCACCACCAAGGAAATGTAACAAGCAAATAGATAGATAACCCCCACAAGTGACGCTGACACAAAACCACTAAGTAAAAGCATTACCACCCCACTCACCACCCCTCCCCTCCCCCTCTTTTCTTCCCAACCCAATACTGCATGCAACACAACAAATGAAACTGGTCTGTAGAAAACGCAGCTTGAAAAAAGAGAGGATGCACGTATATTTGTAAACTAAGAAATCTTTAATAAAAAATATTTTTTAAAAAAGTTTGTTCCAGGGCCCTCTTCCTTAGTTGCTATGATTCTCAAAGTGTGTACATACATCTTTAAAGACCTTGCAGTTACCTGTATTGGGGAGAGAGCAGAAGTGTTGAGGAAAAGTGAGATGACAGCAATATAAGGCTAAACTGGGAATTTTGGTATTCTTTGTTTTCAACTCTGCCTAACCTTGCCCCTACAGTAAGATTTTTAGAGGCTCCCTCAGCACTTGTATGACATAATCCAAACTAGGGGTTTTTTCTTGCTGTCCAAAAAAGGGGGAGGTGGAATAAATAGTTAAGTTAATTCCTGAACATTTTCTTCTCTCCACAGGCTGAAGAGCTCAAGATGGCCACACAGCTCTCTGGACCAGTTATGCCCATCAAAAATGTAAGTGACTTCCATAGATCTTTCCTCTGAAATTTATAGACCTTGTAATGGGAAATTTTCTGCTTCCAACATGGTTTCTTGAAAGCGGTTATGTTTCTTGAGTGTCAGATGACGTTCTGTGACCTAACAAAAAGGAGCAGCTTCAATGTTGTGTTGGCTACTTCTCATTCATTCAAACATAGTTATGTCCTTGGAATCTTGCAAAACCCAAGTTTGCAATCAATGTAGAAAGTTGGTTGGTTTTTCGAGTAAGTCGTACATGAAATCTGAACAAATGAATGGTGGTAGTTGTGATGCTACTGAATTTCTAACAGAAATGGAATACAGTGGAGCCTCGCAAGACGAAATTAATTCGTTCCGCAAGTCTTTTCGTCTTGCGAGTTTTTCGTCTTGCGAAGCACGGTTTCCCATAGGAATGCATTGAAAATCAATCAATGCGTTCCTATGGAAACCGCCTTCAGACCAGGTCCGGGGACAGTCTGTCCCCCGACCTCTTCTGAAGGCCGGCGGGGGGCGAAAGCCTTTGCTCCCCCCCCCCACCTGCCTTCCCGGGACAGCGGAGACTTCTCCGCTGTCCCGGGGCGATCTTAAAATGCTGGCGGGCGGCAGCGAAGGCTTCGCTGCCGTCCCCCAGCATTTAAAAAACCCCGGGACAGCGGAGGACTTCTCCGCTGTCCGGGGCGATCTTAAAATGCTGGCGGGCGTTAAAAAGCCATAAAAACGCGCTGCGTTTCTCCGCTCTCCCGGGAAGGCAGGCAGGGGGGAGCAAAGATTTTTGCCCCCCGTCGGCCTTCAGAAGAGGTCCAGGGCCTCTTCTGAAGGCGGGCGGGGGGCACAAGTCTTTGCTCCCCCCGCCTGCCTTCAAAAGCCATCCGGGATACCGGGAAGCGCTTCCCTGCTATCCCGGACTGCTTTTAAAATGCTGGCGGGGGGGAGCAAAGCCTTTTGGCCCCCGCCGGCCTTCCTGGATCTCTTCTGAAGGCCGGAGGGGGGGGAAAGGCTTTGCTCCCCACCGCTAGCATTTAAAAGAGGTCCCCGGAGATTTCCCTATGGGCTTTCTTCTTGCGAAGCAAGCCCATAGGGAAATTCGTTTTGCGAAGCGCCTCCAAAACGGAAAACCCTTTCGTCTAGCGGGTTTTTCGTCTTGCGAGGCGTTCGTCTTGCGGGGCACCACTGTATTAAAAAAGAAGCAATCAAGTAGGTGTTTAGCCTTGTGGAGTCCTGCTTGGGATCGGTCTCTTCTAAAGTCCTTACTTCTCACAGTGCCTCTGGGAAGCCCAGCAGCAGCAGGGCATAAAGAAAACAGCCCTCTCTGCTCTTGCTTGTCCTCCAGCAAGAGGTACTCAGTGCTGTATTTCTGGATATGGGCGTTCAATTTATATATTTTTGTTTTGTTTTATTATTGAAATAAGGTGACTGCCCTGGAAATCCAGTATATTGAGGGGCAGTATGTAAATGTAAAATAAACTAGTATACAACTACAGCTAAAAGCCACTGGCTGTCTCCTACCACATGAATTTGTCTCATCTCCTTTGAAAGCCACCTAATCCAGTGGCTATTGTCACACCTTGTGGCAGTGGGTTCCACAAGTTAGTCATCGAGTAGAAAAGGACTTCTTGTCTATTCCTCTTGTCTATCTTGAACCTACAGCCAGTCAGTTTAATCGGGTGACCCATGAGCTCTAGAATTATGAAAGAGGGAAGCTAGCTACTATGCTTCTTCCCACCCCCTGAAAAGTCCCAAATATTTTAGTCTTCTCTCATAACAGAAGATGGGTCATTTTGGTTGCCTTTCCTGACTCTTACGTCCTTTTTGAGACTGACTGGCCATAACTGTTCCTCTTATTCCAAAAGTGGATATCCTCTATGTTTATATTGAAGGCCTTATGCTGCTGACCATCTTCATTTTCAGTCCCTCTATTTGATCACTAGATTCTGCTACCGATGCAGAAAATATTTTCTGCATCATTTTGGCAATGAATTTTCCCTGTGCCTGGACTAGCCATGAGGGTTCCAACTCCACTGTCAGTATGTCTCTGAACTCTAGTTGCTCAGAATCACAAGTGAGGGAGGGTGCTGTTATGCTTAGGTTCTCCTTGCAGGCTTCACATTAGGGCATCCGGTTGGCCGCTGTGAGAACAAGATGCATGACTAAATGGGACATTGGTCTGATCCAGCAGGCTCTTCTGGTGTTCTGAGTGCTGCTACAGAAAGGGGCTGGGTCTGCCTCCATAGTACATATTTTGAGCACATTTTGTCCCGAAAAGAATTCTGGGCACTGCAGTTTGTTGAGGGTTGCTAGGAATTGTAACTCTCAGGGGGATAAACTCCGCTGCCCAGAATTCTTTGAAGGAATGAATGTGATTTGGGTGTTCTTTAAAGGTATATACAGGTATATACAGCCTGTGACTTAAAAGTGTTAGACTGAGCCATAGTGTGGGTGAATATTGAATCAGAAATGGGAAGAAAGCAGCAGCTTTTTGTTGTGTGCCCTGATTGTCTGGTTCTTTCCTTAGGTCTACAAAAAAGAGAAAGCCCGGGTTATATCGGAGGAAGAGAAGAATTTCAAGGCTTTTGCCAGCCTGCGCATGGCCCGGGCAAATGCTCGGCTCTTTGGCATCCGGGCTAAGCGAGCCAAGGAAGCAGCAGAGCAGGATGTGGAAAAGAAGAAATAAACTCTTTGTTCGGAGCACCTCAATAAAGGATAGATTTGGAACTTTGTGGTGCTTGTCTTAGAGATGTGGGGAAGAGCAACATGGGCTGGGAATCCTGGCACTTGTGCCTAGCCCCTTTGCTATCTCCATCTCATGCCCACTCATTTTTTGTGTGCGCTCCAGTAGTTTGGCAAGGAGGCTGGTACATCTTGGGTTTTCAGTATTGAAGCAGCCTGGGGAATGGAAGGCAGTGCTAGTTGGATCCCATTTTATATTTTTAACCCCCTGGTTGGGGGATGAAAGGGGCGACCTACTATTCCTTGCTCACTTAGGTTCCCTTTTGGCAGATGCAGAGCTGGGTAATTTGGGTATTTAGTAGAACAGAAGGTGATAAATGTATGGGGAAGAACCATAGCTCAGTGGTAGAGCATCAGGCTTTGGATGTAGAGGGTCCCAGTTCAAGCCCCTGTAGGGCTGGGAATGTTGCCCATCTGAACTCCAGAGAACTGCTGCCTGTCAGTGCAGACATTACCAAGCTAGATGAACCAATGCTCTGACTTGGTACAAGATGGCTTCTTAATTTTTTTACACTGAATCTTGTAAGGGATTCACCAGAGATACCTGATTCTTACCACAGTGCCATTTTGGTGTCAACTCCTTACTGGATTAATGTAGACCAGGTGTGGTGTTTTCTGAGAGTAAAAGTGAGCTGAGCTGAAGTGAAGACCAAACAAGCCACCAGAGAATCCGATGCAGTTATTTTCCAGGAATGCATTCTCCAATAATGTACTCTTTACTGTGGATGAGCTGCCTTTTCACCTCCACTGCATCCCATTGAGGAAATGAATGAGAAGTACTTAGTCAATTAATAGAAGCTGGGCTTGGTTGATCACTCAGCTCTGCTGGAAAAATTGAGTGTGTGCTTAATGTGAAGTGCAGAGGATCCTATTTACATTAACTAGAGGGTGTCTATGGGAGTGGATGGGAACCACAAGTCTGGTTTAGTTTTACTAGCCAAGCCATGAATTTAGCGTTGCCACTTATCTACCCATCCCCATAGGTCATCTGGAGATGAGATTAATTCTCTTGACATGCTACAGATCTGGAGCAGGTAAAGTTACAAATCCCCCTCATGCTTCAGCAGTCCATTCTGTGAAATTTTGTAGACACAGAGCAGGTAGGCGTCACATGTTGCTCTGAAGAAGGGCAGACTTGGGAATGGGGTATAGGTGTAGGCACACATTAGTAGGCATCCTCCTGTCTCTAGAGACGATGGAGTGTGCCTTCGGGGGTGAAGTCAAACCACTATGTTTGGCACTGAAGTGACCCCTGGGGCACAAGCCTGGACAGTATGTATGGAGGTCCTGGGCTGCCCAGATGACAAGATCCAGCAATACACCTGGCACCAGCTTGACAGCAGGAGTTGCTGGAAGGAGGTGTACTAGATGCCATCCAACCATTTTGGGGATTCAGTTCCAGATTTTTGTAGGGCTTGCTCCTTAGCCTTTTCACCCTGAAGATATTCCACAAAGCAGCAGAAGTTTAGGACCAGAGTTTTCACAGGTTGACATGCCCCATCTGCTCCTCGCTTTCCTGTGCAGTGTGTGCAGGAACCACCTTTTTGACTGTTGGATCCACTATTAGTTTTGTTCACTCAATCCACCGGAGCCTGTCTTTGCGTGCAGAGAAGGTCCCTAACTTTCTGAGGGTTTGAGACCCATCAGCTGCCCTCACCTGGTTTAGCTGGCCAGTTGAAACTGTTCCTGGGGTATTGTCACTCTTGCATGCTGACAGCTGCTATAGGTGAGAGCTGAGTGCATGGTGGGGACTGAAGGTGGACAAACTACTCCAGAAGGAGAACGATGTGTCACCTACCAGAGGTACTGCCCCTCCCTTTGTGCTCCATGCACTCCCATGTGTGCATTGCTCCAATAGTGTATTTGGGAGGACACAATTGCATCTCTTGTTCGGCTCAGAGATTTCACAGCTTGGAGTGGTGTTTTTTGTTCTGCAGTGGGAGCTTGCACATGAAGTCTCTGCACTGTTTGAAATCCTGTCAAACTAAGTGTGGTTTCGTCCAACCTCTTCATACTAGGCTTGCACGTGATTGATGGAAGCTGAGGAAAATCTAAAAGTCAACCCATTTCTAAGTACAGGTTCAGTCCTCTGTGTCTCCACATGTGATCATGTACCAGGTGCTGGGGGTTATGGTAACTGCTTGACAGTCCAGGACAGCCATTGCAAATTTGCTTCATGCAACTGAGAAAATGGCCCATGAATGCTTGTGCCAAAATAACCGATTTCATATGTGGCTATCACAGTTCTTGTTTTGACCACCATGAGAGAATTCATTAACAAGTCTAATAAATCTGCCTCTCAAAGCCCATGCCAGTGCCCTGGAGGCTCTTCTTTTTTGAAGAGGGAGGGGTGCACATCTGGAGTATTTCATCCCTTGGCTGAGTTAACTAACCCAAAGGAGAAATCCTCTCCACGGCATTTTTTTCAAAGAGAGACATGCAGGTACATGTTGGTTCCACTTGGTGGCAGTAAGCCCTCAATTTAGCAGTAAGTTTAACACTCAAGTTGTTGAAAGTAACAGAGTTTTGATTCCAGGATTTCCTCTTTACATCCTATAACCCACGTGGAAGTACCCTGGAGACTCCTGTCTTAAGGAGCTGACCTTTGTGATTTGATCTGATCTCTCCTTTGGTACCTTTCCTTCACTCCCTGCCTCTTTAGTTTCTCAGCTCAGCTTCAGAAGGGTAATTAATGACCAGGGCCATCTGACTCAAGATGCCACAAGGTGGCAGTGCAGAAACTAGACTTTGTTTAGGTATCACTTTCCCCAGTGCTTCACAAGGTGAGTTGTTGCAGTTGCTGAAATTCTTCTTTCTTTGCAATACCTATTGAGAGAAGAAGAAGAAGAAGAAGAGTTTGGATTTGATATCCCGCCTTTCACTCCCTTTAAGGAGTCTCAAAGCTGCTAACATTCTCCTTTCCCTTCCTCCCCCACAACAAACACTCTGTGAGGTGAGTGGGGCTGAGAGACTTCAAGGAAGTGTGACTGGCCCAAGGTCACCCAGCAGCTGCATGTGGAGGAGTGGAGACTCGAACCCGGTTCTCCAGATTATGAGACTACCGCTCTTAACCACTACACCACACTGGTGTAGAGAGTGAGAAATGGAATCATAGAGTTGGAAGGGACCATGAGGGTCATCTAGTGCACTGTCTGCAATGCAAGAATCTTTTGCCCAACATGGGGTTAAAACCCATGATCCCAGGATTAAGAATCTCATGCTCTTATGTCTCCATGGTGACTCTTTTGGCTCGTTGCTTCTAACATGGAAGAGCTGCTACCATATATATATATACCATATTATATATATATATTATTACATAGTGCTTCAGAGTAGTTGAGGCACGCTTTATCTACCATCTCAATAATTGCAACAACCCTGCATGGTAGATGATCATTTCTATATTCCGAATGTGGATGGCAGTCTGAGAACTGGTGACTTCCTGATTCACTGCTCAGCCTTAAAACTCTTGGGAAAAACAAAGGGTTTGGGGAAAGCCCATAGCACAATGGCAGGGCATCTGCATGACCTGCAGAAGATCCCAAGTTCAATGCCCAGCAAGATTGACCCATGGGTCTGACTCCATATCATGCAGCTTCCTGTGTTCCTAAGGCTAGGCCATGGGCCCCACCAGCACGTAGGGTAAGAGATTCAATGAATGAAAAGGCCATTTTTGAAAGGCAGGGCTGCACTAGATCAATCCATCTGAGCTGTTCCAAAATAAAAGAGCAAGAGAAGAGCAGAAAATATGAGACACTGGCACTAGCCAATCTGACCTTTGCATAAATCTCTCCTTGGCCTGTGAATACCTCTGCATCTCTCTCTTCTCCTCCGCCCTCACTCTACTCTTTACATTTAATATCGTTTATTTGTTTTCGTTATTTTTAAAATTATAACCTCCTTGGGTGCCTTGACAAAAATGTGGTAAAGAAATACAATTAAATGCCCCTGCGTGCTGCCGAGGCTGGATCCTTCCTCCATTCTAGAAGGAACTTAATTTCTGTGGAGACCAGGGCATCAGAGCTCCTTGGACAATGAAGTTTAGCATGCCTTCTACTCTATCAAGCAAATTTCAAGGGAAACTCTGTGTTCCAGAGACTTCACCAGGAAGCAGCCAGCATTGCAAATTGTTCTCATTAGAGGCAGGAAATGCTGCCCGCTTTGCGTGTTCAGCCAGCGCAGCTTCTCTTTTGCTGGGCTCTGGTCCTAGGCAGACTCTTGGGCACCTGCCAGGGCTGGGAGCACAGATGGGAAGGGGCTACTCTGAGTAATGATCCTGCTTTGCAGAAGCCGCTGCCTCCGAGTGCAGGCAGTAACTTCCGTCCTAGCGCATGCGGCAACGAGCGCTGCCCTTTCCATGCACATTGTGACGCATGGCCTCGCACAAGACAAAATGTTGGCAGTGCCTGGCAGGTGGAAGGGTGATGCTTTCTTTGCCAGTGGTCCAAGGTGTTTCTCAGATCATGGGATGCCCTTTTCAGCTTTCCTCTGGGTTCTATTTCCTGCTCCCCTACCCGGTCCTCACCATACAGCTCTGCTTTTATCAATCTACTTGTTCCCCATGTTTGGTGCCCAGCAGCGAAAATGAGAAGGCAGCAGTCAGGTTCAGAGGGTCAGGTAAGGACGTAAGAGGAACCCTTCCAGATCTGACTTCAGGCTTATCTAGTCCAGCATCCTGACCTTACACTGGTCTATCAGAAAGCCCACAAGCTCTTCTCACTTGTTCTCCCAAGTAACTGCTAATGAGAAGCATACTGCCTCCTACACTTGAGATCGAACATACCGTATTTTTCGCTCTATAACACGCATCCGACCATAACACGGACGCAGTTTTCAGAGGAGGAAAATCCGTAGGCATGCTACCCGTAGGCATTCCCTCCATAACACGCACAGACATTTCCCCTTACTTTTTAGGAGGAAAAAAGTGAGTGTTATGGTGCAAAAAATACGGTAGCCATTGTGTCTAGTAGTCACTGATAGCCCTCTCCTCCATGAATCTGTTTTGTTTTTTAGAACAGGAGCTGAGATCGGCCCACTCCTATGGAGCTGTCAGGAGCAAACGGGGAAGGAAATTGACAGATGGAGATCCCCACCCTTTGGCCCTTCTGAGGATGCTCTTTCTTCTGGGCTGCCCTGCTATGAGCAGAATCTTCCCCAGAGCTGTCAATCATCTTGCAGGCACAGGGAAGCTGCTAACATGCGCTGTGAACTAGAAAGAGACCCTGGTAGAGGAACAGGAGTCATAGTGATCTCACCCAGCTTGATCAAACCCTGGGTGCTGGCAAGTTGTGAGGGAGACACGCTTGCCTGCTTGGCAGAGGCCTCATGGAGCTTGATGAGGGTACAGGGGGCAGCTGCTTCTGCCAGGGGGCTCCTAATCCTCGGGGCCTGCAGAAGGAAATGTTGTTAAGTAGCCAAAGTGTGAGTTTCCCAGCCTTTGGTATTAGTTGCTATCTCCAAAATCACTATCTCTCTATGGAGTGATGGTGACTTGGAGCAGGTGAATGTGCCTCTTGCCTGCCTGGATGGAGGACAGAGCAGGATATGTGAGTGTGCATAGAAATCAGCCTGCCATAGAAAGGTAAACTTTGCATTTGTTGCTCCGACCACTTTCGCATCTGGTCCTGCCCTCCACTGGCAGCTGGTGGGCAGCCCAGAAAGAAATGTGGTTCTGGGGCTGACAAATTCCCTACCCTGCATTAGATGGTGGATAAGACTTGCTTTAGTTTCCTTATATACGTCAGCAGTAGTTCTTGCCCAGAGAGTGAGGAGAGGGTGAGAGTAAGCCCTGAAAGCAAGAGCCAGATGCATTTTCCCTCTGAAATCGACCCCTGTTTGTACCTCTGCATATAAATTAGCGTATGCAAACACCATGCAGATTTATGCCCTGGGCTTGTGCCCTGAGCAACACCCCTGGTGGGTAGATGATCCACTTTGTATGCAGAAGGTCCAGGGTTCAATCCCTGGCATCTCTAGGTAGGGTTGAGAATGTGCCCTGCCTGAAACCCTGGAGAAGCCACCACTTACTAGTTTAGATAATATTCGGCAATGCTTTGACTTGATAAAAAGGCAGCTTGCTGCATTTGGAGAAACCAAGCTGTCTTTTAAGATCTTGGATCATATAGTACAGTATAAAAATGGCCGTAGAGAAGGACAGCCTTTCATCTGTGGGTGAGCGTTGCTTTGATTTCCCCAGTGTCTCCAGGCCAGGCTGGGCTGCCTAGTGGCCCCCCCTCCCCAAGGACTCCTGTTGATATTAATTCAGCATGTGATGGAGCTGAGTCTCTTCCCCTCCCCTTCTCCTTTTGGCTCCCAGGCACTTGTTAACACTCATTTAATTAGCAAATACCGACCTTTTGACTGAGCGGCTTAATTAACCTGACTCTCTGGCAGCTACTTGGCCCAGGCAGCTGAACCTGGGCTGCTGTGCGAGGTAGGAGGAAGGAGGCCTCTTGGCTCCGTGGGCCACAAAAAGCCACTGAGTGGGCCAGAGGGGATGGGGCTGAGCATTCTGCCTGATTCACACAGTCAGTTTGGGTGTGCTCGAGTCAAACGTCTCTTTGCTTTTTCCAGCATCTTTGCTTTGACACATCTTGGTGAAGACATCACTAGGAGGCTCTCGGGACTGAAGAATCAAGCAGTGGTTTAAGATACGACTTATTTCTTTAGGAGACTCCTGTGGTTCCAAGCGTTTCCAGAGTTTGGTTTCCTTTAAATGAATCACAGAATGACAGAATTTCAGAGTTGCAAGGGACTTGAGGGTCATCTAGTTCAACCCCCTGCAATGCAGGAACCTCAACTAAAGCATCCATGACTGATGACCACCCAACCTTTGCTTAAAAACCTCCAAGGAAGGGGGGCCCACCACCTTCCAAGGGAGTCCATTCCACCATCAAACAGCTCTTACTGTCAGAAAGTTCTTCTTGATGTTGAGTCAGAATCTCCTTTCTTGCAACTTGGATCCATGGGTTCGAGTCCTACTCTCTGGAGCAGCATGAAGGAGGCTGTGAATGAGCAGAAACTAACCTACTCTGCAAATATACAACTTAAACAAACTGGTCTGTCCACCTTTGCTTCTGGTCCCCACCACCACCACTGCGGGCATATTGGCCTGAAGAGAATGTGAACCTCAGGCTGAAAAATGTTCCCCAGCTCTGCCTTCCCCAACCTGGTGCCCTCCAGCTGTTTTGGACCATAACTTCCATTGAGCTGAGCCAACTGCAGCTCAGGGGAGTTGTATTCCAAAACACCTGAAGGCCACTCTAGGTGCTGCCTCAAAGGGCTCTGGATAGTGGCCACTGTGGCTTGTGCCTTCGCAGCCAGCACTGGGCTCTGCTCTCTTTTCTACTGCACCTATGTTGCTGTCTCCTCCTCCTGCCATGGCCACTAATGCCCTCCCTCTTGCACCTTGGAAGGAAGGGTGGATGTGTGCAAAAGGCAAGGGCCCCATGAGAGGAGGTGTACCCACTCTGTTTATGCTCTGTGAGCCTCCCTTTTGTAGTGGGAGAGGAAGCTGTGTTGCCAGGTTGCCGCCGCTGAGCTAGAGAGATAGAGCCAGCCACCAGCTTTTCCAGGAGGGGTCTCCTCACCACTGTTCCAAGGACGCCGTGTGTCTCCAGCGGCATGTGCCTCCATGTGGTTACTTTCAGGGACAGGCTCACGGTGGAAAGAGGAGGGCATGTTAGAGGTGCCTGTTGCACAAAGTGGGTGGGAGGCGAGAGCGGATGTGTAGACATTTCTGGGAAGAACTTGTGAATTAAAAAATGACCTTCAGATGTTGGAGTATTCGGCGGCAAACAATAAAAATGAAATTGCAGGCTGAGAAAAACCTACAAGGGGGGGGCAGAGAGTGAATGTACAACAAACATGAAGAGGAGGAGAATTAGTACTGACGAATGAGTCATCAACGATTTGTTGCTGCTGAACAGATAAATACTTCGGGACGCGGCTGAAATCCGTCAATAGTGGGACTTGCCTGTCAATTCAAAGCCCTCTTCCAAACATTAAGGCAGCATCGCAGAATTAATCCCACGGTGCTTTTATTGAATCCGCTGAGTGTTCAGCCAGGCAGGTTTTCAGCTCTCCGATGTTTTCAGCGCCACAGCAATGAGCACATTTTGTATTCTCGATATATTTTTAACCCGTCCATGCCAAACGGCTGCCAGCCATCTGTATAGTCTAGATCAGAGACAAGAACGCAGGAAGCTGCCTCCTACTGCGTCAGGCCATCGGAGCATCTAGCTTAGTATTGTCTGCCCTGAGTGGCAACACTTCTCCGGGTTTGCAAACTGGGCTCATTCCGAGCCCTACCTGGAGATGTCAAGGATTCAACCTGTGACTTTCTGCATGCAAGGCAGATGCCCTAACCACTGAGCTATGGCCCTTTTCCAGCCCAGGGGTCATATTTGCTCATGGATAACTAGCCTGGGGCTGCATGACCGGGGTGGGTGGGAGGGACAGTCAAAATGGAGACAAAAATGTGTGAAGCAATAAACGAGGCTCTTAGCCAGTCAGAGGTTTCCATTCACACCCCTCTCCTCCCAGGCAAGTGGGAGGCAAACGCACTCAAGGAAAGTGGGGCTTGGACCAGGTGAGCAGTGTGGCCTAGAATGGGGACATGGCCAGGAGAGGACCCTGAGACCGGGAGGACTGCAACTGAGGTTCCCTTGGCCCAGATATCCATGTTTGAAAGGCCAGGTTAAAAACAGTGGATGTTCTGTTCTTCAACTCACTTCTCTGCTCCTCCGGACATGAATAGAAACATTAAGACTGTCTGCGAGTCTGTGCACATTTAAGCAAAATGGATGCCTGGGTGAAAATGTCTGTGAAGCATTTATGATACAGTTTACTGAATTTATTTACATTACCTCTTTTCAGATCAGCTAGGTTTCCAAAGCATTTTTTAAAATAGATAGATGATAGATAGATAGATAGATAGATAGATAGATAGATAGATAGATAGATGATAGATAGTGCATTCACCCTCCGATCCGGAAAATCCCATGTGTCAGCACAATCCTATATTCAATATATGTCCTGTTGTTTTTGGTTGGTAGGTTGGTAGTTAGATGATACAGATAGATAGATGATAGATAGAATGTAAGTCCTGTTTAATGCTGTATTTGGTGAAGCTTCCTCCAAGGTAAGAGTGTGTGGTGTTTTTAGTGTGTGTGTGTGTGTGTGTGTGTGAGAGAGAGAGAGAGAGAGAGAGAGAGAGAGAGAGAGAGAGAGAGAAACTGACTGAAGAAGCCTCCTTCTCCAAAGTGCTGACCTGTGTCCCAGGCAATTATCCATGTTGAAAAACAAGAGGCAGCAGGAGGGTAATTTTTCCTGCATTGATTTTCCTTCTGCTAATTACAGCCATTTGTTATAATTAACCTGCCTGCCGGCTCTCTCGGGACATGGAGCTGTATGGCTGCAGTGGCTACCTTGGCCCAGCAAGAGGAAACAGCTCTTTCTTTCTGATGGGAGCAAGAGGAGTGCAGCCCCTCGCAGTCCCAATGGAGCAAGGATGGCAGCCCCTCATTGATAACACAGGGAAGAAGAGGCTCAGATCAAAGCGTTTGGGCTGGCAGCTCTGGTTAAAAACAACCCCTTTCTCCTCCAATCTCCTGCCAACTGGAAAGCAGCTGCTGCAGCTCAGTGGCAGAGCATCCCTTCTGCATCCAGGCAGTCCCAGGTTCTACCCCCGGCTTCTGCAGGTGCAGCAGGGGAAAGACCCTCTTGGAAACCCTGGAGACCTGCTGCAGTTAGCATAGTATGGGGAACTCCAATCAGCTCCAGCTAATATGGCTCATGGCCAGGGATGATGGAAGCTGCAATTCAGCATCACCTCGAGGTTGACCTGGAGTCTCCAGGTTTGTCTGGCTCCCTCCAAGGGGCAGATGGGCGGCTTGAATCTCCACATGGGGGAGAGTGCCTTTAAAAAAATGGTTTTTATTAATCTGGACCTGGGATCAACCCACTTTAGCTAAGACCTCTATCAACTTCCAGCCAGTAGCATATCTGCTAATTTGTTAGACTGTTTGAACGACATGCTCTCGACGACCGTGGCCAATGTTTATTGCATCATGCTTAATGACATCACCCTCCATGACATCACTGGGGATTGCCCCAGTGACATCACCAGGGCCCACTCCTAGGTTTCAAGCTTGAGCCCTGAAATCTCAGGGTCTGGGATGCTCCTGACCCGGCAACCCTACCTGGTGGGACAAAGGTTCCTCACAACTGGTGTAGACCATATTGAGCCAGATGAACCTAGGGGTCTGACTTGGTAGAAGGCGGTTTGCTGTGATCCTATTTAAGCCAGCTCTTTATTTAGAACCAGGAGGAATGGAATCTTAGTTCTGTGGTGGAGCACATGCTTTGGGTGCAGAAGGCCTCAGATCCCATCTCCAGCATCTCTAAGTAGGGCTGGGTGGGTGGGCGGACCCTGTCTGAAACCCTGGAGACCCGCTGCCTGTTAGTGTAGACAAACCTGAGCTAGGGGAACCAGTCGTCTGACTCAGTAGTAAGGCAAGCTTCAGTATATTCAGCCCCTCTGGGAAGGGAAGGGTGGCTTGACTGGCACAGCAAGGTCTCCACATAGCGCACCAGCTCTTGCCTTGGAAAAGCAGGCTTCCCTTGAGACGCAGAGTGGGTGCTGACCAGGTCGTGTCGTAATGCAACTTCCTTGGGAGTATGTAAGAAAGCTGCTCTGGCTCAGATGAAATGTTGCTTGCTCAAATGCCAGGGCAGCAGCACAAAAGCCCGTGTGCGTGTGAGCCGAGGCAGCCGCCTGAGTAATCAGCAAGCGGCACGTGGAAGAGCAAGATTTTACAGAGATTTTCAAAAGGGAGAAAAACAAAACACCACCGCACACATGTAGGGATTTTCATGCTGATGAGAGTTCTGGAATAACAAAGTTCCATCTTGAATCAGAGCGATTCAAGGGTGATGCAACTAAGGGGGGAGCATTTAGGGTAGAGGCAGTAACTCACTGGTACAGCACATTCTATGCATGCAGGAAAAAAACAACAAAACAAAATCAAGCCAGGTTTAATTCCCAGGACTTCAAGTTGCAGGACTGGGACAAACCTCTCTCAGTCATGAAGACCCTGGGCTGGGCCTTTTAAACCTTCCTGGTGTCCTTCATGCCATCCTACAGATGTAGATGTCTATTTATTGTTATTGTTTATTATATACATTTATATACCACCTTCCCCTCCAAGGATCTTGAGGCAATGTGCATAGTTTGCATAGTAATCCTTGCAACAACTCTGTGAGGTAGGTTAGGCAAGTGACTGGCCCAAGGTCACTAAGCGAGCTACATGGCTGAGTGGGGATTCAAACGTCATAGTCCAACACTCTAACCATTATACTACACTTGCAATGTGGCCTTTAGAAAACCCACTTTTGTTTCCTTGTGGAAAAGAGTGAGATGAAGAAGAAGGATTTTGGGTGGGGATGTGGCCAAACAACAAAATCAGGGTGGATTGGGACTGGGGGGGGGACTCGCTGGGTGCAAACACCCACCCACCCACTGTCAGGGGCTGGACTAAGGAGGAATGGTGGGAACCACCTTCCCCCCTCTTCCTGCACCTTCCTGAGAAGAGGACAGTATAGATTTAGAACAGTGGTTTGCAGAAGGTCATAGTTCCGAGGCTGCAGAGGGGAGGAGCTGGGAAATATTGGGAGAGCAGCAGGAAAAAGAAGTACCAGGGGAGAGACAGCTAACAGACTCAGTGTCTCTTGAAAGCATTCCTGACTTGCTCCCCTCTCCCAGAACAAGGCATGCCTTGAGAGTGATAGAACAGAAAACTCAGAGGCAGAAAGCACAGATCAACTGGCGTAGGGGTGATGTAGAATAGGAGGGACTGAAGGGATGGTACTTTACTCGGAGCAATACCATTAACTAAGAGAGACCACATTCCTTCATCTCTCTCTGTGAATACTGAATAAACTACCTGGTAAGAACTATTCTTGTTTTTCTGCTTCTTGGCATCCCACCGTGAGAGGGATAGGATTGCCTGAAACCTTGATACCCATGCATCACAACTGATGTCCACAGACTCCCAAGTGTGCCCCCCTAAATCAGGTGATGTAAGAATACTTGCACTGGCAGATCGGAAGCTATCTTTTGCTGGGTCAGACCATTGATCCTACACTGATTGGCAGTGACTCTCCAGGCTTTCAGACTGGGGTATTTCCTAGCCCTAGCTAGAGATGCTGAGGATTGAATCTGGGACCTCCTTAATGCCAGGTTGATGTTATACCACTGAGCTATGATGGCCCTTCCTCTAAAGGGGCAGAGGAAAGATGAGCAGCAGACATCTGGGGCCCAGCTGTAGAAGAGCACGGACTGGGGTGGGGTTAATGAGAAGGTTGGCAGTATCTGTCTGTCTCGGGAGACACTGGAAGACATTGGACTTCACCCTTTGGGGGTGAAGTCAAAATGTTGGAGAGCTACAGTGCCTGCTGTGGCTGTAGAGACCAATACGTGAAGGACATTGATCATTGTGTGGGTTGCTTTGTAGCTGAGTGCCTACTGGGCTGAAAGAGAACAGAGTGAAAATGAACTGGTTGCGTGGGAATGCCAGGGTGCTTTCATATAGGGGTGGTGACTTTATTTTACATTGGGAGCAATCATGAGATCTATGTTTTCAGAAGGAGCGCTTTACACTATGTCTTTGGGGAAGCGTGGCCTCAATATTGCAAGAAATCACAGCCACAGATAAGACACAGACCATCAGACCTGCAGCACCTCATAAGCTCGCTTCACCAAGGATGAATGGCAGCAATAAGAAAGGACGACTAATGAAAAGCATCCATCTGCTGCCATCTGCCCCCAGCAACGGGAGCATCAGTGGCCGGGTGCAGCCTTCGGCACCCAACACCAAGGCATTTATCCTGGCAGGGCAAGGATCTCTGGGCTGCTGCATCTCCTTTCTGCATGAGAAAGAACCTGGCATCCAGTGGGCTGTTGCCCACAAAAGCTTAAGCTACAATAAATTTCTTCTTGGCAAATTGTTCTCCAAACAGCCTGTGTGATTTCTCGTTCTTGCAGACTTGCTGGCTGCTTGCTTGCTTGGTTTCTTAACCCCTGAATTTAGGAGATGGACGTGGCCACCTAATTCAGCACCCCTGGAACACAACTGGGCTGCCCCCTCTTCAGCCCACTCAGAATCCTCCCAGATCAGCATAAGCAATCCAGGCTCAGGTCAGCCAACATGCTGCATAGATCAGATTGACCACAGAAAAGGGCTGTTGTCGGTTGGGAGTGATGGAGTATCTGCTTTGCATGAAGAAGGTTCCCAGCATCTCCAGAGACCCAAGCCGAAGAGACTCTGGGGGAGGCATTACTAGTCAGTAGGCTATACTGGGCTAGGTGAATCAATGGTCTGTAACTGGTTTAAGACTAAATAAGAACCCAAGAAGAACCCTGAAAGACCAGGTCAATGGCTCATCTAGTCCAGCATCATGTTCTCACAGCGGCTAACCAGATCTCTATATGAAGCCCACAAGCAGGACATGAGTACAACAGATCCCCAGCGGTTGGTATTCAGAAGCACACTGCATCCAATAGTTGACCTAGAATATGGCCATTGTGGCTAATAGCCATTCATAGCCTTGCCCTCTATGCATTTGTCTAATCCTCTTTTAAAGCTTTTCAAACTGGTGGCTTGGAGTTAGCTGGACATTCAGAAGAATTACATTCCCTGGGCTTTAAGTGCTGCCTGGGTGATGATACCTGCCTCTCCAAATCCTCTACAGATCCAGAGATGTTGTGCTCATGTTCTGCTTATGAACTTCCCTTAGGCATGTGGTTGGCCTCTGTGTGAACAGGGTGCAGTCTCAGTGCATTAGCAGTGGATTTGTACTGGGCTGCGTTCACACATCATTTCTGCCTCTGAGTTGTTCTGTGATGCTTCCCCATTATTGCCATCTGGAGAGGCACTCTTGCACTCTAGCACTGCTCAGCAAAAGCAGGACAACACCCACCCACCCTGGGATATTTGTATGATGAAAAGTTACAAGATTTCAGCAGGGTGTTCCAAGATATGCACCAACTGGAAATAAAGTGGTATGTCCACCATTAAACTTTTCCAGGTGTAAACGGTGTTAAAAGTGGGCTTGTGGATAACCACTTTGATACCTTCAAGAGCACAAATCATACAATTGCTCCATCGAAAGGATGCCTGGAGGGGCCTAAGGGCTCTCTGCCAAGAATTCTCTCCTAGAAATGGAATAACTCATAGCAAGTGTTTGTTGGTGACTATTTGGAAGGTGCTTCCAGAGGCCCACGGGGAATATGCATTGCCCAGGCTAGGAGTTCTGAATCACCAGCATTGGTTAGGATTAAAACATAGAATTCAGAAATGAGATGCTGCTGAGCAGATGCTGGGAGGAAGCCAGACATGCTCTCAGATAGAGAAAGTGTACATCACTGCGTCATGATTATGGATGAGAGCCACAGGCATGGTTGACTCAGTAGGGCTGCCTATTCTTCAGAATGAGGACTTTCTCTCTGTCACCTGAACCTTCCTGCCCATGGCTCACACTGGTCAAATTTCTGTAAAGTCGTAAAAATGTGTCATTTATTCTCTTGAGTTCTGGGTATGTTGATTTACAGAATGGGTGAACTGGGATGGATTGCCCCTTCTATTCCAAAGGGGTTAGGGCAGCCTTTGCCAACCTGGAGCCCTAAGGACATAACCTGGATGCAGTAAGCCATAAACTTTAAGAAATGCTGTACAGCATATACTTATTTTCTCTTGTCTTGGTGAAATCTGGGCTGGGATATTGTATTCCTTGCCACTTTGCAAGGAAGAGTTTCTAGGCGTCTCCAGATAGTCATTATTTCACAGAAGGTCTTCAAGCACATAGGGGAACTTTAGAGTCACACAATTGAAGGTGTTTAAAGGACTCCATTGCTGTAGCTCGACATATTGACTAAAAACAACAATTCACATTTCAATTTTTTACTGATTTGATCTGTGTTTTAATTATAACAATTTTAAGTGCTTTTTAAAATGGTTTTGTTGATTTTTAGCCACATTCTAGCTTTAATTTTATTTGCACTCTGCCTGGAGAGCTCTTTGACTAAGCAGATTTTGATATGTCTCAGTAAATAAATATGCTAGTAGTTGTGGAAAAGAGCAAAGTTCAAGCTTCTGTTTGCATCTGACACCCCCCAAAAAACTGATGCCAATATTCATTGCTTCTTTTTGACCTTATTCCTTTCCTACCCTACACCTTCTTTCATAATCCTTTTGCTTGTTTTACCATAAATTGGATTCCAACTGCTGTGTAACCAAAAGAATGTCAGAGAGATGAACTGCTGTAATCCTGCATGAATCTACCAATAATGATTAATATTTTTAGCACTTATGTAGTGCTTTAGGTTGTTCAAAGTACTTTGCATAGGTTAGAATAGTAATCCTGCAAGGTGAACCTGTATAATTATCCCTCCATCCACCTGTATTTCAAATTACTGTATCAGAAGCCAGGAGTCTACATAAACAGCTTAAATATTACAGGCAGATTCCAAAGGAATTGGGAGCTCAAGAAAACTGAGACAAAGGGAAAGAACGAGGTAGAATTCCTAGTTAATGGTGAGGTAGAATTCCTAGTTAATGCCAATGGGGTTTATCATTTGATTGTTTGAGGGGCTGGCTGGGGTTCAGCAATATGGCAATAACTGGATAAGATTCCAGGTTTCCTGGGATGAACATATGACCCAGACCTAACCCAGGGTCTCTAGGCTGTTGTCCCTATCTTTCAAAGTGTGTCAGCTATGGTATACCTAGGGAGGAGAATATATATTTCAGATTCTCTCACTTGCTCATTTTCCCAATCTCCACTATTTCACATCAGTTTGCATTCTCCTCCTCCTCCTCCTCCTCTTCTTCTTCTTCTTTGTTTTTTTAAAAAAACTCATGAAAATTCAACATTTTAGTGTAAATTTCTCTATGTACACACACACACAAACAAACAATCTTATCTAACACATGCATTTGCAAAGCAATCTCCGCCTAATAAAATGAATTTTTGGATGCTGTTTTCGCTAATATATACATTTACATGCATCTGTTTCTCTGCTTGAGATCTGCATTGTAACATTCTGAGAAGTGTGTATTTTGAAGGATGGCTGTGTGTGGCTTGTGTGTTCCTTCAGGAAGTCTGAATTAGTCAGAATCACTTTTACATGCAAAGTGAACCTGATTTATTTCCCCCTTTCCTTCTTGTGCCTCTTCATCAGGCACCATCCTGGCTGATGGTGGCAGAGCCCAGCAGAGGGCAGTGACAGCTTAGTACAAGAAGCAGCAGGGAGACCCTTGGGGAGAGAGATAGAGAACAGCCCAGTGCTTACCATGTCCTCTCACACCCACCTGGCTCCATCAACTTATTGGTGCCTAGCAGGAAATCATATGGCATCTTAATTTAGTTTCATCCCCGGGGATCAAATAAGCAATATTATGGCATTAGCTGGGATTTATCCCGCCACAACCATCACCTTTGCAAGATGGTTGAGTTGCTCTGAGCACGTCCAGAGGATCCCTCCCTCACCTTCTGAACAACACTTGGGATTGGAGAAATTCATGGAGGATAAGCCTATCAGTGGCTATGTTCCACCTCTGCAGTCAGAGAGCAATAAATGCTTCTGGATGCAAGCAGCTGGAAACTTGGGAGGGAGGAGTGATCTTGTGCCTGGGTCCTACAGGGGCATCTGATTGGCCATTGTGAGAATGGGATGCTGGCCTGATCCAGCAGACTCTCATACCCTCCAACATTTATCTGATGAAAACAGGGATTAATAATAATAATAATAATAATAATAATAATAATAATAATACTCTACCCATCTGACTGGGTTGCCCCAGCTATGCTGGGAGGCTTCCAACACATATAAAAACATTTTAAAACATTAACCATTAAAAAAACTTCCCTATACTGGGATGCCATCAGAGGTCTTCTAAAGGTTATATAGCTACTTATCTCCTTGGCTTGGGGGTGGCATAACTCCATTCCCACTAACATTTCTCTGATGAAAGTAGGGATGTCTTAAGGAAAAGTGGGACATTCTGAGAACAAATCAGGAACATGGAGGGCTTCTGTAAATCCAGGACTTTCCCTGCAAAACAGGGACACTTGGAGGGTCTGGACTCCTCTTATGTTGTTAACCGCAGCCAGTCCCCACATTTCTAGAGTTAGGAAGCCTGGTTCCTTGCCAAGCAGATCTGCCCACCCACACAATTTCACAAGATTAGCACCACTCCAGCAGCACCGGCAGTGTGGCTTCCTAATTGTGGATGTCTTTGGGGGGCCTTCCTGCCCGCCTCCAGCCAACCACCCCCCCGCTCTGATTTCTGTCTGTTGTCTGACTTGCTTGGCGGCCTCACGAGAACCTTTGGAGCTCCTGCATCCAACTTGTTGCTCCTGCTGAGGATCAAAGGGCCTAGAGATAAGGTTAATCTTCAGTTCATGCACCTGAACAGGGTCCTGTTGGTTGGAATGGCTCTTGTTTCCTACACTCTCTGTGAGATTCTAAGTGGAACAAGACCTGCAATCAGTTGCCGCTTGGCCCATTACTGAGGAGCAGAGGCAAGGAATCAGGCCCTCCAGGTCTCTCTCTCTCTCTCCCTCAGAATGTCCCCCAAACCACACACCCTCCCCAGCCACACTCCTTCTGACCAAGCCACGCCCCTCACCAGCCCCTCTTCACACTCTCCTCCTCCTCCAGTGTTTTTGCTTGGCCTTGAACTCTGACAATGCATCCTGGGTGGATGGAGTATAGAGGAGCTGTGCAAGTGTGGGTAAAAACTAGCTTCCCACATTCAAGTTACACACATTGCTCCACCTACTGCTGGCATATGGTCCTCCAAGGGTTGCCCAGAAGCAAATGATCTCCCACCCTGTTAAGGAGGGTAGAACATTGACTTTCCCTGTTGATGGCCTGGAATTTGTTCCCCAGCATCTGCTGGCAGAGCAAATAAAGCCCCCTTCCTTGAAACCCTGGGGAGCTGCTGCCACTCAGTGTAGACAATGCTGGTCTAGATGGAGCAGCAGTCTGACTCAGTATATAGCAGCCCGTTATGTACCTATGAGAGCAGAGCATACTGTTTTGCTCTCTTTTAGATGTGAGCCCTTGAGATCCTCTATAATGGAATTTCCTGCCCCTTCACAATCCCTTCCTGCACTCCAATGAACATGGGATACTGAGTCAGCCCATTAGTCCACCCAGCTCAGTATACTCTGCACTGACTGGCAGCATTTAAGGTAGAGAATCTTAAGGTAGAGAATCTTTAAGGTAGAGAATCTTTCCCAGCCCTACCTAGAGATGCCAGGAATTGAACTGGGACCTTGTGTGTGCAAAGTAGATGTCCTTGCATCAGAGCATGTCAGCTCCCAGCTTTCTGCATGGAGGCGCACGTGGACCCCAGCATGTGGACCCCACAAAGTTGCCTCATGCTGTGTACCTTGCTGTACCAAGAGGCAGGTGTCCTAGTTCTGCCAGCAGTGAGGGGATTAGCTCCTGCTGTGGCCTCCATTAACAGGCTCATCCAGAGCATTTGCACTGCAAAATCTTTGAAATATCGGCTAATTCCATTATCCCCCCCCCATCTTTCTTGCACCCTCCTTTCGTTCCCAGAAACAGAGTGGACAAGTGTGTATGCACATAAGGATTGTGTGCACTCCCACGAACATGCAAAAGGGTTGGTGTGCGGACAGGTTTCTTGCAAGGAGACAGACTGAAAATGTGAATAGCCCCATTGCAGAGCTGTTGTTAAGACACTGCTCTTGAGTTCAATGGTAGGGCAGGCCAGCTTATGCCCCAGGGGCAGCAGTTGGATTCACATGCAACTGTTGCTTGCAGGTTGCCAGCCCTGCAGTGCTGGCTGCCATGTTGCAAAGTGATAACTCTGCACATGCACTCACCGGGCTCTCTTTGTCTGGAAGAAGCGCTGGCTTTGCAGCCCTGTGCAAATGAAACAAAAGCACATGGGGTGCTCCCCAGTACCAAGTCATACCATTGGTCCATCTAGCTCAGTAGTGTATATACTGACTGGAAGTGACTTTCAGGCAAGGGTCATCCCCAGCCTCACCCGGAGATGTGAGAGATTGAACCTGGGAGCTTGTGTGTGCAAAGCAGATGCTCTACCACGGAGCTACAGTCCTCCCGCTAACTTGTTGCTGTAGAACTGGCAGGCTTGGTGCACCATTCTGCCTACCTGTGTGGCCTGAAGCTCTAACCAGCTGGAGGGAGGCGGGTATCACTTCCTATGGCAGAGATACTGGTGCCAGCAAATTTTCAGCAAAATTCTTCAATGCAAAAACAAACAACATCTGGTGCTATTTTCTTCAAAGCAGCTAATTGCTACAAGATTTTATGGCTTTAAAGAGGGACGGGTCTCTCAATGGCTGCTATCCATGATGACTAGAACCTCCCTGTTCAAAGGCAATCTACCTCTGCCCTGCTGCCCTGCTGCCCTGCTTGTGTGCTTCCCAGAGGCATATGGCTGCTCACTTTGGGGGAAAGGATGCTGGACCAGATATGCCTTTGGTCCCACCCAGCAGAGATACTTTTACGTTCCTAACACATAGCACTGGAAAACAGGCTTTTCCTCAGTCTGCAGCTTGGAAGAGGGCTCTGGACAGGGACGGCCACCCCAGAAAAAATCCCAGGAAGTCTGTTGACAAAGAAAACAACTATATAGGAGCCCCCAGGCAGCAGAGATCAAAGTTGGCGCATTGCCCAGAATGATCACAGGATGGTAAATTATTTTTCACAGAGACAGGTGTGAAGCTTTTGAGGCAGGCTCCCGCCAAATTAGCAGCTGAAAATCGAAGGCGGGGAAAATTAGGAGGCGCCAAGTCTGCAAGCAGAGGTGTGATTCTGTCCCTGGCATGAAAGAAGGAGGGAAACTGAGGCAGAGACATCACTGAGACTCCAACATTGAGCAAAATGGAAAGGCGGGAAGTTGGCCAAGGACTGCAAGAGATAGTTCACCTCAGCAACTGAGCTGTAGAAAGAGGGCCGGTTAGAGAGGCCGATATGATCTGAAGTTCTCCATAACCATGAGATGGATGGACAAATTCAGAAGGGACTCCTTGACCCCAAATGTAGGAGCAGAGTGCTTTCAGTTCTAGGGATGCAAACTCAAAAGTGCCTTATATATATATATTTGTATTTTATTAATATTCCCTCTTACCTCTAAGGAGCTAAAAAAGAAGAAGGTGATGACAGACAGGGGTCTCCTCCCCATTTATCTTCACAAGCAGCTTGTAAGGTAGATGGGGCAGTATTTCCCCCCTCTTTGAGTTATAACTCCAACAACCCTGGGAGATAGATTAGGCTGCTGGCTAGCCTAAGGTCAGCCTGTGCACTTTCGTGGCCGAGTGGGGATTTGAGCCCCAGCTTCTCAGGTCCTAGCCTGACACTCTAACCATTGCACCACACTGGCTCTGACAGGTTAGCCCGCATGCCATGCATTGAGCTCTTTGTGCTTGCAGCCAGGCTGATCCACCTGGAAATGAAAGGGTGGATTTGGTGGTGGAGGAAGGTTATTGTTTCAATAGATTTTTGTTTTGTTTTGTGGTGAATGGGGTGTTAGGGGAGGGGTAGTACCTCTGGTGGGGGATAAACCATGCTCCTTCCGGGATAGTTTGTTTACCTTTGGTCCCCACTCTGCACTCAGTTCTCACCTGTGGCTCCTAGAAGCTGTCAGCATGCAACAGCAGCCACACCCTGTGAAATGGCTTTGGCTGCCAGCTAAACTAGATGAGGGTAGCCGATGGATCTCAAACATAGGAGCCCACCCCAAAGCTGATGGGCATAGCCACTCAATTGGTGTTCACATGACTGATTGTGTGGGGTGGGGCTTATCTCCCCCCTCCCATATTTTATTCAAGTTGGCACCCCTGGTCTCAAATCCTTGGTGAGTTAGGGACTTTCCCTGCATGTGAAAACAAGCTCCAGTGGACTGAGTGGAGGAGACCATTAGTGGGTCCAATGGTCAAGAAGAGGGAAGATGTAGAGGGAAGTGAGGGGCAGATGGGGCTCGTCAATCTGGGAAGGGAGCCCTTCTAAGAGAAGGATATTTAACCTCCGCTATATGGAGTGGAGTCCTTAAGACAGTTGGATGGCACCTTATATTGGCAACTCCTGCAGCCAAGCTGGTGCCAAATGTATTGCTCTGCTTTCCTTTGGACATCAGTGAGGCAGAGAGGGGCTTCTTGTCATCTGGGCAACCCAGGGCCTCCATATACATTGCGCATCGCAGGAGGCCACTTTGGTGCTGCAAACGAGACAGGTGGATACCAAGCAAGAAGATTTTGGAGAGAGGAGGAAGATGATGATTCTAAATGGGGTTTTTGGTTGTGAGTTCTAGGGCCAGCACGTGCCATGAGGCTGCATCAATTCATCTGGAGGGAAAGGCTGCGTGCTGTGGGAGGCAATGGCCCCACCATTAAGGGCGAGGGCACAGGTGTGCTGCTGGCTCACCGAGTCCAAGAAGCACAAGCAGAATTTCCCACCACCACCAGGCCAGATTTTGCAAAACGCTGAGCATTGCTGAGATTGGGGAAGATCGTGCATTTTTTTTGCAGTAACCTGTTTGCAGGTCAGGATGGACGTGTGATAAAAATGGGAAAGAGGGGAGGCTCTGGTTTCAGGCAAAGGACCTAACCCTCCTTGGAGACAGAGACCCCTATCCTGAGCGTTCAGAGGTGACTGGTGCCCACTGGAGCTGGCAAGGCGGAAGGCGAGGAGCCCAAACAGCAAGAGGCTCCAGAACCAATGACAGGCAACTCACCCTAATTTTGCCCCATCCTCCTCCTCCTCCTCCTCCTCCTCCTCCTCCTCCCTGCTGAGTTCTACAAGCGCAACTCTTGATATTCAAGAGGGGGAGGAAACTGGCAGGCGGTGCCACCCCCTGGATTGGATGATAAGTAAGAAGGCAGGCAGGTGGGAGCTGGCTAAGGGCAGGTTGGTGGGACAGCGCCCCAATCTTTCCACTGTGAGGACTTAGCAGTCCCCCCCCTTCCACCCGCGACTGAGAAGAGAGCCGGCGCTGAAGCAGTTAATTCCTGCGCTGTTGCTGTCGTCGAGTCTGGCTCTCGGAGCTCCGCAGGAGAGAGCGGGCGCAAGCAGGCAGAGCGCGGATCTTGGCGCTGGCAGAAGAGGCGCAGCAGCGAGCGAGCGCTGCTGGCAGGCGGACAGAGGGACGCGCGCTGTGGCTAAAGCCGGTGAGTGGGGGAGCCAAGGCGCCAGGCGGCGGGTGGGCTGCCCCGGGGTGGGCAGCGGGCCAGCGCCAGGGAGGTCAGCGCCTTTGCCGGCAACTTTGGCAGGACGAGCTCCGGACGCGGCGGGGCAGCCGACGCTGCCAGCCAGCCTCCCCACCGCCTAGCTCCAGATGCGCGCGGGGAAAGGGAGGCTCTCTAGCTACTCCGGAAGGAGACACGTGAACGCTAAACGTGTGGATGCCTGAAACTAAATTCCAGAGATGTGCCGTTGAACATGAGCACAGGGGCATTACACCCATGCCTGCCTTTTTCTCTTTTTGCTACGTGGGAAGAGCCCGCAAACTTTGTGCAGGTGTGTTTGTGGCAGCATGGGCGTCATCTCTGTGCCTGAGCAGTTGTGTTAGCCTGACAGAAGTGTGCATGCAGGAAATTGTTTGTTTGTTTGTGTGTGTGTGTGCATTTGGGGTGCATGCACCAGCGTGTGTGTGTAAATACACACCTGGAGGATACTCGCTGCACTACTTTTTTAGACAGCAATGTTTATGTGTCAGCAAAACTGTATTTGCACCATAATGCGTGAATGACAGAGTGTTGGTAAGAAGATACCTACACTGGCTTCCTGATAGGCTTAGAAGGAGCAAAAGGAAGCACACCAATGTTTGCACATCAAGGTGTTCATTCTTGGATGTGTGTGAATAAAACCTCTGAGGAAAATGACATGCAACAGCCAGGAAATGGGTGCATATGCAGGGAAATACACACTTCTGCATGAACATGTATTTACCATTTGGGTGGCAAGGAGGGTAATTCATAGCATGATGGTTTTGCTTTATTATACATGTTAAGTAACTTTGATTTTATACTTGTATCTCACAAAACATGCATTTCTCTTTCTGGACAATAACAAAAATAGCTAACAAGCTTATTAACTGCCCATGCATGTGGGAATGTTTACGGAAGTGTGCATCTATCATCGACGGCGTTTACACTGAGGTGTGTGCTTGTGAAGCATGCACACACATGAGTGTGCCCCTACATGTGCATGCATATGGGACTGCATGCTTCTGAGCATCTCCATGCACTGGCAAATGTGGGTTGTATGTTTTGCGGGGGGGGGGGGAGAAACATGCATCAAAAAGTCTCCTCACCAATCCCAGGCACTGACAAGCCTAGGCACCAGCTGTGTGCAATTAAGTAAGTCCTTGGCCACAGGAACGCCCCCAACTTCCTCCCCTTTGGGGGGACCCCCTGCTGTGCTTTCCACTTGCCATAGGGTGTGTGTGTGCAGGGTCAAGAATTTGGAACTTCCCAGAGCCCAGGAATTAGTTGCCAGAGAAAGTGCTGAGCTCTGCTCTGACAGAATGGGCAGAAAGAAAAGCCACAAGGATGCCCACGTTACTCCCATGACACCCAATACTATTTTCTATATGAAGTTGCTGGTGTGCCAAACACCACAATAACAGTCCACTGCACTGCCGGTTCTGGTTTGGGGCCTCGGCAGCAAGCTTGCAGTAGGGCTTCCCGGGTTAGAGAGAATCTCCAGGAACCGTTCAACCCCAAACACCAGATGGACTCTGAAGAAAACAGGGTTCTCTTCTGTCTTCTCCAGTTTATGGGGAAAGCCTCTAAAGATGTCGCCCTGTTCATCCTGCTGCTCCACCAACCTCCAGTGAAGGGGAGAGAGAGAGAGAGAGAGAGAGAGAGAGAGAGAGAGAGCTCTCAATTGACATGACCCAGAGTTCCAAAATATCTGTGAGCAATTGAATGGCAATGGCTCAGGCAGAGACCCCTGACACAGCTAACTGCCAGCCTGCATAGTGGAAGGTTGGAATCTAGGTGTACCATTGCAGTGATAGGTGCTCACGACTTTCTGTTCTTAATTAAAGTGTGCATACGTGACGAACAGTTTGTGCAAATGCGTCACATGGAGACGCAAGGCTACCTGTTGCTGGGGAACAACAGAGAGTCCTGCTACATCAGACCAAAGGATGTTACAGAAAAGGTCTATAAGGTCACATAAGCAAAATACAAGCTGGTGCCCATCCAACCCCATTGGATGGAAGGGATGGTAGGGAGAGCATCTGCAGAGATCAAGTTGGTGATGGTTGGTGTAACTCTCTTTATAACAGACACAGAGAAACAGATCAAATTTCCAATCGCAATTCTTAACAGATATCCAATGTTTCATTTAGCATCTATCTTGAATTCCATCCAAATCAATCTACCACACCTTGCAATTTCCTTGAATGTAATCTACATCAAACTGGCCATTATATCCAGCATAAGAACTCTGCTGAATTGGGTCAAAGACTCATTTAGTCCAACATCCTGTTCTCACATCATCCAACCAAATACCTCTGGGAACCCACTAGCAATTCACAAGTGCAAGGAGCAATCTGGATCCAATAGTCTGTTTAGAAAAATAGTGCATAATATCAATCCAATTGGTTTAGGATCTTGGTGCAGTAAAGAAAAACTATTTATTGAAAATACTCCTTGTTACTATTTACTTATTTCTTCCCTATTTTTCATTTAGGGGAAGTGAATCTGACACATTTAACTAAGGACCATATCCTAATTTGCCATTCAATAATTCCCAGTGCTCAGCTACCCAAACTCTTGATGCCAGTAATAAGAAATATTTTAATTCAATATCCCAATCTGATCCTATTCCTTCCAGATACCCTAATAAAAACGTTACAGCAAATAGTCTCGTGGTACATTAAAGACTAACAAATCTACTATAATTTAAACTTTTGTGCTCTACAATCTACCATCAGATGATTGTATGTTGAAGTGAACTGTAATCCATGAAAGCTAATATCACAATAAATTCGTGAGTCTTTAAGGTGTGATAAAACACCTGGCTGCTTTTGCTGCAAGAAACTGACATGACTATCTTTCTGGAGAGGAATTATAGGATCTACTGAGATTCCCAAACCTGTTACTACTTTGATTTTTTTCTCCTTTGTTTTTGTGTTCATAACTCCCGTATAAATGGACAATTCCACTAGGTAGATGGTGTAGCAGCTTTTTTGACAATTACCATAGCGGCACTCCAAAGACAAATGAGAAGATACATGTTTCAGGCCTCTGTGGAGTCATAGACCATTTGGCAAATATTTCATAATAATTGTCAGTGAAGCTAATGTTTGGTATGACTGGTCTGACATGGATCAGAGCTCCACTGCATCCTCACATTTTGAAAAGGTTGCAAGAGAGACTCTGCTCTTGCTGCTCAGTTGTGATGATTCAGAATGCTCACGTAAATTGACTTCACCATCTCCGACTCAATCTCAGCCCTTAGTCATGATGCTTATGTGGAACATCCAAATTCAAGGGCAGTCTACCTTTGGATACAAGTTGTTGGAGAACAACAGCTAGGGACTACTATGCCTCCATGCCCTGTGTGCTTCCGCAGAGCATTGTGCTGCCATCCCCAACCCAGCTTGAAAACACGATTCTGGCCTAGATGGTCTAATCCAGCACAGCTCTTCTTACATTATTAGTTATCTCCTGATTTCTGAATGTTTGGGATGTGGCTTGTCAATTTACCTACCCTGTGTTTTTTTTATATCCTTTAGGCAGCTGCTTGAGTGACCTTGTCAGCACATTTCCCATGGCAAGGTAACCTGTTCTGCCAGTCTGTGAGCATCACACAAAGACCCCGGTGCTCCTGTGGATTGTGGTTTCCACTCGTGTCTAGAGATCCAGCCTTGAGTCAGATACAAGAAGACGTCAGGGTATCTTCTGGTAGATCTGCCTTGTGAAATACGTGCCCTGTCTCCTGTTGTGTCAACTCAAGATCCAGAAATCCAGGGGACTGCCAGGTTATTTCTGCTCTTGGTGACTTGGAAAAAGAGACTTGTCTCTCCCCCACACACACCTGTCCAACGCCCCAACCTGCCCTGTTATTCTCTGAAGTCCTGAATACCAGCAAAGGCCAGAAGACAGGGCCACCTCCTCCCCCAATCTCTCCAGGGAGGGTGCCAGGGCACATACGTACCCAGAATAGATCTGTGCCAGCAACAAGGCAAGCTGAGTGGGATCTGGCATCCGGGTGAGAGGAAGAAGAAGGAGGCAGCAAAACACAACTTGTTAATTTGTAGGGAGAAGACAAACTCCTTTAATTAGCTCTGCTTGGCAGCAGCCAAGCAAACAAGAGGCAGTGCCTCCTTCAGGCTATGTTCCTCAAGCTTCTGGGATTGCATTGACCACATAGACTGCAGACAAAACTCAGCAGTCCCTTGCTAAGTGGCGACGCCTCAGGGCTGAAGGTGAGCCAGGCTTCTTGGCTGTGCCATAAGCCGCCCTGCAGCCAGCCCATCATCACCGGACCCCAGATCTGGCTGTGGATGTTCCTGGGCACCCAAGCCCTTGAGCCACTCTTCTCTGCTGCCTCTGCTACCTGCAGCTGTTGCTGAGCGAGGGCCCTCCTCCCTGAGCAGGATGAATGAGTTACTGGACCCAACCTCCCAGGCCAACCTGGGCGTTGTCTCTGCCACCTGCGTCTCCAAGGTGGAGCTGCGGGTCAGCTGCAAGCACCTGCTTGACCGCGACACGCTCAACAAGTCGGATCCCTGCGTGGTGCTCCTCATGCAGTCCCAAGGGCAGTGGATGGAGGTAGGCAACAGGCTCACGGGGAATGGAAGGTCGGAGTGGGGAGGCAGGCAAGGCGGGCTGGTGAGGGATGGGAGGATAGTGTTGCTAAGCAACCAGGTTGGTTTCACCTGCTGCCCTGCAAGCATCTTCAGCAGGCACAAAGCAGAGTGAACCAACAGCTGGTGCCGGAAGCACAAGGTGCCTCTGCTGCAGGAGCCCTCTCCTCTCTCTCACCTCTTCTTCTAGGCATTATTTGAGGTATATCGGGCTCACCATCTTTTAGCTCCTCCTGGTCATGAAACTGACTCAGGGCACCCTCCTCCAATTTCCACCCATGTGCCACATATAGAAGTGCAAGGGTGTATTTCTGAGAAGCATTTTTGATGGTGGTTCTGCTTTCATAGACCTACAAAAGTCCGATTATAAGCCTTTTCTAGACGGACTGGCTTTTGTGGACCAGGGTTGAGCTAGTGGAAGGGCAGGGCTTTCAAAATAACGATTTCAACTGTTGAACTGGATCTCACTGAGCTTCTAGGAAGGAGAGGCCTGAATGGGTTTTTGAACGAACGAGTGAATGAATGGATGCAAACCTTTGCAATCCCCATTGCCTGGACGGTTTCACTTGGACAATGAGGAGAACATGGAAATTGGAAACTGGCCTGTCCCGTTGAACTATAGAGCAGAAAGATGGGTTCACTGTTTGCTTCCAAAATGGCAGATCCCAGGGTGTGGTGCTTGCCATGCAGTCGTGTTTCAGCCACCACATAGGCTTGTAATGGTTGAATTCCTGTCCATAGATGGGAACAATTGTAGGCTACTTCATAGGAGTGTGGTTTTATGTGTGGGAGGATCAGAGGGCCACAAAGGGCTGGCTTTGGGGAAGAGGGGAGGTGGGACATAGCCCCTCTTCCAATAGCCTTGCATTAATTTCCCAGGTGTCTTGGTTTTACAATGCTCAGCACAATTGATTTGGCGGAGATTCATCAGACAAATTTTATCATGTTTGGTCCCAAAGGATCCATTTTCATCTGGTGTGTGGTAAAGAGTTCTGTGATACCCAAAAGCTTGCACAAGGGGAATCTTTCCAACCCTGTGCATTGCCTGATTTGTGCTCAAGAAGGACTATTTCCCCCTCTCCACACACTATAAAGTTCAACTGATTAGTAACTTAGGGCTGTCACTTGATTAAAGAAATCTTACTCAGTTAATCCTATGAGATTTAGTTAATTAATCTAGCAATTAAAACTGCATATATTTTCATGTGGGTAAAACCATATTCCTGAAGCAAAATGCAGTCGTTTTTAGAGGAAGGATGCCTCTGTTATCTTTGCAGTGTTTTCCCCCTTTTCCATGAGAGAGTAAGGGCAGGGCCTCTTTTAAGAGGGTACCTGTCATTTGCAGTTTTTACAATTTTGTGTGTGTCTGTCCATGTAATTTTAAAGCAGGAGCCTGGTTAACTGGGGGACACTTTTTAATAATAATAATAATAATAATAATAATAATAATAATAATAATAATAATAATAATAAAATTTAAATATTATAAATATCCCACTCTCCACAGCCAAGGGACGCGGGTGGCGCTGTGGGTAAAGCCTCAGTGACTAGGACTTGCTGATTGTAAGGTCGGCAGTTCGAATCCCCGCGGCGGGGTGAGCTCCCGTTGTTCGGTCCCAGCTCCTGCCCACCTAGCAGTTCGAAAGCACCCCTAAGTGCAAGTAGATAAATAGGGACCGCTTACTAGCGGGAAGGTAAACGGCGTTTTCGTGTGCGGCACTGGTGCTGGCTCGCCAGCTGCAGCTTTGTCACGCTGGCCACGTGACCCGGAAGTGTCTTCGGACGGCGCCGGCTCCCGGCCTCTTGAGCGAGATGAGCGCGCAACCCTAGAGTTGGTCACGACTGGCCCGTACGGGCAGGGGTACCATTTACCTCCACAGCCAAAGCCGGGCTCAGAGCAGCTAACCACAGTAAAAATAGCACAGTTTACGTAAAATCACAGCCAATTAATTGAAATACATTCTAAAATCAATTCATTCTACAACCAATTCAGAATCAAATTAATGGCAACCATTGGGCTAGAGTTCTTTGAGGATTACAGAAGGAGGGGGTCAGGCTGTGCCCTGCCCAAAGGCCTGGTGGAACAGCTCTGTCTTGCAGGCCCTGCGGAAAGATGTCAAGTCCCGCAGGGCCCTAGTCTCTTGTGACAGAGCGTTCCACCAGATCGGGGCTATGGCCGAAAAAGCCCTGGCTCTGGTTGAGGCCAGCCTAACCTCCCTGTGGCCCCGGATCTCCAAGATGTTTTTGTTTGAAGACCGTAAGGTCCTCTGTGGGACATACCAGGGGAGGCGGTCCCGTAGGTACGAGGGTCCTAGGCCATATAGGGCTTTGAAGGTTAAAACCAGCACCTTAAACCTGATCCTGTACTCCACCGGGAGCCAGTGCAGCTGGTGTAGCACCGGGTGAATGTGATCCCGTGGCGAGGGATGTAGCTGTATAAGGGACATTTTGTCTTCCTTCATAAATGCAGCTTGGCCCACTCTGGAGCTCTGAGCTTGGCTGACTCCAGCCTGTTTTGCGTTGGCTTTTAGCTTGCTATGGTAGACTGGACTGCATACACCTAATGTGCAAAAACCTCTATCTGGCCCTGGGCACACCCCATTTCAGGCCACACCCCTTTTCTCCAGGCCACACCCATCACTGACCCTATTTTGCCCATTGATATTTTTTTCTCTCTGGTTATGGAGTGTTCCCATAAACGCTGATAACGACCCTTGTTTACCAGGATGGAGGACCGAGAAGGATGTGTGAGTGTGTAGAAACTAGCCTCCTGTACAAAAGTAAAATCTGCATTTGTTGCTCTGCCTGTAGCCCCACCCACCACTGGCATGTGGCCTTTGCTAGGTCACCCAGAAGGGAATGTGGCCCTTGGGTTGAAAAGGGTTCCTCCCCCATTGCATAGACCTATGCCACAGGTTGTGTGCTAAGGGAGTCAATTTGAGGATGGTTCTGCCTTGCTGTGGTGGTGTGTGAATGTCGAACAGCTCCAGTATGTCTTTTTACCCCTTCCTATTCTCTGGCAAGGGACGCAGGTGGCGCTGTGGGTTAAAGCCTCAGCACCTAGGACTTGCTGATCGAAAGGTCGGCGGTTCGAATCCCTGCGGCGGGGTGCGCTCCCGCTGCTCGGTCCCAGCGCCTGCCAACCTAGCAGTTCGAAAGCACCTCCGGGTGCAAGTAGATAAATAGGGACCGCTTACCAGCGGGAAGGTAAACGGCGTTTCCGTGTGCGGCTCTGGCTCGCCAGATGCAGCTTTGTCACGCTGGCCACGTGACCCGGAAGTGTCTCCGGACAGCGCTGGCCCCTGGCCTCTTGAGTGAGATGGGCGCACAACCCCAGAGTCTGTCAAGACTGGCCCGTACGGGCAGGGGTACCTTTACCTTTACCTTATTCTCTGGCAAGGGATGCAGGTGGCGCTGTGGACTTGCTGATCAGAAGCCTAGGACTTGCCGATCAGAAGGTCGGCGGTTCGAATCCCCGTGATGGGGTGAGCTCCCGTTGCTCGGTCCCTGCTCCTGCCAACCTAGCAGTTCGAAAGCACGTCCAAGTGCAAGTAGATAAATAGGTACCACTCTGGTGGGAAGGTAAACGGCGTTTCTGTGTGCTGCTCTGGTTTGCCAGAAGCGGCTTAGTCATGCTGGCCACATGACCCAGAAGCTGTCTGTGGACAAACGCCGGCTCCCTCGGCCGATAAAGCGAGATTAGCGCTGCAACCCCAGAGTCGGTCACGACTGGACCTAATGGTCAGGGGTCCCTTTACCTTTTTTATTCTCTGGCAACTCCCAGCCTAGAAGGGAATCCATTGGGAGATGCAGCGATGCAATGGAAGGGTCTTTCTGACTATTCTGCTCTCAAGCACATCTTTGGTGAACATTAAGGCATCTCTGTCAATCTACTGAGTGCCTTGTAAGAGTTAAATACAAATGGATCCCTACTGAAAGCACTTAACTGATGCTGAAGGCAGGAGCACTTCTGGAGTAGCGTGTGCCAGGCATTCTTGCCCTTAGCTTCAACTGATGCTGCTTCCTGCTGGCTGTGAACTGTCAAACTGGGAAGGGGATACCAGGTCCCCTGCCAGCCTCAGTGGCTAATTTCTAAGATCAAGGCACTGGGGAGGCCCAGGTTTGCCCTGGCCGGCATCCCTGGCCTTTGCTTTCCAATAGGAGATGACGGGCTGTGGCCACTCAGTAAGCAAAATGCATTTGCATCACAAACTCACCTTCTCATCTGCTTAATTATTTACAGGTTAAATGTGTCTGGTAATAAACCAGAGAGAAAAAAGCAAACAGTTAAAAAGAGAGAGGAGATACCAATAAATGCTATTAAAATCTGGAACGTTTTCTATGCAAAGCTTGAAGAATGCACATTCATAGTGCTTTGATAAATGGGAATAGAAGAATCTGCATTTCTAATTAGTGGTTAGTGATGATAGTGACCTTAATTATTTCTTCCGCTGTTCACAATAATTTAAAATAATAATGATAAATAATCTTATAAATGAATAGAACTCTGTCCCCACAGAGGGGTGCATGGCCTCTATGCTATGGATTTTTAAACTGATTTAGAAACCATGCCTTTTCTCTGCTTCCTTTTCATAAAGGCTTTCTTTGCAGCGCTGTTACAAAATTATAGCTCTGCTTAGCTGTTTTTGTTTGTCTTTGTAACTGTTTTAAGCTGGCCTTTTATAATAATTGTCAGTGCTGTTGCCATTGATTATTATTTTTTAAAAGATAGTATTTATTTATTTATTTAATTTATCTATTTATTTATTCTGATAATGTGAGCCACCTTGGGACAGCAATGCCCCAAAATGCAGCACGTAAGTAAATTTAATTAATAAACAGCGTTATGGTTGGCATCTGTCCGTCTTGGGAGACAATAAAGAGGTGCGCCTTTGGTGGTGAAGTCAAACTGCTGGAGAGTTACAGCACCTGCTGTGGCTGTAGAGACTGATACGGGAAACACATGTTTTGTTGCAGCTGGGACCAATGAAGGCGTCTGCTTGTGCTGCTGCAGATGCACCAAGGCGTTCCTTCTGTCTGTGTTCATCTCAGTAGTCATTACTTTTCTGGTCACTGCTATGGCTGCACAACGTAGTGGGTAAGGTTCATTACAACTCCTAGAAGAGATGCAGCCCCTCCTTGCCCAGAGGACCGCAACTGCATGAGACCTGGTGTGGGGAGCCTTGGGAAAGCTAGATGTTGCTGAACTATAAATCCCATCAGCCCCAGCAAACATGGCCAATGGCCAGGGACAATGGGAACCGTTGATCAGCAAAATCTGCTGGGCAAAAAGTTCCACAGACCTGCATTAGATGGACAAGCTGCCTAGAATTTTAAATCTCTGCTACCTGATCCCAGAAGCGTGGAAAGTTGGTGGAGATTATTCAGTGAGATGAAGGCAATGCTCTCTTGATGTGCTCTGAGGCACCCTTCTCCGTTATCAAGTCACATACCTCAGGAGTAAGCCCTGACATTGAACAAGATGTTCTGGGACTAACCCATGATTACTTGTGGCTTCAATTCCAGGTCAGCTCTGAGGCATTTTCCTGCCTGAGCTAAGGGCAAAGTGGTCTGTACCCCCCACCACTCTCAAGCTGCATGCCAAGTAGATAAACAAATTGAATTGGCAGTTAAATCTTATTCCAATACTGCACCTGAGGGCAGCAGGCATGTTTAAGACTCCTGCAGACGATTTGCTTCCTCAGCATTCATCCTGATTTGCCAGCACAAAGCTTATGTGGAGGTTAGACTGTGTCCGGTCTTTACTGAAATGGCTTGCGGAGAGGTTATACAACCATAAGCATTCACCCTGATTTGCCCTGCATGGTGTTTACACGTCTTCCTGCGGATCATTCATTCACCATCCCACACTTCTCAGTGCATTTCCCTGCCCTTTTCTTAACCACAAAAAGGCCAGTGTCTTTTCAAAAGACGTATTTCTTTCACCAGGGCAAGAGAGGCACTTTAATCTGCTTTAAATGCACAAGCCTACAGTTCCAGCATGTGCTTGAATTTCTCCTGCAAAATGCTGACAGCCTGGAAGCGGACTTAGGGTGCAGAGGGCAGGCTGCATGGCACCTCCAGCTTTATCCTCCAACACCTTCCCTGAGCTGCCTGCCCTGCTCCATCAGCCGCCTGAGGCAGCTACCTCACTCTGCATAATCCTGATTAATCTGCGTAAAAGGATACATTTGCAGGTGACTTTTTGCAGGATAAAAGGGTTTGATCCTGTGATTACTGTATTATCTCTTGGAGTGTCCTGGGGAATGAGGTTAGTTTGGTTTGCCCTGCTGCCGACCCCCAGAAGGGGGGCTTCTGAGGAGTCACAGCAGTCATCTGCTGGGTCACGACACCTGCAAACCACTCTCTGCTCACTCCCTCACCTGGGCCTGTTGCCAGCCACTTCCTGCCTGCAATCTTTCTTTCCTTCCTTTGTGCACTTGCAAAGGAGAGGGAGAGCGCCTGGCTTTCTTGTTGCTCCCGGCTCTCAGGCTGATTCCCTCTCCTCACTTCCCAGCACATGGCTCTTTTGTAACAGTTTCAGGGTTAATTGCCTGTAGCTTCAGATGCTCGTTAGATGTTGGCACTGAAGGCATTCATCCTCTGCATGAATCGCTGAGCAGGCAGTGGCAATAGAGGCCAGGCAGGTGGGCTAGAAGAGATGGACAGCCAGTCCCTTGAAACGTCCAAGGCCCTTTTCTCCATCAGGGGCTTCTGGAGTTGGAGAAGACGCTTTGGCTACCCATTCCAGAGGACGTAGCCTGATGTGCTCGGGCTGATGGACCTTCTGGCTCAGCTTGCAGAGGGAACGACAAGAGCCACCAGGCACCCCAGGACATGAGAGCAGGTTGCTGGCACAAGGCATAAGACAAGCCTGGCTCCAGCATCCTGTTCTCACTGCAGGGCTGGATCTACAGTGAAATGAATGAAGCTTAAGCTTCAGAGCCCTTAATCCTGGAGGGGCCCCAGACGCTGAAAAATATGGTGTCTAGTTAAGTCACACAACTCAAAACAACATCTTGAGGACACAAAGCTGGGAGAGGCTAAAGGGTCATTTCCATAGGGGTAGCAGCTGTGGTAAGTCAGTTGCAATGAAGTGTCTTGTGGCACCTTGAAGAGGAATGTGTTTTTATGACTGCATAGACATTAATGGACTGCATCATCAGATGCAGGAAGTGTAGCCCTTCAGTGCCACCCTATTCATTTGGGTCTGAATGGAGACCATGCCTTCCTTTCCCACTAGAGATGTTAATTCACTCAGCATTGCCAAGTGGATTGTTTCATCGCCTGTCTCTGCTGTTGTAAAGCATCACTCTGTTCATCTCACATTCATTCTGGCTCTAATTGAATTGTCACTATGTGCACCTTTTGAATTTCATTTTCATTTGGCACCACAAGCCTTTGCCCCCCCCCCACAAACTAAGTGCTCGCTTGCGCGCGCTCTCTCTCTCTTTCTCTATGTCTGCAACTGAGGATTATGCTTCATGCTTCTAATGAAGTGGACCCCGTAAAATCCATGATAAAATTTGCTGTTCATCTTCAAGGTGCCATAAAACCTTTTGGGAGTTTCCCCCTCCCGAAGGGCATTCTTACTATATTTGCAGTGGCTAGTAAGGATCCAGGTGAGGTTTGGGACTTGAGAGCTCCTGGAATTCTTTGAACTTTCATGTCCTTCTTGCCTCTCCAAAAGGGGTTTCTTGTCTGCTACTAATTTGTGTAGTACCTGCTCACGTTCCGCAACTTCCATGGCATCATAAACATGGAAAGGGGAAAATATTTGGGGGATTCAACCCTATAAAAATCTGTTCAGTTGCTCACAGCTGCTACATTGGTCCCAAAGGATCCATTTTCATCTGGTGTGTGGTAAAGAGTTCTGTGATACCCAAAAGCTTGCACAAGGGAAATCTTTCCAACCCTATGCATGCTTTTGTGCATGTGCACATGTGTCCATGCATGTCAGTACTGTATAGAGCTTCCTTCCTTAGGGTGTCTCATTATCATAAAAGGTTGGGGTGTCAGATGCAGTAATAACTAGGCTAGCTCTGGGTGCTCTAATGTGCCTTGATTTGCAGCGGGAGGTTACCCTGCAAGGTTGGCCCAGCCCTGCAAGCCCAATTGACTCAATATGGGATGGTGGGGAAAAGCCAAAGATGCTGGTGTAAATCAGTTCTGTGGGAATGTGATTTTCCCCCCCATTGGGAAGTGGGCAGTGGGCTCCTCAAGAGAGGAAGGGAGCTTGCTGGATGACAAAGGAGGCCTCCTGCCAACCTTGGGAGCAAGCAGGCCAAGCCCTCATGTGTTGCACAGCGATAGCATTCTTCCCACTAATTCCCTCTTCCCTTGCAATTTGCATGATGAATGAGGGCTGTTAATGCTTTCTGGATTGCTCAACTGCAGGGATGCACACACACAGTCCTCAGCTGTCCCTTTTCCTGTGGGATCAGACTTTACTGCAGTGATAAGCATAGTTGCTCACAGTGCACTCTTCAGTCCTCTTAGCTAGGTCCCAAACAGATGTCATG
Source organism: Podarcis gaigeae (assembly GCF_964106915.1). Lineage (NCBI taxonomy): Eukaryota > Metazoa > Chordata > Lepidosauria > Squamata > Lacertidae > Podarcis > Podarcis gaigeae. Next base: position 40,299,805 of record NC_139684.1, on the reverse strand, counting down.
CTATCAACAAAGTGAATTTGATCAAGGTTGCCAACTGACCAGGAAAATAATTGCCCCAGCTGCTCCTGTGCCACTAACGTTGGCTGGATCAGGTGAAGCTTTTATGGCATGGAGGTCAGCGCTGTCTCCTCTTACAATCTGCACAAGAGCACATGAAGCTACCTTTTACCAAGGAAGACAACTGGTCCATCAAACCCAGTATTGTCTATACTGATGTGCAGTGGCTTTCCAGGGTTTCAGGCAGAGATCTCTCCCAGCCCTTCCTAGAGATACTAGGAATTGAACCTGGGACCTCCTGTATGCAAGGCGTATGTTCTGCCATTGAGCTACAGTTCCTGCTCTTCAGATTAAGCTGTTTTTAAAGGCACAGGTGCCTTGGTAAAAAAAGTGGGCAACTGCTAAGCTGTGGGTCCCCAGCGCAGGGTCAGGAGAGACATCAGTGGCTGATAGAAAGGAGCAGCAGGAGAAGTGTTTTGGTCAAGGGCAGAAGAATGGAAGGTTGCCAACAAGCTGGGTTTGTTCGACAGTTCTTAAAAATTAGCAAAAACCAGCTGTTCTGCCTCCACTCAATCCCTGCTTGTAGCAGCCATCAACCAACGTACTTGCCAACTTTTGAAAATTTAAAAGAAGGCAAATTAGCATGCCTACTCAGATGTGTAAGCACCACTGAGTTCAATGAGACTTACTCCCAGGAAATTGTGTATATAGAATTACAGCCTACACACATTTTCCCAGGAGAAATCTGTCATTTTTCTCGTTTCTCCTTTCCCCCCAATCCTAAATTCAGTTATCCACACTTACACATCATTAATTTTTCTAAGTCACCCTGAAAATTCTGCAGCCATTGCTTTTGACTCTCAGGCATCCCTTGAAGACCTTTTTATGCCGACAGGCTCTTATAGCAGTTTAACTATTACTTTTTATCCAGTCTCTTTGATAATTATCTGTATTTTTTTTAATGTTGATTGCTGTTGTTAGCTTTATAGCCCACCTTCTATTCAAAGAGCTCAAGGCGGAACAGTTGCTTCTCCTGCACTCCATGTTATTCTCACAGCAACCTTGTGAGGTAGGTTAGACTGAGAGACTGACTGGTCCAAGCTCACCCAATAAGCATAATGGCGGGGATTTGAACCCTGGTCTCCCAGGTTCTAGTCCAATGTTCTAACCACTACACCACACTAGCTCTCTTTATGTTTTAGTGTTGTACAGTGCCCAGATATTTTATGATATGATATAGCGGTATAGAAATACGCCATAAATGCTGGAGTGGTAACTCCAGGATTACATGGTCTGAGAGCGCCTTGAAAATACCACTATTTCGCAGGAAGGGGGGGCGGTTGTGATGTGCATACTGGAACTTAATGTTTGTGCCACTGAAGCGGATGAAAAGGCTCTGTTGCCCTGGTGGCACAAATCTGCTTTTAAAAAGAACTGACATCTGTGGTTTGGAAGAGCAACTGGGAAATGCATTGAAACACGGGGGATGAACAAAGAGCTAACGGCAAGACATAGAAGCACCAAACTAGGATGGATGCAGGCCAGGCTAGGATGAAGGCTCATTGTCATAGAACTTCCCTGCAAACAAATAAGAATGAAAGCTCAGTAAAAACCAGCTATGTTCGAAGCTCCACTCAGGCTTTGTGCAAGCAAATCAGGATGAATGCTCGATAAAGGAGGAGGTCATCAGCAATAACCCTAAGGACCACAGATCCACAGCAACACTGCAAGACATCCCGAGGTGAGGGCACCAGACAGCTGCTGTGAAGAATAAAACAATCCAGCCTCCTTGAATAATATAAATCTTAAGATTTGCATTAATACAGATCACAATCCTCACGAAGCCTAATTGTGGGGTTGGGGGGGGTGTATCTCTAAACAGCTCAGTTTTACAGCAGCACAGCCTACGTTATTATCTCTTTTTTAGTGTGTGTCATTATCCGTCATTTGTAAGTTCTGGGTCATGCGTCACCTTCTTACCAGACTGACAAAGTTGCTGCATGAAAGCTCTGCTACGTTTTTTTTTAATGTCTGAGCTACCTAGCAGCTAAGGTTTAGCAGAATCACATAAATTCTAGTCTTGCATGGATCTCTGCTTCAGCCTCTCTTTGTTCTACAAGGCTTACTTTAAATAAGCTTAGTTTCAGAATAGTTGCCAGAGGGATGCCTAGCCCAAAGCTGTGCCAAAAGTGGCGGCGGGGGGGGGGGGGACATAACTCAGTTGTAGAGCATTTGCTTTGCATGCAGATGCAGATGATCCCCGGTTCAATTCCTGGCATCTCCAGGTAGGGCTGCAAAGGAAACCTGAAATCCTGGAGAGCTGCTTCCAGTCAGCGTAGGCTAGGGGTGGGGAACCTTTTTTAACCCAAGGGCTCCACTCAGTCCTGGGCAATCTTCCAAGGGCCACATTCCAGCAGAAGGTGGAGCCAGAGGCAAGCAAGATTAATGACCAGAGTTCAAGGGCACATTCCATCCAGGCAAAAAGCAAAAAGGGGCTGGTGGAGGTATAAGTAGGGAGGGTGTATGACATGAGCCAAGTCCCAAGGGCCAGAGAGAGAGGCTTGGAGAGCTGCATTTGGCTCCCTGACTCACGGGTAGGCAATACTGAGCTAGCTGGACTGCTGATCTGACTCAGAGTAAGGCAGCTTCCTATGTTCCTCTGCTCAACCATTCTCTGTTTGCAGAATGAGAGAAGCCAAAGTGAGCCAAGCCACCAACGAACTGCAGGGGAGCCAAACCTAGAAAAGCCTCCTAAAAGCTAGATTTTTATTTTTATTTTTTATTTCAGTTAAACACCCTTCTCAATCCCAAATATATGACAGGCCCTGAGCAAAATGTGGCCCACCCACCTGGTCATTCCAGAAGAAATTTAATTGGCAGCAAGCAACACCTCTCATGCTTCTTTCATTTGGTCTAGCAAGCTGAGCTCTGGAAAGCGGGCTCTAATTGCCTACCACATTGTGAAAAATCCACAGTGAAGCGGAAACGGAGCCGAACAAAGGCTGAATTAAGGGAGCCACTTTCAGCGGGAGGGAAACCAGCCTGAAAGTTGTTTAGGAGGAGGAGGAGGATTGTTGTCCAGTCCTAACTTTCGTCATCCCCTTCTCTGGCAGAGGTCCAGTAAGCCAGACTCGGCCTCGATTCTGGGGAAGAGCTACTTTGAAATGTGACGATGAAGAGACAATTATAGCAGAGCCAGAGAGCATGTGATGCTTTTCATCTGAGATCGCAGCTTTGTGTTCTTTCGTATCAATAGATCCAAGGCAGCATCTTCTGAAGCCTAATCTAGTAGATAATGAGCCAGCTATGCACACCCACTTCTTTGGGCAGTTGGATCCATATTGTTCGAAATGTACCGTCCATACCCTAATAAACGTGTCTGCCTTTGAGGTGCTACAGGAATCTGGGCTGGTTTCGCTGCAACAGGGCAGCACAGCTGCTGCCTCTCTGCAAAAGGTCTTGTGTCTTGTTCCCAAGGGCATCAGGCTGGCCTCTGCCAGAGAACAAAGCTCTGGGCTAAGTGGATCTTTGGCCCGGCACAGCATGGAAAACGTCCTGAAGATCACCCTGCGAAAGGGACAGGTCTGAGCGGTGCTGAGCATAGTGAAAGTCTCCCTTCCTGGAACAAGCCCGCTTGGCTGTTGCTGAGGCTAATTTATTGTCTGAAGCAGGCAGTGCAAACCCACTGTTTGCACTTAGATGGCATGGCAAAAATCAATATTGAAATGGGCTCTTGTATTTTCAAGGGAGCCCAGCCGTCTTGGCCCATATTAACGGCCATGGAAAATCACTTTGGCCAGCATCCCGACGGCGCGCTATGCCCTGACGTTGATAAAGTTACCATTTTGTGCTTTGTCGTTATTTAAAAATCATTACAGAAGTACAGCAATGTAGCAGCAATTTCTGCCTTCCTCTGGGAGCGTCCGATAGCTGCTCAGGCTTCCGTGGACAAAGGGTTATTGGCAGCTGACACCGAGGCCAACTCCACAGCTTGGCACCTGCTGCTTGCTGTGCAGCCAGGGCAGCCCTGAGGGCGGGAGAGGAAACAACCATTTACCTTTCCTGGTTGTTGGTTAGCAAAAGGTGGCCTTTACAGTGTAGAGCAGGGACTCTCAGTTACTCAAGCCCCAGGGGTCTGAGTAACTCACCCAGGGAGTCCGTGGCACATATCCCTCAACTTTCTTGAGACATCCTGTTTTGGGGGGCTGTGCTCTTGCATGAGAGCATGGCACCCAAAAGTGTGCAAGATCATGGCCAGATACACATCTCACATGAGATTGCAATGCCCAAAAATGTGCAGTTTGGGGCAACATGCTCTTGTGTGGATCATGTGACTTGCACAGTAGTGTAGCCTGGAAGATACACATCCCAGTTTTCTGCTGGGGCATGTTGGAGAGTAGGGTGGCACCATTCACATATCAAAAACTACCACAGAGACATCAACATTTTCAAAAGTAAGGCATCCATGGTTTAGCTTTTGAAAGACAAGGGGTCTGCAGTACTTCACTCATTGGAAACCACTGGGATAGATCACCTATCTTTGTGCAACTGAAAATGGACGGCTCACCACAGCATCTTTGCAAACATCTCTTTGTTTCCAGGCTACATGCCAGGGCAATGCCTGCCCCACTGCAGATAAACACATGCTCCAGAATCCACTAAAGGCAGAACCCAGTGGGGATAATTTTCCAAAGTCTCATTTCCAGCAACTAGCACAGCCTCCTTCAAGCTGGGGCCCTCCTGATGTTTTGGCCAGTTGGGGCTGGTGGGTATTGCAGTCCAAAATATCTGGGAGGACCCAAGGTTGAGGGAAGCTCAACCTGTTCAAGGAAACTCAACCTCAACCTCATTTTTTTGTTTCTCTCAAAGCCCCCTGCTGTTCAGTGCAACTGGACAAGCAGCTTTGAAGCGGCTGTCGCTTAGTGGGAAGAACTGTGCCAATCCATTAAACAGAAAATCCCAGCCAGCAGCTCCAGCTGGAGCATACATGATGGACAGGACTTGGAAGCTGCCCTGTCCACTCTGACATGTCCAGTTTGGCCGCCGACTCTTGGCATTAAACCCTCAGAGGACGTCTTGAGGGATGGCGAGCGCTGCTCCAGGATGATCTTAGCCGTACGTTTGGAGGAGATTAGAGCTGACAGTTATTGCATCAAATTAATAAATCCCTGCTCATTAGGGGGGAGGTTTTTGGTGAAGTTTCCTGAGATGAAGGAGCTTTGGGGGAATCGATTGCCACGGAGCGTGCATCCCTCCGGCTGGCTCATTGAAACTCAAATGAAATCAGGATTTGGGGAAGCAAATGGAAGGGCCCTCCCTGCTGCTGCGTAATCAATATGGAAAGCAGAGAGGCATTGTGCCAGGCTAATCTTGTTCCCTTCCCTGCCAGGATGAGAAAGAAAGTTCCCACTTTCAGGTGGGAAAGCAAGCAAGAGCACTTTCTTCCCTCCCCCAAAGGAAAAGGCTGCTGGTCTGAAAGGCTTTAATTCAGCTTGAAGAATTGGGGGAAAAAAAGGGGGGGGGAGAAATTGCTTTTGGACAAACAGCAGCAGGAGCGTCTCCTGCACAAGCTCATTGAGCGGAGTGGGAGCTGTTCCATAGGGTCCCAGCACACTTGCACTCCTCCCGTTCACCTGCCTCCTTCTCCAAGGCATGGCCAACTCTGTCATCGGTTCCTGCTGCAACCAACTGACACCATCTCCACTGCCACACTGTGCCAGAACTGGAGAGCAGAGGCACTGAAAGTGGTGCCTGCAGAAGGAAAGCTGCAGATGGCTCATGCAAGCCAGCCAAGCCACATTCCTGAGGAATGTCAATGCCAATCTGAACTGCTATGAAGCAGTGTCACCCTGGCACCCTCACTGGCATCCCAAGGGATGCTGTCATGTAGTTGCTGGCGCCAGCCCTGATGGAATAATGGATTCTGATGCCATCATTGTGCTTGCGTGTGTTGGGGCAGGGGCAAGGAAGGGATAGCAAGTGAAAGAAAGCTCAGGCTGCCTGGGATAGATTCATAGGAAGACACCTGATACTGAGTCAGGCCTTTGGTTTATCTAGCTCAGTATTATCTGCTACACTGACTAGCATCAGCTCTCTACAATTTCATGAAGGAGTCTCTCCCACCCCTATGTGGAGATGCTGAGGACTGAACCTGTGACAGCCCCTGATCCACCACTGCCTAGGGGGAGTTCTTGTTTACAGAGCACTACTCGCATACTAGGTACAGAGGACCTGTGATCTACTTTAGACAAGAGAGAAAGGGGACAGCCCCTGACCAAGTAAGCAGAAGGGCTAGGGAAGGGCCCCCTTTTTATTTTGCATTCCTGATTATTTGTGCTTATAATGGTATTGGGGTGGTCTCACGAGGTTCTGCTTTCCATACTGTTTGCACCTGCAAAAGTTTTTGGACTGCTTCATTTCCAGTCAGTGCATGTCCCATAACTTTCTGCTGAAATCCGGCAACTTTCCATACCCCAAATGTTCTGGCTTATTTTTTTTGCCTCGCTTTTTGCAGCACTTTTACTCCAGATGGCCATGATGTGGTGACATTGGGGAATTATTACAGGATAACTCATCATTCAGACAGATGTGTGGATGGGTCCAGTTTGTACCCATGCCAGCGAACTATGGTTGCATCAGTGTTGCAGTATACGCTGCAAAAAAATCCAAGCACCAGTCTGGAGTGGCCCTCTTGATGCTGGTGGAGAGGCAGGGCAGCTTGAGGCTGCCAGCCACCCTGACAATTCCCCCCCCCCCAAAAAAAATAACCTGGCACCCTCACAAAGCCTCCCCACAAAAACTGGGATCAGTGCCTGAGGAATGGCTCATTAGCATCTCATCTGCATTCACCACAGTAACAATTCCATTTCCCGAATGTTTAGGCAAAATTCTATTCCATTTCCATAAGAGCGTCAGTTTCTATCCCTTAAGAAGGTAGGTAGGAGGAGGAGAGGAAGGGAGGGAGCTGTGATGCTATCCGGGTGCCGCAAATAACCAGCCTCAAATAACCAGCCCTCTGGAGCTGGAGATAAAGGGCAGGAGAAGGCACTCACTCTTCCCTTCCCTTCCTACCACAAATATCACAAGCGCAGATCCTTTCCTTCATCAGAATAATTCCACTGCTAATCCAGGAGAGAGAGAGAGACTGATATTGCTAATGTAGAGAATGCAGGGAACAGGGCCTGCAGATTTGCGGCATTTTCTCCAACATTTCATATTAATTATATTTTAAAAATTGGCTCCAGAATTCGTTTTCTTCTTACTGGAAAAAAGACCTTTTAATTTAGGCTATAAAAGTCCACTGTCCATGTGTGTCTGTGTTTACAAAGCTGTTACCTCTGAAGAACTCTTGGTTTGGCGTTTTGGTTTTTTTAATTACTCATTTCTATTTTTTATATATTCAACATACTCATATGAGCCATCATGTGAGCGTTATTTTGTTTAAACCAAATGGATGCATATAATTTAAAATGATAAAATAAAAAATACAAGGAAACTCAGTGTTAATATCTGCAGAAAGCAGCAAAGCAATAATATCCAGCAGAAATATCCAATTGGGGAAAAACAAAAACTGCATCAGTAACATGCTGGAAGTCCTGGACAAGCATAAAAACTCTCTGCCTAACACTGGAAAAACCTCAAATTTGTATGTGATGCAAGGCGGTACACCCTCCGGAAGACTTTCTATACATGGGGTGCCACAACCACAACTGCCCCCCAATCCCCTGCCTAACTTCAGAAGACAGGGGACCTAGAGGTACGTCTCTGGAGAAAAACGTGAAGCTCATCACTTAGCTGGTGAAGCCCTGAGTTTACTTTCAGTCACAGGAAGCTGCATTCTATTGAGTCAGGCTGATGGTCCATCTAGCTCAGTATTTGCTTGTCTTTAAGGTGCCGCAGGACCTTAAGGGACGCGGGTGGCGCTGTGGGTTAAACCACAGAGTCTAGCACTTGTCGATCAGAAGGTCGGCGGTTCAAATCCCCACAATGGGGTGAGCTCCCGTTGCATGGTCCCTGCTCCTGCCAACCTAGCAGTTCGAAAGCACCCCAAAAAGTGCAAGTAGATAAATAGGTACCGCTCCGGCGGGAAGGTAAACAGCGTGTCCATGCACTGCTCTGGTTCGCCAGAAGCGGCTTAGTCATGCTGGCCACATGACCCAGAAGCTGTACACCGGCTCCCTCGGCCAATAAAGCAAGATGAGCGCCGCAACCCCAGAGTCAGTCACGACTGGACCTAATGGTCAGGGGTCCCTTTACCTTTACCTTTAAGGTGCCAAAAGACTCTTAGCTGTTCTGAGTGGCAGCAGATTTCCAGAGTTTCAGAAGGAGTTTTCCTAGCCTCACCTCAGTCCTCATGATTTTGAAAAAGAGCTGATTTCAATAGGAACATTGGAAGCTGCCTTCCAATCATAACAAGCGGCAATCCACAGAAAGAACTGATTGGCAATTGCTCCAGTTCAGCAGTAAAGTGCAGGTTTTCCCAGGTAAGCTGCCAGGACAAATAATAATAATAAACACCATTTGGACACAGAGTTCTAAAGTCTGCACCTGTGCCTAGAAATGTGGCACAGAAGGAAGTCAGGATGAGTCCTGAGTCAGACCATTGGTCCATCTAACTCAGTATCGTCTTCATTGGCTAGCAGTGGCTCTCCAGAGTTTCAGACAGGGCAGTTTTTCTCTGCCCAAACTACAGATGCCAGGGGTTTAAACTGGGTGTATGTGCTGTACCACTGTGTGACAGCCCTTTCTGAACTAAAAAATAATGCATACATACCCCTGTCCCTTTTGCATTCTGTTTTAACTAGAAGAACAAATGCTTTGGTGAGCTGGACTCAATGATATTTCACCCACAAGACATAGGAGAAGGAGGAAGTGATCAGAGTTGGGTCTGTCTTCACCACAGACTCTGTGTTCTGGCTCAGGGACACCAAATGGTGACTCCAGCATGCAGTGTTTCAACCTCCCACTACAGGCAGTTAATGGCACCAGTCTGCCTGCTTTGCCTGCTCAAGAAACTGGCATTACTCTGGGTGCAGTGACCCTGTCTCCTCTCCCCTTCTTTACAATGTCTACACTATGTTTAGGCTACAGTTCTGTGCACACTTAACTTGTCAGTCAGCTCTGCAAAGCACACCAGTGGGACTCACTTCCGAGTAAGCAACATGCCTAGGATTGCACTGTGAATTTGCAAAACAGCCTGCAATCTTTGTTCTGTATTAACTCTCACAGCAATGCTGTGAGGTTTGCTGCTCTTGTTCTCAGAGGCCACAAGTAGGTCAGGTGGTTGGACTTGGATCTGATGTCCAGGGCTGGCTGGCCCAGGGCATTTTGCTGTCTCAGGCAAAATGGCACCTCCCCACTCCATGAAAAAATCTAACTGGCCTGGCAGCTGAATCTTATTTTGACACTGGTGATAGAATAGGGTCCTCTACCTGCACTGAGTGCAGCAGACAGACTGCACGGTACATCCATCTGTGTTCAATCCCTGCCCCTCAAGATATGCTGCAAGGGGTAGTTGCCTCACTCTGCCTAAGAATATGGCCAGCCCTGTGAGCGGCTCATTTCGAAGCTTTCTTTCCACTAACCCTGAACTTGAATGTCTGCTTTTCCTCCCATGTGTTCCACAGGTGGACCGATCAGAGGTCATCAGAAGCAACCTGAACCCCATCTTTGCCAAGGTCTTCATGGTTGACTATTACTTTGAGGAGGTACAGAAACTGCGGTTTGAAGTGTATGACATTCATGGCCACAGCAGCATTGGGACTCACGATGACGACTTCTTGGGTGGCATGGAATGCACAGTGGGCCAGGTAAGGAGGGGCGGGTGCCACCACATGAGGTTGGCGCAAACAGTGGTAGCAGAACAGAACAGCTCTCCTTTGCTCCAAGCGAGAGAAAGGGAAAGAGCTGCATGGCTAATCTGGGAGCCAACAAAAAGGCCCAGTCCTAGTTCAGTATTGCATTGCATTGCATCTATAACCTACCTTTTCTCTGAGGAGCTCAAGATGGTCTATGTGGTTCTCCCTTAATCCTCATAACAACCCTGTGAGGTAGGTTAAGCTGAGAGGGAGTGACCAGCCCAAGGATATATTTTATACGTTAGCACAGTAGTTTGTAACCAAATGAATGCGGACAAAAAAATTGCTAAGGATTGCTTGGATGAACTTGAATTGAGCTGTGCATTGAATGTGAACTGAACTAATAATTCATTTTGCAAAGGGACAAATGTGAACTGGATTCAGTTCCCTTTTAGATATGCTGAAGCTGAGCTCAAATGAGTCCCTTTAAAAAATGGACTTTCCGAATTCTGCAAAGGCCTGCCATCCACTTTCCTGCTGTGGCTCGTCCACAGCGATTGCCCCTTAAAAGCAAGAAGCAGCATGCGGACTGGAGCTCTCCACTCTCTCTCTCCATGGGATAATTGCCAGCCATTGCCAGCCTCCTGTGGCTTTGCTGTGTGGCTCATGTGCAAAAGCAGTGATGAGCAAGTATCTTGAGGCTCTGAGCAGCTTCCACGGGTCTGCCTGCTGAGTCTCCCCCACGCCCAGCATGCTGCAGGATTCCCCCTCATTGTGCTTTTTTGTCAGGCAGAACCATTGTGTGACTCACCTGTTTTGGTCCCTGAGCCAGTGCTGAGATTATTTCCCATTAAAAAAAACCATAAGAAGAGCCTGTTGCATCGGACCTATGGCCCATCTAGTCCAGCATCCTGTTCTCACAGTGGCCAACCAGATGTTTGTGGGAAGACCACAAGCAGAAAGTGAGCACAATAGTACTCTCCCCATTTGTGATTCCCAACAGCTGTTATTCAGAAGCATTACTGCCTCTGACAGGGGAGGTAGGGCATAACCACCAGGTTAGTAGCCACTGATAACCCTCTCCTCCATGGATTTGTCCAATCCTCTTTTAAAACCATCCAAGTTGGTGACCAGCACAGCCTCCTGTGGGAGCGAGGTCCATAACTATGCACTCCATGTCTATGTCTATACTCTGGTAACCTCTAGGTTAGGTTCCTGAAATGTGTTATATGTGGGACTGCCTCAAGCTCCTTCCTGCACCCCAATATGCCAATAGACTCCAACACTCCTTCCAAGTGAAGCAGTGCATCACATGGAGAGTGTGATAACGCATGAGGAATGGTATACTGGGGCCCCTGAGAGCAGAGATAAAAGAGGTGACGCTTGCTAGTGAGCCAAGGCAAGCGTCACTGGGAAGGTGTCTTGTGGGATATACTTGCGGGATTGTTTGGCCCCCATAGTGCCCACTTTTTCACTTCAATCTGTTATAGATGCCGTATAATAGTCATTCCTCACTTGTGCAAAAATTGAAATTTGTAGACTCACAGAGTTGGAAGTCCTCCCGAGTGTCATCTAGTCCAACCCCATTTAACTAAGTTCTGCTCAAAATCCACCCATTGAAATTAATGAACCGAAGTGAGTCATGTCCATTAACTTCAATGGGTCTACTCCTGAGTAGGAGTGGTGTTGAATTTCAGTGTGGCAGCACCTGCACTCCCTGTCTATTGACATCTGGCAGGTACCTTCTCTATACTGCTTTCAACACCAGCTTAAAACATTATTCTTGAGGCAAGCCTATCAACACAGATGTTGACGTGTTTTGATTTCTTTTTAACTTACTGTTCATTTCCATTATCTTTTAAAGGTTTTTGATTGATTGCTTTTAACAGATTTTTTGTGTTCATTTTAACATTTGTTGTGAAGCACCTTGAGTTTTATTACAACCAAGCAACACAGAAAACATGGTCAAACAAACAAATATTTTCTTTCTGCCTTCCTTTGCAGATTGTGGCCCAGAAGCGGGTGACCAAGCCTCTGTTCCTGAAGTACGGGAAGTATGCGGGCAAGTCCACCATTACGGTGAGCAGCTCGGTCACAGAAGCAGACATTTTATGACAGCCTTCTGGCCTCCATGACCTGAGGCCCTGTGGGGATTATGTGTTTGTTTTGGTTTTGTTCTTGTTTTTATAATGTATTTTATGTTTTTATTTTGTATTTTTATGCGGTAAACTGCCCGAGATCTTCAGGTGAAGGGTGATATAAAAAAGTTAATAAATAAAATGGCTTCTGACTGGCCTCCCTCTTGAACCTCTGCCCCACAACAGGTGACGTCTGAAGAGATTTCAGGGGACAATGGTTTTGTGGAACTGTTCTTTCGAGCGAAGAAGCTGGATGACAAGGTAACAGGGGCCACAAAGGACCCATCTCTCTCTCTCTCTCTCTCTCTCTCTCTCACACACACACACACACACACACACACACACACACGCAGCAAGCAGTATAGTGGTTGAGCCTTCCCATTTTTAGCCACATTCTGCTGGGAGGGCTAGCACTGGGCTCTTTATTGAAGCACCCATGGGTGGAGGGGAGCCAACAACATAACACATCTAATTAATTATTATTAAGCACATAAGAAAAACTCTGCTGGATCAGGCCAACTGGATGCCTGTGGGAAACCTGCAAGCATGGATGCCTGTGATTTCCAGCAGCTGATATTCAGAAGCATTACAGTACTGCCTCTGGCTGTGGAGGCAGAGCATAGTCATCACGTCTTGTAGCCTTCGACAGCCCTCTCCTCCATGAAATAACAGCAGCAACAACAACAATAATAATAAATGACCTGGCATCAAGATCATGGGACTCAAACCCTCTCTCCCCACAGGATCTCTTCAGCAAATCAGATCCCTTTTTGGAGATCTACCGGATCAATGATGATGGGAGTGAGCAGCTGGTTCACCGCACAGAGGTAAGCGTGTACAGCAGAGGCCAAAAGGTGTAATTCCCCAATACGTTCACTCCTGGCCAGCTGACTGAGAACCCAGAGTGGAATAGAGAATGAGGGTTCAGATCCAGGTGTGTTGCTCCTTTATTCATGTTTGAGCTGGTCCTTCTAAAATCCTGGGGAAATGTTGGGGGCAAGCAGTGAGATAACCTCTTTTGCACCTTCCTGAGGAACTGAGAGGCAACTGGAATGTCCTGAATCATGTGCTTATTTACTGGAATTCCACAAGGGCCTTAGAGAGAAATACAGGGGGGGGGGGCATGTCCACAGAAGCAGGCTATAAAAGCCCTACTAGCCTTAAGGAAACCACAATAATATTACCATAAGGAGAGAGAAAACCAGAACTGTGCATTCTAAAGGGGGGAAAGCCGCAACAGGGAAATAAACCTGAAACGTAAATGTAGAAAGAGACTACGGTAGTTTACCCTTCATAGAGCTACAGTTCCCAGCAGCCTTAACAAACTACGGTTCCTAGAGTTCTTTGGGAGGAAGCCATGCATTTCAAATGTATGGTATGGATGTGACCTCTAACGCAATCCAAGCCAGGAGGTCTTCAGGCAGTTTGGGGAAATGCTCAGGCTCTAGCTGAGGTGAGCCTCCGGGTGAAGGGAGTCAAGAATGGAGGCAGCCCCCTGAGAAGAGAAGTCCATTCTGTAAGACTTTGCTGTCAGGAATCACCAGCCCTCTCCTGGTTGTGCTTTGCAGTTTGTCAAGAACAACCTGAGTCCCGTGTGGGAGCCATTTAAAGTCTCACTGAACTCCCTGTGCAGCTGTGAAGAGAAGCGGAAGCTGAGGGTAAGTCCAAAATGGGAAAGGGGGGGGGAGTCTGTGACTGGACAGCACACTCAGCGCAGAGGCTGACCATGCCAGTAGTGCAGAGGTGAATTCAGAAGAGCAGGGTCCCTTCATGATAGTCACAGCAATGCCCCCTTACTGCCATGCCCCCTTCTAAGATTATACAAGCAATAATTTTTAAATTATTCAATAACAATCATTAGGAATGCATTGCAAAGATCAGTGCAGATTTCCATGTGCTGCCTTCCAGCCAGATCTATTATTTAAGTACACGGAATATGCGCAACTTGCAGATCTAACATATAGAATAAGAGAGCAAGAAGAACATACATTAAAAGAAGGTTGGGAAACGCTTCTTGAGTATATGGAAAATATCAGTGTACAGTTGAAAACACTGGCAGCATTAAGATAAATTCAACAGAGTAAATAATTTTAGATGGATGTAATAGCGGAAAACCAATTGGAATAGTTATTGGAAAATATGCAGGGATGTAAAATATACAAAGTGAACTGTGGAAAGAGAAGAAGGGAAATCACTAAATATGTTAAAGTATATAAAATGTTTATTTAAAATTCTGAAATAAAAATCATATATATATATATATATATATATGAGAGATCTACTATTTTCTGTCCACATAAATGGGCAAATGATATAGAGTGCTCTAATATCTAGTTGTGGTTTCCATGAAGTTTCATTGTACATAGCAGAACATGCACATATTCTCTTGAAAGGGAAGCACCTTGTGTTTCAGTCTTCCAAAAGGCTTAGCTTTGGAGCATCCAGAACCATCACCACTCCCGCCTCCTCTGTGTTTCTCCCATGCTCCTTCTCCAGAGTGACCCTAGGAGCCAATCCTTAGTGGCTGACTCACCTCCTTTCACTCCGATTGGCTCCAATCAGCACAAAGGGTGAGAAGGCTTCTTCTCAGTGGCTAAATTGCTCCCCTTTCATGCTGATGGGGGATTGCTCTAGGATGCTGGAGACTGGAACTCTGCTGGGACCCTGCTGCAGAAAGAGTAATGGATCTTCGACCCTTGCTTCCAACCCTGGACCATTCCTCCACTGGGCCTTGTACCAGAAGGGGGCTTGCTCACCCTTTCCACACACTAAGCAGCTCTCTCCTTTTCTCTTTCCTTTTCTCTCTCTGCATTCAGTGTGTCGTATTTGACTATGACTCCCGGGGCAAACACGACTTCATCGGAGAATTTTACACCACCTTTGAGGAGATGCAGAAAGCGATGGGGGGCAACAAGGTTGGTGTGTGGAGAGGAGTGTGAGAGAGGCCCATGGGGCAGCCCACCATCTGCTTGTAATGGACAAGGGTTCCCCCTCTCATTTTGGGGGCCCCTTGGGGAAGACATGCTCCACAGGGGGCCCCTCTGCCAGTGAGCCAACCTCCTCCCTGCAGAAGGGCTCTTTTCAGTGGGGCCCTGCTGGGGTGGGGACCCTTGGCAGATGCCATGCCATCCCTTGGCACCAGCCCTTCCCACCCACTTTCCCTTTCTTTGTTCTAGACGGCTTAGCGTGAGCATGCCCTGGGAAGGATGCCCTAAGGCTTGGCATACACACAGTCAGGTTCCCCTTTCAATCAGACCTTGCCTGCTCCCAGCTGAACACAACATGTGTCCAGCACCAGGTGTTGTGATCTTACTTGCTCAGACCCTCACTTGTCTTGATGCAGCTTGCAAGGGTGTGGGAAGGGAACGCTTGCATTTCCCAGCAGTGCCTACCTCTCATAAGGGTACCTGCTCACCTTTGCTTCTGCTCCCCAAATCAGATCCAGTGGGATTGTATGAATCCGAAGTACAAGCTGAAGAAGCGAAACTACAAGAACTCGGGTGTGGTCATTCTCTTAGACTTGAAGGTGAGTTGTGCGGTGGGGAAAATGTACACAGGATGGGACAGTTTTCCTCTGAGAGAAGAGGCTGCACAGTGCCTGGGGGAGGGGGAAATCTACATGGGTAGAGATAGAAGGGCATCAAGACATCTTTGGAACCCAGCAGAAAAGCTGAGCCTTTTGCTGCTGGCTACCCTTTCACTCCCGCAGTCTGGCTGTGTCAGTTTGGTATCAGAGAATAGGGTGAGGAAGAAACTTGAAACTTGATTCAGTTTGCATTAAAAGGGAACTGACCCCATTTACACTTTCCTAAACAGTAAGCAAACTAATTCACGGCCATCTTCAAAATTCGCAGTTCTGAGAATTTTGTAAAGTACTTCTCCAAACAAGTAAGGTGTTCAGAAATACTGTACATCTAAAAGAGTAAAGCATGCATATAAATGTATATGATAGTGAAAATAACATACAGATATGCATTACATATGGGGAAATTGCTTTGGAAAAATGTGTACATTTGGCAAAACTGCATACAGGGTTGTATATATTGGGAGAAATTAACACTGAAATGCTGATGAAAACATTAAAAAAACCAAAAAACTAACTGATGTGGAATTGCAGAGAACTGAATCTAAGATTGGAAAAAATGAGAAATGGAGAGAAAGCAAGGTGGAGTATATTTGCCCATCTCTGACTGGGAATTTCTCCAAATCTTTCCCCTCTGGAATCTGGTGGGTTGCTGAGCTGTAAGCAAAGCCAGGTCCTCATTGAATTCTCTCCCCACACACCTTCGACCTGGATGTGCAGCCTTAATGGCTGCCTCCTCATGCCTGGAAGACTGCAGGAGAAAGGTGGATGTGCCCACCCATGACATTAGCTAACATGCTCTTTGTCTGAAAGATTCACAGGGTCTACTCCTTCCTGGATTACATCATGGGTGGTTGCCAGATCCACTTCACGGTGAGTAGCAACACTTGCCTTCCCCCACTGCACAGTGAACCCATTCTAGCCTCAACTGAACATCATAGGATAGCCTGGGTTTTTAAGGCAAGTCTTCTGATGAGTGTGTGTCTTTCACTGGAGGCCAGTTCATTAGGGCAAATGGGGCACTGCCCCAACAACCTCAGTCTATGCTCAGCCCTCCCCACCTGCCTGCTTTCTTACTTCCAACCAGTCCTATCAGCTCCTCCACAATTACAAGTGTTGTCCTTGTAGAATTCAGCAGGGAGAAGGAGGGTGGGGACAAAACTAGAGCTAATTGGTTCTGCCAGCCATTTGCTCTGGCGCCACCTACTGTTGGGCTCCCTCTCTTCTACTCTACCAGTCCCAATGGGCACCAGCATCAATGCTCAGCCTGGAGGAGAAAGATGGAAACAAAAGCAGAACGTGTTTGCTCTGCCTGTCGTTGGCTCTGAATCTGCCTGTTGTTGGCTCTGTTTCCACCTACTGTTGGCCTCCCTGCCTTCCACCCTACCAGTCTAAATGGGCACCAGTTAGCCCTTTATATTTCCATATGTGAAGCAGCAACATCCTGCCTTTTCACATGCAGCAAATCCGTGGGATCCTGTCACTGTCCTGGATCTCCATGGTTGTTCGAGGTTCAAAAGCATGTTCCACACATTGCAGTAGAACAGAAATACAGAAAACCCTCCAAACACTGCATATGCTCAAAGGCAGTGTCGATCTCAGCAAAGATGCTAGGCTTGTCAACTCTCCTCCATATGGGGATGTCACTTCCCTGGTTGCTGTCGCTAACACTGTTGTAGGATACAGGCTTAGGGTATGCTATCTGCACACGTGTGTGCACAAACAGCCCTTGCCTTGGCAGTCCAGCTTGTCACGTGCAAATCAACCACAGGCTTGGCCAGGCAGTTTTGCAAATGGAGGCTTCTTCAGTGATCCTCCCCCAGGCCTTGGTGAGCTGCCAGGTGGGCATGTGTGGGGAGCAGCTCCTTTTCCTCCTCGGGCTTTCACAGTTCCTGCTGCCAGGCATTTGCTGCAGCTTTGCACAGATATTTCTCCCTTGAAAACAACCAGCGCCCAGATTGCGTTTTGAAAGAGCAACTCTCCTTCTTGGAGTGAGTCAGATCCTAGAACATTCAAGGAACAGATTGCTGGCTCTCAGCCTCTCCGCTCGCTGGGATACGAGCTGGGAACGATCCCAGGAATTAGAGGCTCGCCATGTCTGGAGGTGCCAAGGCCTGTTGCTTGTTGGTGCCGTGGCATAGAGGCGAACAGCAGAGCGAGAATGGAATGGTAGCAGCAGGTGGCACAAAGCTGTGCTGTGCTTGGTGCTGCCCCTGGTGGGCAAAATGGGAAAGTGCACCAAGATGGCAGTCCTCCCTTTGAGTTCAAGTCTAGTGGCAAATGCCAGTTTTCAGGAGATATCAGGTTGGGATGGATCCATTCAGCTACTTAGCAAGGGAAGGAGAAGGAATCATAGAATTGTAGCGTTGGAAGTGATCCCAAAGGCCATCTAGTCCAACCCCCTGCAATGCAGGAATCACAACTAAAGAATCCCTGGCAGATGGCCACCCGACTTCTGCTTCAAAACCTCCCATGATGGAGAGTCCACCACTTTTGAGGCAGTCCGTTCTACTGCCTAATAGCTGTTGCCATCAGTAAATTCTTCCTAGAGTTTAGTTGGAATCTCCTTTCTTGTAATTTGAATCCTTTGGTTCAAGTGCTACCCTCTGGAGCAGCAGAAAACAAGCTTGCTTCATCTTCCAAGGAAGAGAAGAGGCTCATTGCTCTGGGCCCCTTTTGCATCCATAGTCAGCAAATTGCTTGGCTAAACAGCAACCTTCTCCAACCTGGTGCCCTCAAGATGTTTCGGACAAGGACAAGGACTACCATCAGGTCCAGCCAACACAGCTGTGTTGTCTGGGGCTGCTGGGAGTTACAGGGTGCTTCACTGCTGTGTGGGAGGAATATAAGTGCCTACAAGGAAGCTTAAGTTTGGGCAGTGGATTAAAGCACCCTAACACAACAAACCCACTTTAGAAAAAGAAACCCTCTTTTCTCAGTTAGGAAAGTCAAAGGAAGATGCATTGAAAAGTGTGGAATGTATGAATGATCAATGGGAGATGCCTAACTGCTATGCGGGCAAAACAGGATGAATGTAAGATGAATGCTTTATGCCTCATTGGAAGGGAGCTCATTGGTATAGCTGTTAGTGTTGGACCTGGGAGCATGGGTGTAGCCAAGATTTATGTGGGAGTGGGGCAGGATTTGGGCTCAGCTATCTGCAATGCAATTGGTAGTTAAGTATTTTTATTTATTTACTTGATGGGAAGCAGCTGTCTCGTCCCCGTCCCCCCGCCCGCTGGCTACGCCCATGCCTGGGAGAGACCAAGGTTCAAATCCTCTCTCAGCCATGAAGTTCATTGGGTGACCTTTCAGCCTAACCTACCTTGCGGGGTTGTTGTGGGGATTAAATGAGGAAAGGGAAGAACCATATCCACCACCCTGAGCTCCTTGGAGAAAAAGATGAGATATAAACGTGATAGATAAATAAATTAGAAGTTCCCAGCAAAGAAATCTGAAGGAATGGTCAGTAAGGACTGGATCTATTCTAAGCTCCGTGTCAGCTTTGCTCGAACAAGTCAAGATGAAAGCTCAATAAATGGGAGTCATCTGCGGAGCTGATAGTCAGAAACATCGGCTGGCCGGGTGTGCATGCTGCGTTGGGGAGGCTTTGCCAGATATTTCAGGGCTGCTCCAAACTCTCCTTGTAAAACTGCTAAGCACTGCAGCTGGAGATGGAGCGGGGATCTTAGCAGAGCTTCCTGGTTCTGCCTTGTCGAGTGGGAGGCGGCCATCGTCAAGGCTACCACCTTCAAGCCTACCACTTTGGGATCTATCTGCCGCCTGCTAACTCGCTTCTGGTTTTGACGGGTCTATTCTCATAAACCTGCAAACGCGGCACGTCTGCATCACTGCATGAACGGTTTATTTCAACCCAATAAACACACTTGGAGCGCCTGTTCTTTTCTCGGCTGAGAGAGGTGTGAAATCGGAGAGCAAGTGGGAGAATGAGGCGGCTGCTTTGTTAAGGCAAATACAAATTGTTGTGACTTTCCTATCAGGCATCTGTGAGAAGGGCGATCTGTGCGGGTTGCCCTGAGGCAGTTCCTGGCTAGACAAAAGTCTTGTCACAAGAGTGTCAGTTGCTGCAGGCATTTTGTTTCCATGGGAACTAATTGTTAGAACATTTTCTGGGTGTGCGCGCAAAAGACAGAACTCCCCACCCGCAGCAAAGGGATGTTTTAATCTAGGTGTCTGTGTTGTAAAAGAAGAACAGACTGTAGTTTGAGTGAAACTGAGAGACAGAAGCAGGGAGATGCTCTTGTAAGCATCTTAGTGTGTTGCCTGTCTGCAATGAGATCTGATGTGGGGACCATGGACTTTGGCATGCTTAAACCAAAACTAGAGGATCTGTAACATTTCAGGGTAGTTTGGAATCCCACCATCCCCAATCACCCTGGCAGACCATCACAAATGAAAACATGAGTTGCTGTTTGTTCCGATTCAGCGTTAAATAGCTTGTTTTCCTGGGGAAAGGGGGGGGGGGGACAACACTCGGACATGGAACTTTAAAGGAAGGAAACGTGTGGCAAAAGGTAAGTGCGGATGTGAGGTTATCCAAGAGGATAATTTGGCTAACCAGTGGGGGATCCTCCTGTGTTATATTTCCTCTCTGCTCTTCTGCCTTCCCAGGTGGCCATTGACTTCACAGCTTCCAACGGAGACCCCCGAAACAGCTGCTCCCTCCACTACATCAACCCCTACCAGCCCAATGAATACCTGAAGGCGTTGGTAGCCGTGGGGGAGATTTGCCAAGACTATGACAGGTGACCGGATGTGTCTTGGCTCCTACTCTTGCTTCCTGACCAGACCTGAGCTCCCTTACCTCTTACTCACCAGCCCTGCCTAAGGACACCTGGGCTGGGGCAGGGCAGAGAGAGTAGGGCAGGAACAGCCACAACATCCATGTGTTGGGGGGGGGGAGACTGGGGGCTCGGAGCTCACAAGTCTGCCTCCTCTTTCAGCCAAGCTTGTAGAAGGAGGATGATTTTGGACTCCAGCTCCCATCAGCCCCAGACAGCATGGCCAGGGTTCAGGGATGATGGGAGTTGTAGTCTGGCAGCACCTGGAGAGCCACCAGTGCTCTACTCCTGCTGTAGCATATTCATCAATGTACTTGGTATACCAGAGTCGCCCCCTGGAATGAACACAAATGTGTCTTGAAGAAGTGGCTTTTCACCTTCTCACCCCTTGCTTTTTCCTGTAAGACCTATTGCAGTCGTTAAGAGTCGTCAACAGGCTCATCACAGCTATCTGCCAATCACCCATTCCCACCACCCTTCTGAGTAATACCCCTCCCCACCTTCTCACTATATAGAAGGGTCTGGAAACTTCTGTTTCAGTGTATCTGAAGAAGTGTCCATGCACACGAAAGCTCATACCAAGAACTAACTTAGTTGGTCTTTAAGGTGCTACTGGAAGGATTTTTTTTGTTTTGACTTTGGATTATACCCTTTGCATTTAACGTGCACACTTAAAAAAAATAATGCAGAGAGCTGATGGGTGGGTGGGGCTGATCATTTTTCAGATCCGAACAGGTGAGAAGAGGAGTTTAGCCCTTTCCTTATCTGCTGATGTGTGTGGCATTGTGGTCTAAACCATTGAGCCTCTTGGGCTTGCTGATCGGAAGGTCAGCTGTTTGAATCCATGCAACGGTGCTCTGTCCCAGCTTTTGCCAACTTAGCAGTTTGAAAGTACACTAGTGCAAGTAGATAAATAGGAACGCCTATGGCGGGAAGGTTTCCATGAGCTCTGACTTCCGTCACGGTGTTCCATTGCTACAGAAGTGGTTTAGTCATGCTGGCCACATGACCCAGAAAGCTGTCTGTAGACAAATGCCGGCTCCCTCGGCCTGAAAAGTGAGATGAACACCGCACCCCATAGTCGCCTTACACTGGACTTAACCATCCAGGGGATCCTTTACCTTTTTTACCTTTACATCTGCTGTACTTCTAACAAAAGTTCCAGGTTCCATCCCAATGCAACTATCTGCTCTGGAGAAAGCCATTTTCATCAAGCTAAACTCTCCTTCCAAACCTGCTGCACTTCTGATAATTATCGCCACTCCCCAGAAGCTATTGTGTGCATTTACAAAAATGCACATTAAATGAAGATGCATTTAACGGTTGCATCCAGTTTCACCCTCAGTGCTAGAACAGTTGCACAAGCAACCATTGTGTCTGCTTGGGCTGATAATGTTTCATCCCCAGCAACAAAGGAGAATGGCGCACAAACATCATCTCTGCGCCACAATAATGAAGGATGATGGGGATAACCTCTCACATGGTGAGGCTGGATGTCCTGGGCTGCCCAGAAACAGGAGAGAGGTCACTGGTCACATCTGCATTATACATTTACAGCTACCACACACAGCTTCCTCCAATGAATCATGGCACTGTAGTCCACTACTAACACAGTTATAGTTCCCAGCACCCTTGACAAAGTACAATTCCTAGGATAGCTTGGGGGAAAGCCATCTGCTTAAAGTATATGATGTGGGTGTTACAATGTGAATGTGACCTTGGTTTCCTGGGGTGCCTCTTCATGCGTTTACGGTGCCAAACCAAGAATGCAGGGAAACCGTTCCAGTGCACACCCTAAGACCATGCACTCTGCTTCTCCACAGTGATAAGAAATTCTCTGCCTTAGGCTTTGGAGCCAGAATCCCACCCAACTACGAAGTAAGTGAAGGACCATCTGGAAAATGATGGGGCTGGGAGGGAAAAAAGGCCCTTGGACAGAGTTGGAAATAAGGGAGGATGGGGAGGGATCAGTGCCAGAGGAGGGTGCAAGAACGAGGGGCTGGTGTTGTGGGTCCCTTTCATATACATGCTGATGCTTTTCTTTCCTGGGCAGATCTCCCATGATTTTGCCATTAACTTCAACCCAAACGATGATGAGTGTGAAGGTAAGAAGCTGACCAGGGTTGCTTTGGAGTCTTCATTCCATCACTCCCCCCCCAACCCCTGAGTCCATCACGACTGTACTTGTACCTGGATTGGCACTTCCAGGTCTGTTTTCAGGAGAGGGCCATAGCTCAGCAGGAAGAGCCTTGGCTTTGCATGCAAAAAACCCTCATGTTCAATCCCTGGAAGCATCTCCAGCTGGGACTGGAAAATGTTCCTGCTTGAAACCCTGGAGATTGCCTTATCACAGTGCTCCACTGAAGGCAATGGCTTCTGGCTACCCCTAACCCCAGCCTTTCCCTCTTCGTGCTAGGAATCCAAGGCGTGGTGGAGTCCTATCAGAACTGCTTGCCCAAGATACAGCTCTATGGGCCAACCAATGTGGCGCCAATCATTTCCAAGGTAGCCAGAGTGGCAGCGGACGAGGAGAAGACAAAGGAAGCCTCCGTAAGTGGGCCACCAAGCCTGGGGCTGCAGCTCAGTTGTGGAGTGCCTGCTTTGCATGCAGAAGGCTCCAGGTTCAATCCATGGCATCTCCAGGCAGGGCCCAAGACCCTGAAGAGCTGCTGCCAGTTAAAGTGTCAGCAGTACTAAGCTAGGTGGACCAGTGGCTTCCTAGGTTCCCTGCATTTTCTCACCATAGCTCGGTAGCAGAGCATCTGCTTTGTATCCAGAAAGTACCATGTTCAATCCTGGCATCTCCAGGCAGGGCTGGGAAAGTATCCTTCCTGAAACCCTGGAGAGTTGCTGTCAGTCAGCACAGACAGCACTGAGCTCCCTGGTCCTTCCTCTGCCTTGGTATAAGGCAGCGTCCTATGTTCTGAGACGGTTAGGATGGCAAGGCTGCTCTCACCCCAGAATTTCAAGGATTTGTGTGAGAGCTGATATTTGGATGCTTCATAGCCCTGCCCCCTCACCCCGCCCTGCTTGATGGAAATCTACCGAGTGCTGGGGCTGGGGGATTCACATTCTGGAGGGTTTGCTTGGGCCATTTGCATGCGTGCACGAAAGCCCTGGACAGGCTAAAGGGACTTTAACTAAATTCTCCTTCATTATTTACACACACCAAGTACTCTGGGACCCAGGGACATGCCAGTTTGGATTCTTCAGGGATCATGTCAGCTCTTTGCCTCGCTAAATGTCTGAAAGCTTTGCTGCTGAGCCCATCAATTAGTGACAGTAGTTAATGTGGCGTTACGGGCCTGAGCTTCAGGTGGGTGGGTGGGGGCTGGAAATTGCATTTCCCTGACTTGGTTTGAGCTGTGCATGAAGGATGCCAACCTGAGGGGGCTTTCTTTGGGGTGGGGGTAAGCAGAGACTGTTGTGGGCTCCTTGTATGTCATGGCAGAGAATAGCAAGCATGGGGATGTGAACCCCTGCAGTTGTTGTTGCACTCCAGCTCCCAGGAGTCATCAGAGCCAATGTCTAAGGATGATAGGAATTGTAGGCCAGCAATTTCCAGAGGGCATAGGTGACCTCAAGGCTTTTATTGGTACCCTGAAAGCTGCATCTTCTCTTTGGTCTTTGTGCTGCACTGTCTGTTGTGGGCAGCCTGCTGGATGCTTATGGGAAGAGGCCAGAAACCACCTTGGTTGTGAGTCCTGGGAGACCTGCTCCCTGCCTTGCAGGCCTCCCACCTGGCCTGGGAGGGTGGGGCTAAGACTGACTCCAGCTACAAAAGTGGAGGCTGCGGAACAGACTCTTGAGCTGGGGTAATATTTAGGGTTTTTTTTGTTATGGACATTGTTCAGCATGTACTTTTTATTCATTGTTCATGACTACTATTGTTATTTTTGTGATTATGTGATTTTATTTTATTTTATTTATTTTAGAAATTGTAAGCCACCTTGAGCATGGTTTTAACTTTGGAAAAGTGGCATTCAAATAAAATGCATCTTGCATGAGGAACTGTGCTCCAAATTCCCGCAATGAACCTTGGAGATCCTTTTGGGGCCGGACCTTCTAGCCACTCTCCTGGTTCCCTTTTCCCTGACCCCTCATCCTTTCTCTCTCTCTCTCTCTCTCTCTCTCTCTCTCTCTCTCTCTCTCCCTCTCTCTCTCTCCCTCTCTCTCCCCGCAGCAATATTTCATCCTGCTGATCCTGACGGACGGGGTCGTGAGTGACATGGGAGACACGCGGGAGGCCATAGTCCGGGCCTCCTACCTGCCCATGTCCATCATCATCGTAGGTGTGGGCAACGCCGATTTCACTGACATGCAGGTCTTGGATGGGGATGATGGCATCCTGCGCTCCCCCAAAGGCGAGCCCGTCCTGCGTGACATCGTGCAATTTGTTCCCTTCCGAGAGTTCAAGAATGTAAGTTGCCTTGCAATGCAGACACATTTGTATCTTCCCCCTAATTTCTCCCGCCCTGTTGGGACAGACTCGTTTTCTCTCTGGTGTTGCATGCATCTCTTACAGATTCTAAACCCAGAGTTACAGGATCACGGGGCTGGAAGGTACCCTCTTCTTAACACATCTGATACTAACTCCTCTTAGCACCAGCCTGGCTGGAATGTGTCCTTGAACTCTGATCATGCCTCTCGGTTGCCTGGGTGGAGGACAGAGCAGGTGTTTGTGAGCATCTGTAGAAACTAGTCTACTGATTTTTATTTCAGGAAGCTTACCTAGGCATATGATTTAGTTCTGCCTACTTGTCTTTAACATTTTGCTGAGTTTTTGTGTGCATTATCAATAATTGTTTTATGCACACCATTTAGAGGTGTTTTTTTAAAAAAAGAAATATCTCACTTTTTAAAGAAATTATAAACAACACCGGTTCTAAATCCATTTACAATATACAAATTATACTTATAGTATCATAACACAAATTGCAGTATAAAATCTCCATTTCGGCGGGGAAATCTACTGTATCCAGTAAATATACTTAATTATAAGATAGATAGAACAGAGACACCTCCTTTTTAAATAAATAAATGAATAACATTTGGCAAACTAATTCCATTTCCATTATATTTCACAGACTTAAATGTCTCCCCACAATGGGCATGGGTTTACTAAGTTCACAATTTTTTATTAAGTGGTTTATCCACCCCCCCATCAGAAATAAATAAATACGATTGGGTTGTAAAAAAGAAAAAAGAAATTAGTCTTCTCTACAAAGGTAAAAAAAAACCATTTATTGCTCTGCCCGCTTTTCCTCTCGAACTGAAAAGGGATCCCCCAACCCCTGATTTTGCAACTGAAGAGCACAATGGTGCAGGAAGAGTGATCTAGGCCACTAGCATAGACTGTGACTTGCAGTGTCTCTCCTGAAACCCTCCCAGCCCTGGAACATGAGGGGGTGGAGAGGGCTGAGTGGTGCAGGGGCAGGGCAGGACAGGCCTGCTGGGGGTTTTCTCTTTCACTTTGCCTGTTTTCTCACTCCACAGCATGTCGGAAAGGAAAATCCATAGTTGGGTATTTCTGGCAGCCGGAGGCACAAGACGCTTGGCCATTGCGAAGGCCTAATTGGGCTTGATTGTCAGTAATTTAGGCCTCGGGAGACAAGCTGTCTGTTGCTGAGCCCGAGTGAGCTGTGAGGCGAGATTAACCCTCTGGGCCCTGGCGCCAAGAGCGCCGAGAAGTGACAGGCGCTATTAGTCGAGAGAGAGCCAGACGCGGACCTACTCTGCGGGAAGGAGGAGGGAGACAACTTGCCCTTCCTCAGAATGCCCTCATCCTGGCAACATTCCCAGTTCTGCTCAGGAGGAGGAAGGGAAGCAGCAAAGCAGGGGCTTTTCTTCTGTAGAGCAGGGGACCTTGCAAGGCTATGAGGTCTCCGCATCAGGGATTTTTGGGGAGGGCTGTGGCAGAGCACCTGCTTTGCATGCAGAAAGTTCCATGTTAAAACCCCATCATCTTCAAAAAGAGTTAGGAGGGGCCCATGTCTGAAGCCCTGGAGAACCACTGCCAGTCAGTGCAGACTAACTGGGCCCAGGATAGGTCCCTGTTTACTTCGTTCAGTCATTCACTACAAGCTGCATCTACCTGCCCCCACCTGAAGTGGCATCAGGGCAGCCACAGATGAACAGTGGGGAGCTTAATGTGACCTCCCCATTGTTCCTTTGCTAGCTGGGCTCCCAGCTGATCAGCACTGGCAGGGAGCTATGTTGGGATGGCCTGTACTAGGGAGCTCCCCACTGGGAAATCCCTAGTGCAGCCAAGACGGTTGGAGGAAGCAGTTTGGAGCAGAGGAAGCAGGATGGATTCAAAAAGGACTTCAGAGGAGCTCTCTGTAAACCACGCCTTTGAAGGCAAGCTCCAGAACCAGTCAGCTGATTGGCACGGGAAGTGCATCTTAAAAGGAAGCTGCTGTATCTGCCAAGCAGCTGGTGGCAGCCACCTCTTTTGAACTGTGGCAGGTGTCAGTCTCCTGTTGTCATTGTGGCACCAGGTGATTGACAGGTAGGCGGTCCTGCTCACCTGTTAAAGTTCACCCAGAGGGGCAGAATGGGTGAGAATCAGGAATCTTGCCTGCTGGTTGAATACAGTTTTCCACTCTGGTTGTGTAGCCAACACTGAGCTATGGTCTGGCTGTTTCCTAGGTTCGTAATCCTAAAGTGATAGCACGCAGCAACATGTCCTTCCTAATGACCATTGATGCATTTTGAGCTAACCTTTTCCTTTCTCTTCCTTCCAGGCCTCCCCGACTGCCCTGGCCAAATGTGTGTTGGCAGAGGTGCCCAAGCAGGTTGTGGAATATTACAGCTACAAGGCCTTACCTCCCCGATGCCCCAAAGGCAGCACCCCTGACCCGACTCTGAACTCACCCTCACCCCAGTGACAAGGGCCCCCACCCCTTTGGGCCTCAGCCACATTGTCTGTCTTCCCTCCATCTGCCAGTTCCTTCCCCCAGTGAAGTAGAAGAGAGAGAAAGAGAGAGAAAAGGAGCCCAAACCAGTGCCAGGGAGGATAGAAGGTTCCCGGGTCCTGCAACAAACTTCAGCCACCAAAAAAGGAGAGAGAGGAGAAGGCCAGCCTGTCACCACCACCACCTCATCCCTCACATGCCCTTCTCTCAGTGGCACAATAAGAGATCAGAGCTGGCCCCTTGGAAGCGAGTGAGTTCTAGGAGGACCCATCTCTCCCAAGGGAAAGAAAAGGGCCTCCACTACCCCAGGCAGAACACACAGTGTGACAAATTCCCTTGTGAATGCGGTTTGGCCCAGGAGATACCTAAAGCAGAGAAAACCCACTTCTGTCTCACCTACGGAAAAGGGGAGAGAGGGCATTGGGTGGGCAACTGGCATTCCCCATGTTGGCCATTTTGAGATGGGAGACTGAGAGCAAGGAAGGATGCAGAAAGCTTAGTGGGTGGGGGCGGAATGACTAGCTTTGTCCCCATATCATTCATTCACACACACACACCATTGCCTACAGAAGGTAGTTCTGGCCTTGTTTACTTCTGTTTCCCATCCACCCCTTGCCCCCAGGGTGAATAAGCCTCCCTCTTCTTGGATGAAACTGTGGCAAGGGAGTCTGCAGCTCCCATTTGCTTCCATGGAGAGGCCTGGTGGAAGTGGATGAGCTAGTGAAGCAGAAAGGATGGTGGAAGGGGAGAGAGGGAACAGAGAAGAGGAAATGGCTCACCCCTTGTGCTGCTGGAGTTGGTGCTGCCTTTCCCCCTTGGCTGCTGGCGTGTGTTGCTGTAATAATGCCAGGTGCCCCCCACCCCATGGTTTAAGAAAGATGAGAGGAGCCAAGGCAGAGTCCCTGCAAGAACTGTTTCAACACCTTGTCCGTTGCCATGTCAACCGCAGAAAACCAACCCCAAACCATCCTTGATTCTCTTGAGTGACCAGCTGGAGTCCCTCAACTTTCCCTTGATGCTCAGCACCATGGGGGGGGCATTGACATTAGGGGTATGGCTCTCCCTCTGCATGGCATGCAGGGTGTGGCCTCAGTGGACAGCTTGAGCCAGCCTTCCACAACCTCCAGATGTTTTGGACTGCACCTCCCATCATTGTTGACCATTAGCCATGCTGGCTATGACCAATGGACATTGTAGTCCAAAATGTCTGGAGAAATACATGGCTAAGGAAGACTGGCTTAAGAGGGTCCGCAGATACATTGCTATTGCACTTATGTCCATTTCACCATCCCATCCTGTGCATGAAGTTCATTGGGTTCCTGTGGAGGCACCATGCCCAGCTCTGCCTACTCCTCCACATGGTACGTGGTTGTCTTTCACTATGATGTTGTTGTTTGCCTAAGGTTTGCATGACAAATCTACTTGATGTACCAAAAGAGGCAGCCAAATAAAAGGATATGTTCTGTTCCCCCTTGTTCTCTGCACTTTTTCTGATGTGGAAAGTTAAAACAACTGCCTCCAGCCAGGGAGGCAAAGCATCATGGCTACTAGATGGAGTTGTTCCTGGAGGCAGTGATTTTTGGGAGGGTGCCCACATAGTAGCCAGGTGTCACCCCAGAGGCGTCTTCCCAGCATGCCTTGCAATGATGCAAATAATTGGTGGGGCAAACACCTTGGCCTTATTCAGTACAGCATTTTCGTGACAGCAAAATACCATGGCATGTCTGGGCAGCTTAGTAACTGAATTTGCAACAGGAGGTGGCGAGTATGGACATGTCTACACAGTGGGCATTTTAGCTTTGGCAAGCCTAAGAGATTGTGTTAAATGTCGCAACTGGCTCCAGTTTAAAGAAGCAACAGAAATGATGCAGTGACTGGAAATTCCCACAAATTCCACTGAAATAAATGTGCTTTCCATATGCATACGTGTGTGTGTGTGCAGAATTACACCCCTGCTGTGTTATTATGCCGGTTGTTCCATGTCCAACTGGGGTGTTGCTTTTTCTGGGTCTAATCAGGCTCTGAATCTCACTATGACATTAAAAAAATACATATCAAAAAAATCCTGGTCCTATGTTTCCCGACAGTTACGCATACAAGACATGTCTGGTTGGAGACCAGTGATGCCAATTAGAGATGAAAAGCAGCGACCTCTTAATAGGATCTGAGGCCACAGTCTATTTTACAAATAAAGTGGTGGGAAGCCTAAAAGGCAACCCAGCTTGAAACCACTGATGCTTCTCTCCGATCAGCCTTTCCTTTTTTTGAAGTTCAGCCACACAGGAACAGACAGAGGTCTGTTTGCACAGTGTTGGCGGCTATAGAGAGCCCGATATCAAAGCCAGAGATTTGATTTCCTTTCTTTGAATGTTTGAAATGGCAGGATTTATTCATTTAATATATATTTTTGTAAAAGCTTGAATCACCTTCTGTAGAGTTAAAGCCAGGCTTCTTCTGCCTTAGTTTGACTTAGGGCTCCCAGGGTATGCTGGTTGGAAGCTGTGGCATATAATAAAAGGACAGGGTCATGTCCAGAACTGGAAAGTTATGCAGGATCGCAACAGGCAAGGCCAGGCCTTTCAGGACCTTGGACAGATCACTGTGGCCATACCGAAGGAGAGCTGTTGCCACAGAAGCATGCTGAGGCCGAGGCCGTCTGAAGGCAGGTTGGTCAAGCTGTTTACCCCCAACTCGCCGAAGAGCTCCCTGTGTTTCTGCAGTTACGGGGTTTTTACGGAGTGGAGGCAGTGAGAACTGCATCTGGGGTATGTTCCAAGTCTGAGGAGTCCAGCTAAGCCACATTCTAGGCTAGAGTGGGGAAGGAGGAATCTTCCCCTAAGCCAGGGGGATAGAGACCAGATAACATGACAAGGCTGCAACATGGTACTCGGTCCCTAGGGCCACCTATTTTACCTAATCCACAGAAGATGTGCAAGTATGAGTAATGCAGTCCAAAGCCAAACTGTACCCACATTTCACCTACAGCATCATCTGTGCTCCCTGCTTCAGGATAATTGTAATGCAGGGAAGTGGGAAATGGGTGGCGCTGTGGGTTAAACCACAGAGTCTAGGACTTGCCGATCAGAGGGTCGGTGGTTCGAATCCCCGTGACGGGGTGAGCTCCCGTTGCTTCGTCCCTGCTCCTGCCAACCTAGCAGTTCGAAAGCACATCAAAGTGCAAGTAGATAAATAGGTACCGCTCCAGTGGTAAGGTAAACGGCGTTTCCGTGCGCTGCTCTGGTTTGCCAGAAGTGGCTTAGTCATGCTGGCCACATGACCTGGAAGCTGTACGCCGGCTTCCTCAGCCTGTAAAGCGAGATGAGCACCGCAACCCCAGAGTCGGCCACGACTGGACCTAATGGTCAGGGGTCCCTTTACTTTTACCTTTTAATGCAGGGAAAGGAAGAAGTCTGGTTGTGGGGATGCTAGGGCCGAAAAGTAGTGGAGCCCAGTGTGGTGAAGTTAGGTGAATCAGAGCCTCTCTCAGACTAACCTTATCTTACCAGATTATGCAATGGGAGACCTGAAAACCACATACGATGCCTTAAGAACTTTCAAGGAAAAGTGGACTTTAATGTAATAAATTAATTAAAGCAGAGAATGACGCACACACACCCAATGTCTTCAGCCAGTAATAGAAATGTGAAAGGGGAAGGACACCAAGCATCTGGAGAATGGCAAGACAGAGACCCCTCACAAAGAAGCCTTGCAATGTATCTTGGTGACAAAGTGCTGAGCTCACTTGCTGCTTCTCTTCTGCCCTCTTTCTTGAGCACATGTACAGCCCAGCATCAACCAGTAGAAGCTAGGGAGAATGAGGTACTATCCCACCAGTCTCAATCTTCTCACAGCCAGCCCCCACCTGCATGCCTTCTTACTTACAACTGGTCCAGGAGTTGGCACTGCCTGCCAGTTTCCTCCTCCCCAGTCTCAGTCTTGTAGAACTCATTAGGGAGGAGGAGGAGGAGGAGGAGGAGGATGGGGACAAACTAGAAGTAGCTGGCTCTGCCTGTCCTTGGGTTGACTACACCTGCTGTTGATCTCCCTCCCTTCTGCCCTAACTGTCCCTGTGGGCATCTACCACAATCGGCAACAAGGTTGGTTTACTGGTCATGGAGATATTCTTGGAGTTAGATCTCAGTGGGAAGAAGACTGTTGAAAATTAAGAAACAAGTTGCAACAACGTTATTTCTCTTACTTCCCATGGATTTTCCCATGGAGTCCATCATCCAAGCTCAGAAGCAGGTTGCTTTGGTTAGCATATCCAAGGCTTCTGAGATCTATTGTTATTTAAAATAATGCATGGGCTCTCTGTTCCCACAGGGATAACAAGAGGAAAAATAGAAAGACTAAGAACTAGAAGAATTAAAGCTGGCTTGTATAAAGCCTTAAAAAAGTTCTTTCTGGACCTATTTTGATTGACTAAATCACACCTGATAGCAACATGATAGATCAGGCTTCCTCAACCTCGGCCCTCCAGATGTTTTGAGACTACAATTCCCATCATCCCTGGCCACTGGTCCTGCTAGCTAGGGATCATGAGAGTTGCAGGCCAAAAACATCTGGAGGGCCGAGGTTGAGGAAGCCTATGCCCTCCCCTTTCTATTAGACTAGGGCCTATGTCTCTCCCCTTTCTATTAGACTAGGGACAACCACAGTAGTACTCTGCAATTCCCATCAGCTTCAGCTAACATGGCCAACGGTCGGGCATGATGGGAGTTGCAACTCAGCAACATATGTGGGCACTACATTGACTACCCCATCTTAGACAAATTAGGCCAGTTAGGTGGGAAAACTTCTTAGTAGCTCTTGATTAGTCACTGGTAAGGACAATAATTAGGATGCTCTGCCTTCCAGTAGGAATTTGGTTGGTTGGCAGAAAACAGCAAACAGATGCATGATCAATAAAGCCAAGTCATTGCAAGTTTCTGTTTGTGTTTATCAGTCACACTGTGGGATAAGCTCAATTCAGGGTAAGTCTCCACACCGAAAGAATGCCTGTTCAGCTCACAGAGAATTGCTGAGCAGAAATCTGGAAAGGAAAACACAAAGATGTCCCAAAGCAATTTCGGTCATGGAAGTATCATAAATCTATGTATTTATAACTATCCAAACCACAATCTATTTCTGTCATTGAGGCACCCAACACTCTCCTCAGCTTGGACTCTAGATAGAAAGCTGAGCTCCAATCTTCAGGGAAAGAGGTGAGGGGGAAGACCTTGTGCCAAGGTTTGTGAAACTCTGCCATTTCCTTTTTAGGGACCAGAACAGTCTACCTGCCCTTCCCCCAAGTCTCAACTGGATCATGAGAAGATCAAATGAATGCTTTGAGCATCAAATGCATGATGCTCAGGGCTGGGCAAACTTCAGACTTATGGAATCTTCCTTTATTTCTTTAATAAGACCAACTAATCATAGCCTGATACAGGCTTAGACTTAAAGAGCACTGAGCCCAGGAATTTATTTTGAGTACCAGAACAGAGCTCACCATCCTTCCACAAAAATGCCTACTCCTGCTTAAAGGTAAAGGGACCCCTGACCATTAGGTCCAGTCGTGACCGACTCTGGGGTTGCGGTGCTCATCTCGCTTTATTGGCCGAGGGAGCCTACTCCTGCTTACTCCAAGCTTAATTTTAGCAGTATAATTTAGAGCTGCTTTTGGTAAACAGTTGGGAGTCAGAAATCATTGCTGATCTACTGGAAATCACTCAGAGATTTGTCAGTAGTCCCCAATCTAACTTCTTCTCATCCTTGTGATAGATGGTGTGGAGTCAAGATGGCACACATGTGTTCTTTCCCACATGGGGAAGAGTCTCTTTGCAAAGTCAACTAGTCCTTTCTGAAACCTCCCCTGCCTGCTCTCTCAAGAAGAGATGCAATCTGGGAAGGACTTCCCCACATTCCTATGCTATTTAAGTAGCCATGTGCATTTGCCAGGAAGGAAGGGAGATTCAAGAGAGGGAGAAAAAATAACTTCAAAGGGAGCGGCATTGGGAGATGCAATAAGAACATAAGAAGAGCCCTGCTGGACCAGGCCACTTGCCTATCTAGCCCAACATCCTGTTCTCACAGTGGCCACTCAGATGCTTGTGGGCAGCCCTCAGGCAGGACTCTAGCTCAAGAGCGTTCTCCTCTCCTGTGGTTTCCAGCAGCTGGCACTGAGAAGCATTACTGCCTCTGGCTGTGAAACAGACCACCAAATTGTGTATCACCAAGAGTGCAGCTTAGTTGCCTATTATTTCTCTTGCCTTCTTCGATAAACCTTTCCTGGTGGATGTCCCTAGATGACCATCTTCATTTCCAGTTTCAGTGCACACCATGCCAGTCTGTGAGCAGAATATCCTGTACATTCCTTCTTTTGATTGCAGCCACCCTGATGGGGCTGCACATGGGCACAGAGGGAACGGAGCTCTAATCCAATCACCATTTCAGTGTCATTAAAAGGCCGTTTCACAGCATTTGCAATAAATACTCCAGCAAATAATAGACGCTTTAACACTCTAGGGGAAAATTTAACATAATCTGAAGAGAGGCAGCTTCAAAGCCTATGTGTCCCATTATAAGAAAAATCAGAAAAACAGAGAGACGAGAGAAGGCGGGAAGATTTGTGCAACACACTCTGGGCAGCTGCAATAGCTTAACTTGGTCAGTCTGACCTATTTAGCCTTTTTGGGACATTGGGCAGCATCTACAATCAGGGCTCATGGCAATTCAGTACCATGGACAGGGGGAACACTGCAACCAGTTCCTTTAATTAATCAAAACCGCACACAACTTGTATGTAGCCCAGAGGACCCATTACTGGGCTTGTTTGTTTTTTGCCAATTTCTCTCTACTAGGACCAACTAAAATACCATAAAGTATGAGCAAGATTTTGAGTTTTCTGGAACTCTTCTTCAGGCTGGAAATTAAGCAAAACATTAAGCCTAAAGAAGAATTGAGAACATAAAAAGAGACCCACAGTGACCAACCAGATGCCTGTGGGAAGCCCACAGTAGCACTCCCCAACTCATGGCCCCCAGCAACTGATATTCAGAGGCATACCGAAGGCAATATATATCACCTTATCCTTTGTAATTTTGTCTAAACTCATTTAAGAACCATCCAAATTGACGGCCATCACTGCAACTTGTGGCCTGAATTGCATAGCTTAACTGGTGAAAGTACTTCTTTTTATCTGTCCCAAATCTCCCAACTTTCAGCTTCAGTTCTGAAAGGGGGGGGAAATTGCTTTCTTTCCTCACTATGCGTATTGTTTACACCTCTGTCATATCCCTACTTTTTTGCCTTTTTTCCAAACTAAAAAGACTCAAATGTTGCAGAGGTGCTCCATCTCCTTGATCGTTACCCCTTTCTGCCAGTTTTCCAGCACTGCAATATATCTATATATCTATATCTATCTATCATCTATCTATCATCTATCTATCATCTATCTATCATCTATCTATCATCTATCTATCTCTATCTATCTATATCTATCATCTATAATCTATCTATCTATCTATCTATCATCTGTCTGTCTGTCTGTCTGTCTGTCTGTCTGTCTGTCTGTCTACCTACCTACCTACCTACCTATCATCTATCTATCTATCATCTATCTATATCTAGAGAGAGGTGTGGTGTGACTGCTCTTGTTTTGTACACAAAACAAGAGCAGTCACACCACAGATTTGTGTAAAGGCATTAGGCTGAATCAAACTCTCCTCAGAGCCATTAATTTAAATGGGTCTACTCTGAGTAGAACTTTGTTTGATCCTACCCTATATGATATTCACAGTTTTATTTTCAGTCCCTTTCCTAATTATCTCCAATGTGGAAGTTTTTTTTTCATGGCTGCTATGCATTGAATCCACTTTTTCTTCATGCTATCCATCCCAAACCCAGGATCCCTTTTCAGACCAGTGACTCCCAGCTCAGACCCCATCAGCATATATGCAAAGCTGGGCTTTTTGTGTATCACTTTACATTTGCTTGCATTGAACTTCACTTGTCATTTTAATGCCCATTCTCCCAGATTGAAGAGATCCTTTCAGAGCTCATAATAATAATAATAATAATAATAATAATAATAATAATAATAATAATAATAATAATATATTTATATCCCTCCCTCCCCGGCCAAACCGGGCTCAGGGCAGCTAACATCAAAATAAACACACTAAAACATAAAATCCAGAAATCGACTGAAATACAGATTAAAATCAGATTAAAATCATTATGGTTTCACAACTCTATATAATTTGGAATCATCAGCAAGGTCAGCCACCTCACTGCTCATTCCTAACTCCAGATCATTTATGAAGGCAAAAAGCATGAATCCCAATGTAATGATGATGATGATGATGATAATTAATATTCCATTATAATTACAAATTCTTCACCCTAAGATTCCACGGAAGGTTACAACATTAAAATACAATATTTAAAACCAGTTAAAACCAGCTTTCAATATAGATCATTGAGGTACCCCACTTTCTTGTGAGAACTACCCATTTATTTTGACTTGCTGCTTTCAGCTATTTAACCAGTTATCGACCCATAAGATAACCCATTGTCTTATCCCAAAACTGCTAGGCTTACTCAGGAGTGTCTGAAAAACTCAAACTTGCTTGCTCAGTACTTTGTGACATTTTAATTGGCCCTCATAAAAGGAATACATGACTGTAGATTTTGGATTTCCCTCCAAAGTGATGTTTTCTTTCATGAGAATTATTTCTGTGTAGGAAGGTGTGTGTGTGTATGTGCAGAAACACTATTTCTGGAAAAATCTAAGAAGTATCTGCCAGGAGGAAACTCAGTTGTTGCCAATTACTGTCCATAGTTAATGCTTGGAAAAGCCACATGGGTTTTGTATTCTGACTACATTTTCCCACATGTATTAATGTGGCCATATTATTTGGCTTCTTGCAGAGGAATGTGAGCATTTGCCCTCAACAGTTTCCTGGATCCATGTTCTCCTTCACCACATATGTTCTTTCCTTCTCTTTCATAAAGGGATAGAACACTATTCTCCCTTCTTCCATTTGTTACATACTCTCATAAGAGGAGCCCTAACGGATCAGACTAAAAGTCTTTTTCATCCAGCATCCTCTTTTCCACATCTGGTGGCCAACCAGATGCCTCTAAGAAGCCCATAGACAGGGCAGGAAAAGCAATTGTCCCATTGTTGCTCCCCAGCAACTGGTATTCAGTGGTATACTGCCTTTGAACATGGAGGCTCCATTTAGCTATCAGGGTTTACTAGGCTTTGATAAGACCTCTCCTCCTCCCCTTCCACTAATTTCTCGAATCCCCTTACAGCTCCCTGAACTAGCAGCCATCACAACACCTAATGACACCAGATCCCCTATATTAACCACACATTGTTTTAGAAGGAAAATTTCTCCCAACTGATTAGGAATACCTCCTTCACTGGAGGTATTTAAGCAGAGGTTGGACAGGGCGCCACTCAGGGATGCTGTAGCTGCATCCTGCACTGAACAGTGGGGTGGATTGGAGGACCTCAAAGGTCCCTTCCATTCTGTGATACAGCCTTCCTTCAACTTGAACATGTTTATTTCAGCAAGTAATGTAATGCAGCCATGGAAAGTAAAGTCACACATACACACTCTTAAGCTCCCTGCAAATC
The DNA here is from genome assembly GCF_964106915.1 of Podarcis gaigeae. Lineage (NCBI taxonomy): Eukaryota > Metazoa > Chordata > Lepidosauria > Squamata > Lacertidae > Podarcis > Podarcis gaigeae. Next base: position 40,262,943 of record NC_139684.1, on the reverse strand, counting down.
GGCCTTAGAGTTTGGACATTCAGTATCAGCGCAATTGTCACTCTCCCCCACCTGACCGCCCCCCTTCCACACTCATCCACACCCACAAGAGAGACGGGCTTTCGTTACAAAAACAGCTCTATTCAACAGGGACAAAGTGATTATTTCTGACTGTCGGGATAATTGCTCAAATTGTTCTAACAATAAATGGGGCTTGAAGTGAGATGCATTCATGCTGACAAGGATGAAGTTTGATGGGAAAACACCTGCTGCAGAGAAGAGCTCGCGTGAACCCGAGACTCCAGCAAAACTGCTGGAGTCGGATATTTCCCTCCTCACTACACTGAACTGTTCAAGTGAGCCGTCTCTGCCATGATTTGCCAACTGCTGCTGGAAGCAGGCCTGGCTCCACAGGAGGCTGCTGGGTTCACCAGTGCATAGATGCCCCATTTTGACAATTGAGCAGCTCTGAGGATGCCTTTCACACTTATCGGCATGCATAGGCTAAGCCCCCAGATCTCTTAATAGGCAAATGTGCCAAGGAAAGACAAGCTGCCCACAAAGTAAGGGAAACTGGGAGGAAAAGAGGGTCACTCTATATCCAGAGAATGCAAAGACAGAGGGCAAACGAGTCCCTTCCAACACTACAATTCTATGGTTCTAAGTCTGAATAGCCACATTGGCTCCAGAAAACAGCAGAGCACAAAGCAATGGCATAATAGGATTGTTTGGACCAACTGGTGTTCACAGCTCAGGGATCTCTTCCCCCTTTCCCTGGGGTTGCTGCACAACCGTATCAGAAATGAGAACAGCACGATGCCTTAAAGAGGAGAATAGCCAACAGGGCAAGGGCACTTTCAGAAGGTTGCTATTTTGGGGCAAATTCAGGTTTCACAATTGTTGTTGATTGGGCGATATGGAGCAACAAATCATCTTCCCCAAAAGTTCAGACTTTTTGAAATAAGGAAAGTGAACGGGAAATGCACTGGAAGGTGTGGAGACACATTGCTTCAGTGCAACTTCATCTAACTTCCCCACAAACCAATCAAGAGGCAGGTCATCTGGAAGCACCCTGAGTCCACAAAAACAAAGCCCTTACAAGTTCACCTAAGGCCATTTGGCTTTGTGCATATGGATGCAGCCTCTGATCTAACAGTTACCCACCTAGCATAAGATGTGGCCCACAGCTGACATGCACAGTCCCATCTGCCCTGTGCAAATCTATACACATCCTTCTATCCTCTGAGCTCTCTCTACATTTGGGAAGAAGCTGAGCATTATTCCCATCAACCATTTTGCCCCAGCCACATGCCACCTCTCGTGGATCAATCTGCTACAGATTTCTTATTTATAGCTCCTGATTCATCTCCCTATAAAGAGGGATAATAGACGTCGCCATAGTAACTCCTGTGCCTGATGAATTTCACGCTGGTGCCTGTCCCTCTGCTTGAAGCAGATGTTTCTTGAGCGAGGAGAAACTGGAGACTCCCTCAGAGACCTCCGTCACAGCAGAGCGGGCCACCCCACCAGCTAGCTCACTTTCCTCCTGTGGCTGCTCCAGTTCCATTGTTGCTCTTACTCAGTCCTGTGACCCAGCAAAGGTGCTTGTCTGTCTTCATTAGCCACTATTTCCCCCCACTACCACCATGCTGTGGATCTCTCTCCTCCTCCTCTCACCTGGATGGTGCTGTCCTTAAACAGAGCAACCTTGGGGAAGCAACTGGGTGTGGAACAAGAGCATATTCTGTATCTGTTAGTTGGTAGTTCTGTATTGCAAGCTCAATGATTCTGGGCCAAAGACCAGCCATGTAGCTGCACATTTCTTCTCTTTCTGAAAGGCTGAATTGTACTTGTTATGTTGGTGTAGTGGTGAAAGTGTCAGACTAGGGCAAGGGAGGCCTGGGTTCACATTTGCACTTAAGCTATGCAGCTCACTGGATGACCTCAGTTACTATCTCAGCCCAGCCTGCTTCACGGTGTTGCTGTGAGGATTAATAATAATAATAATAATAATAATAATAATAATAATAATAATTTATTTATATTCCACCCTCCCCAGCTGAAGCTGGGCTCAGAGCGGCTAATAACAGTAAAACGGTGGTGGAGGAAGGAAAAACAACTGGGAGCTCATTGGAAGACATGTGCAATAAAAATATCATAAATGCATTTGGGTATGTACTTTTCTCTCCTTCTAGTTCCCCAATAATGAGCCTGGTAAAATCAATGAATGCTGTTTTTCTTGAGTCAAGTTATTACCTATTTACACTTTTCCAACAATTACTCATCATTTCTCTTTCCTGTTCTGACCCACAGCATCCCCCCCCCCCAAAGCAAAAGACAAGATGGCAGGCAACCCCCACCCCATTCCACTCACAGAAGATGACAGGAATGTCAGCTGAATCTTACTTCAATACATCCCCCCAACACACCAGAAGGCAGCATGCCAGTTCAGGGCATGCAATCAGGGCACACAGCACACCTAGATCTATGTTCCAACAAAGGGGAAAGGCTGGGGGACTCAGGAGGAACAGCCACTACCTCTCAGCACCTGCTGCCTGAAGCAATTGTCTAACTGTGCCCAATGGTAGAGATGGCCCTGTTTCTAATTGTGCAGATGCCTCAGCAGAGGAGGCCGGTTTTTCCTTTGAGCAGGGCACAGTAAGAAACATTGAGAAAGAAAGAAAGAAAGAAAGAAAGAAAGAAAGAAAGAAAGAAAGAAAGCTGGGTTTTTTCACTCTGTGCCAAGCTAAGGTGAGCATTTGCTCTCAGGGACATTCCCACCCAGGGCTGCAGATGCTACAATCTGAGACCGCAGAGAGAGCAAGCTCACTAGACTAGCCAGACCACAGAATGAAACTTAGGCTGGGCAGGAAGCAGAGAGGAGAACCAAGGGCATCAGGAGGTCAGCCTAGGGCAGCCTTGGCAGGTCTGTGCTGCGACAAACCCGCCATGGCTTGACTCAGCTGGACCCAGGCTCATGCAGAGTGGGGGCAGCCAGGCACACTTGCCCTGGGTCTCAGAGGGCTAAGTTGGTCAGGGGCCCTTGTCAGGGACCTGCCGTACTTAAGCTGTCATGTCAAGAACAAGACTCTCACCCCGAGCAAGAACAAGACAAGCTCTGCACAGGCCTGGCTGGACCCAAACCTGCCCCCTAAGACTGCTCTCTGTGACTGAGTATGTGGAGGCCATCAAATGGATTCAAGTGCTTGAGGGATGCCCCTTCACTATACTAAGGGTGATTCATTTAAGGAGGGCCGGCTCTTGGCTGCTGTATCAGGTCAACTTTGATAGGTAGGAAGAGCCATCCACCTGTCAATCACCTCACATCATAAGGACATCAACTGAAACCTTGGAAAGGGACACACCTTTAAAGTCCATTTGTAAGCAGTTTCAGTACAAATGGACATAAAAACTGATGACAGTTTTGCCTTCACTTGCTTCAAACCTGGCAGGTGGGTGTGGCTTAGGGAGAATGGCATCATGGGCCAAATTGGGACCCTGCTGGGCCTGATTAAGCCTGTTGGCTGAAAGTTCTCCACCCCTGGTTCTATGCACTGAGCTATGAGATCACCCACCACAGAAGTGAGCCCGCCCCAGAGAGCCAGGATGGGCACTGATATAGGATTTTACCGATACAGAATACAAACAAACAGCAGACATAAAAAGTACAGCAAACCCTCACAGCCCATCCACTCGCATATGCCCCTAGTGACATTCTTCATGGGATAATGTTGTGTGCAAACTTCCACTAGAATCCGTTCCATATGCACCTTCCCAGCAACGGAAGATAACAAAGTAAGAGACATATTTGGCAGTTTGCCCCTGATTCCTATTTCCTTAGCATAGGAAATGCATCGACACCAAAGACCATTAAGACTGGTCTGATTTTTCAGTCCCTTTTAAGACTTCTATGCCATGCGTTTTCCCAGCAAGAGCTAATCTCCAAACATTTTTGTACACCATAAATCTATAGGCAGCCCCACCCCCCAGCACCCGGCACCCTTTCTTGACCAATTTTACTGCATCCTACAGTTTCTCTGTGTTTTCACATATGCTCTCCAAAGTCGCAGTTTGAATCTTTAGGCTAGATTTAAGCTAATGTTAAGAAACACTAAACATTTAAGAAGTCTGTGTCAATTGATTCTGTTAATTAACATCTTTTAAAGAAACGTGATAACTACCTTTTATTGAAATAAATTGGTAGTTTCTGACCCCATAAAATGCCAGTTTCAGAACACACCTAGATCTCAAATTCAAAAGATTCCCAAAATACTGTCATGTTTGCATGTGGGAACCTCAGGTTTGGGTTGCAAGCGGCACAATTCAATCCAGCAGCATGAAAGCCGCCACCCCACCCCCACCCGCTGCTGCCTACCTCTTGGAGTTCAGGCGAAGCCCTGATTGGGGTTAAGTAGAAAATCGATGCTAGATGGATGCCTCCAGCTGAATCTGCAGAAAAGCTCTTTTCCAGGCCCTGCACTTGACTCCAGGCTGAAGGGAATGTGTGGCAGCAAATGGGTGCACAGGCAGTGTTATGTACTGAAGTTCTCACCCTGGGCCAGCAGGGGGATACTGTAGATAGTTATGCAAATGAAGGATCAAAAGTGACGTTCAGTGATTGGATAGTTTGTATGCAAATGAAGGATCGAAAGTGACGTTCAGTGATTGGCTAGTTACAGAATATGGTTACTGTTGCATTCTAGTGGAGCTCTATATAAGCAGGCTGACTGAGCTCCTCAGTTCAGTTCTGTTCCAGCTTACAAATAAAGAGCTGCTTTGGAAGAATCGCTGTGTCGTCTGATATGTTCGCCCACAACTTAACAGGCAGGATGGCAAAGGGCCAGATCCCTGGATCTCATAAGGCGTAGCTGACAGCAACCACCAGGGCTAGAGCATTGTCTTTGGCAACACTTGTCCTGCAGAATGCATTGCCCACGTGAGGCACACTGGACTCCATCACTGTGGGTTGCATCAGACTAAGTTCCACTCAGGATAGGCCCACTGGAATTTGGGGGCGGCTAATCCTATATGCTAGATGCCGGGTGCAGGGTATGGGGCAAAGTGCTTTGCAAGAGCAGACAATCAGTTGATTGGGTCTTTACAAGTTCCACCAATCAGCTGGTTGTCAAGGCTTGCTTCATGTGGAGCTTTGCAGCAAGGCCTTCCAAACCACGGTACCCAGGACTTACCAAGCCCGAATGATCAGCTGACTGTTGAGGTTTCCAAAGCGCCATCCACATTGTTCTTCAATGTTTGTCCATAGCAAAAATAGGTCACCCAACAGCATTGTTTTGCCACCCATTTTTGCCTAGTGCTGTGCATCACTGTGATGTCGGGTGAATGCCATGTGGGGAGCCCCACCCACCTGCCCAACTTGGCCCATGAGGGCCAAGAGAGATCCAGTTCCACACTTCTGCTACACTGTTTCAAGTGACTGGTGAAGATGTGGCCTCTGGCCCCACCAACCACTGGCATGTGGCATTCAGAAGATTGCCCAGAAGGGAATGTGGCCCCTTGGCTGAAAAACATTCCCCACCCATGCAGGAATTAAAGGCATTCATTGGCTCTGCATGGAGCTGTTGTGCTTCCTCCCTCCAGGGATGTGTTTTGATCTTGTCTCGCAGCCATTGATGCACATAGCCTCCCCAACAGCATCCGCTTTGGCAATGCACGGAGGTGACTGGAGGCGCATTGTGAGTCCAGCCACAGCACATGCCAGCCAGCTGCGAGCGGAGAGACACAAAACATTGCTAATTGCAGGGAGTGATTAAGGCGGGGAACAGAAATGATTGCAGGGTGCATGGGCAGCCATGTGCGCCCCCTTCCAGCAGCAAACGCCCACCCTTCCGAGACTCCAAAAAACTTCAGACCAATTCAATCACAGGGCTCTTCTATAGGGACCCAGACTCTTTTCTTCCTCTTTTCTTCCCTCTGTTACAGATTTCCATAATCTGCTAGGACTGCAAACCAGTTTTGCAAGTTACTCTGCCCAATATTAAACCCTTTGCTGCTGGTTATGATATGCATGACCAGCAGGAGTGGCTGGTGCCCAGTGGGACTGATGGGGCAGAAGGCAGGGAGACCAGCAGGGAGTGCAGGGGCTGGGTGTAAGTGAGAAGGTAGGCAGGTAGGCAGGGGCTGGCTGAGGGTAGACCAGGGGTCCCCAAACTAAGGCCCGTGGGCCGGATAAGGCCTGAGGGACTCGTTTATCCAGCCCATGGCGACCCCCGCCGCCCGCTGCCGCCGCCCGCTCTTACCAGCACTGCGCTGCGCGGCTGCCCACTTCCGGGTCAGAGGAGCACCAGAAATAGCTTGTGCACATGCACAAGCGTTATTTGCGCATGCACAAACATTATTTCCGGTGCACATCTGGGTCGGAGGACACCTGTGCACATGCACACAAGCTATTTCCGGTGCTCCTCCAACCTGGAAGTGCACCGGAAATAGCGTGTGCGCATGCGTATGGGCACACACTCCTCCGCTCTCCGGCCTGCCACACGATGAGCACTGGAGACACCGGTCTGAGGCGTGGTAATTTTGCTGACCCCTTGGGTAGACTGAGACCTGAGTGGTGTCGCTGCCACTCCTTGCAATGCTGCTGTGGAGCTGGGATCCTGTGCAGGCAGAAGTCCAACCTACCCAGCTGGACCGAAGGATGCTGAGCTCTAGGCTGCTGGCAGGAGACACTCCCTGGGGTGACACAGAGCACTTTGCTTCAAGCACAACAAAGCAAGGATGTTTAATTAAATCACTAGGATGAATCTTTAACACCATTTGCACTTCACCATCATTTTTTAATGTCGTCCCTGTCCTGGATGGTGGGTTAACAGTAGCAGGGGATTGTTGTAAGGTGGGGCAGGGCTTCTTCATATGTCTACATGGACATACATGTGCTTTGCATGGATGTGAAAGACTGCAGCACTTCAAGATGTGTGCCTATACGCACATTGCAACAGGCTGCCCAGGGATGCTTTTTCCCTATAACCCTCCCCAGCCCCCTTCCCTTTCTCACTCCTCCTGCCCCACCCACTGCCAAAAGATTGGGATGAAGTTTCATTGCTGGTACCCATTTCCTTAGTCAACACAGAGATACAGAGGCACCTTAAATAGTACCTCTCTGCATCTCCAAACAGGCTTTGGGCCATTGCAAGCCATGCCCCACCTCCACCTGCACAATGGGGAGACAAAGGATAACTTAAACTCTTGATGGGTGCTTCAAGACTTGTGATCTTGTGGGAGGGATTCAAGCGCACAACAGAAGTTTAGGTTTGCACAATTAAAGTGGATTTGAGTGCTCTGTCATATTCGTGCAACCATGCACTTTGGCATGTTTGAAGTTAGGAAAATGATGGGGAAATGCATTGAAAAGGGGGGGGGGTTGTTGAATGAATGATTAATGGGAAGATGTGTAAACAACCAACAAGCAAAGCAGGACAAATGCTCATTGTCATATTATTAGTATTGTTACTATTTTTCATTTATGAATCACATCCCATGAAGCATCTCAAAGCTATTTACTATACCAGGACATATATAAAGCCAGCACAGGGTTGTGGTTAGACTGTTGGACTAGGACCTGAGAGGCCAGGGTTCAAATCCCTACTTGACCATGCAGCTCACTGGGTCACCTTAGGTCAGTGACCATCTCTTGTCTAACCCACCTCACAGGGTTGTCACAGGAATTAACTGCGGAAGGGGAGAACCATGCATGACACCTTGAGCTCCTTGGAGAAAAAGGAGGGATATAAATGCAATTAAAAATCAAGCCATACTAATAAGAAATGTTACATATATTTTAAACAGTTTAAAACAATTGCATAGAAACACAATGTAAAAAACAAACAAACCCAACAGTTTAGAACAACAGCATATAATATCCACTCAGAGCCAAAACAGAAAGCAGCTGGATATCTGGATATAACCACTGCACAAATAAATCAGAATGAAGGCTCAATAAAGAATAGACAGCAGGCTCCTCCATATGAGCTTTTCATTGCACATTCATGGTGCTCAGTGCTCATGATAGTATTGGATCAGTTCTGCATGATCCCACATTCAATACTATTTGTGTCTGCAAAGGTTTCAGAGTAGACATACTGTTTAACGTCCAGTCAGTCTTTGTCCCATGACTTCCTGCTGAAATCCGGCATGTTTTCATGCCACAGGCGTCCCAGGGCATCTTTTGCCCTGCTTCTGGTGTGGCATGCACTCAGCGCGACAGCTGGGTGTTTGGTATCATCAGTCCATGCCTGGCCTGGCTGGTTTCACCTGTGTGGCCATCCCTGGGCATAGCAATGCCTTAAGAGGAGCAGCAGCAGGGAAGAACGGCACCACACCTGGCTTGGGCCACCCATGCAGGACACAGTCATAGGAAAGAGCTGCCCACAGCTGGGAGGCCACTTCACCCCCCTTGGCGCTCCTATGCACAGCAACCATCATATGTTAGTGCGCACATTTCGCAGAGCCCCATCCCATACCAAGCTGGCTGGCAGGAGGGGTTTACCAGGGAGGCTGCTACCTGTGGATGGAGAGAGTTGCCCACCTTCTGGCTCCCTGCAGGGCAAATTGCTTTGGCTGCACAGCTGATTGGCACAGCCTATAATTATTCTCAGGGAGAGAGGAGTGGGCACAGCAGGTGCCGGAGTGCAGCAAATCAGAGGGGAGGAGGACGGGAAAGGTGCTGCGCAGGTTTGTATATGCCAAGGGAAGAAGGACCAATTTTTGACTGAGCTGACACCAGATGCAGAACAAATGGCAGGAGTGGGGGAGCCTCCAGAAATAGTTGGGGCAGAGTTGAGACAGAGAAGCCCACTGTGCTGGATGGATGGGGAGAGAGAGGTTTTTGGTAGGTATATGCGTGCGCATGTGTGGAGATGCTGCACATCAGCTAGAGACAGTATGTTTTGAAAGTGTTTTTAATTCCCTATCCTCAGCCAATGAACCAGAAATTCATGCTGGTTCCAGTGGAGTTTGCTCTATGCGGTTAGAACTCATCCAAGGTCAGGTTAGGTAAGCATTAACATCCTTGAAACATATCTCAATCAGAGTGGGGAAAGGGTGTGCCATTCCCCCTTCTCCTCAGCTTGCAAAGCACAGTTAGGTTCTCTAAATTCACAGGAGGTTGTAACTATTAACAGGCCACAAGAGAGTGGCAGTGGCAACAGACAATTATTGTGTTTGGATGGGATTTAATCACAATACTGGCAAATTCAGGTTCCATAATTGATTGGGAGGGCTTACACAACAAATCCGCTTCCCCAAAATATATTTTTTTTGCAGTAAGTAAAGTGATCGGGAAATGCAATGGAAATGTGGAGTGACACTTGCTTTGACGCAACATCCCTGGACTCTCATTAAACAGCCAATGCCATCTCATTTCACTGCAAAGAAATCAGGATGATCGACCCAAAAACAGGCGGTCTGAAAGTGCCCACAAGTGAATTCCAGCTGCACAGCTGATCAACTGTTGAAACACAGTGAACCTCATTCACACAAATAAATCATTCTGCAGAATACCACTGGAGGAAGCAAAGCATGGGATAGGGTGGAGGGTCACTTGGGGAGTGTGCTGGTTTTGTTCTGGTTTTACAGTGGTTGTACTCATGCTGACTTTTGGGTTTTCCTGTGTGTGCTGTGTATTGTATGTAATTGGTGTCCAATGGAACACTGGCTTTCATAAAAGGTCCACAGTCTGCAACCTGGCCCCCAAAGATAACTCCTCGGCCAGTGGTGCCGAATCTTTGGCACGCATGCCAGAGGGGGGACTCAGAGCCCTCTCTGTGGGCAAGCGCGCCGTTACCCCAGCACAGAGCTGGCAGAAGGCGAGGGCAGTGTGTCGAGTCTTCAGCTCAACTTGTGTCCAAGGAGAAGTTCCTCAGGGGTGTGTGCGTGCGCAAAACGGAGCCACAACCTCCAGGGCACGCGTTTTCTCTTGGGGAGCCTCCGCTGTGGGTGGGGAGGGCTCAGAAGCGTCACCAAGAGTTCTGGACAGCCGCCTTCCTCCTCCTCCTCCTCCTGCTGCTGCAAGGTTGAGGCTTTACACACCCTCTGGCTGGGGCCAATGGGAGTGGAGTCAGAAGTGGAGTGGAGGCTTCGCGCTCCCCAGCTGAGCTGCCGGATCCCACTCCTACTGGCGTGCAAGCAGGAGCAGGGCAGGGATGTCTCAGCTGGGAAGTGCGAAGCCTCCACTTCTGAGAGATCCCCTCCTCCACTCCTGCTTGCACGCTTCCGGGCTACCTCCACCTCTCCCAACCTCAGCAACTATTAAGCCTGACTGCCTTCACGGGGGTGCAGGTAATCTGATGCGGAGGTGGGGGCTCCTTTAAACTTCTCCCTTGAGGGGAGTGCAGCCGCAGCCGCAGGCCCGATCCAGCTCCTGTTCCTGTGCAAGCCTAGGAGAAGAAGCCCAATCCACTCCTACTTGCCTGCAACATCCCTTCCTGCTCGCTTGCCGCCCGGCCCACCTTCCCTCACTCTGAAAACGGAAGTGTGGCGCTCAAAACAGAAGTTATACTCGGAACAGAACATGTTCCACTTCCGGAAAAAGTTCGAAAACCGGATCACTCATTTCCAGGTTTGAAGTGTTCGGGTTCCAAGTAGTTCAGGAACTAAGCTGTTCGAAACCTGAGGTTCCACTGTATTGCTCCACTCTCTCTCCATATGGATGCGCCAACCTCCCCTTCTAAACTAAAACCTCAGTATTCAGGTTAAATTGCCTTGTTGGCACTTTACGATAAATGAGTGGGTTTTGGGTTGCAGTTTGGGCACTCGGTTTCTAAAAGGTCTGCCATCACTGTCCTAGCCTCTCTTTCGCAAACCAGAAGTGTTATCTCATGCTTCTCCTCTGTCCATAATGGGATGCTGCTGCCCCCTGGTGGCCCTCAGTTAGATTTGCCAACAAGCAGCAGTCACCAAGTCAAGGATTTTGCAGGCAACCTGTTTCTTGGGCTTTTGTCCTGATTTGCTTGCACAAAGCTTACATGGTGATTAGACTATACCTGGTCTTTATAGAGCATTTGTTCTGATTTGTTTACAGGAGGTTATATGACAATGAACATTTGTCCTGCATTCATCCTGATTTGTTCGTGGGATGTTATTTGTTTATCTTATTGGTTTATTTTTATTTCATAAAATTTCCACAATGCTTGATTGTAAAAACAAACAAAGCTTTGAGTGGCTTTAAGAAGATAAAATAATAAAACAGAGGGGGGAAATACAACCATATTTTAAACCGTATAAAAGTTAAAATACTGAGATTAAAATTTCCTCAGTCTTCTAAGGATCTGCGTAGACTTGTTTAAATAAGAATGTTTTTAGCAGGTGCCAAAGAGTACAGTGAAGATGCCTGCTCAGTCTCAATGGGCAGGTGCTGCCCTTAAACATTTAGCAAACCCCACATTTTTCAATGCACCATTATCCAAACCTCAAAACATCCGGTCTATTTTAAGTGCATCTGTGAAAAGTTAACTTTCCCAGGAAGCACAGCATCCCCTGCAGGTCGGCTGATATGGCCCGGTTTGCTCCCTCCCAATTCCCTCCCTCTCCACCCCAGAGTGGCTGCTTTGGATGAAGGTGTTTGCAAATTGCTCGGCAACAAAAGAATAATCCTGCCTCCAACAGAGCGCAAAATTATCTGTGAAAGGAAAATAGATTTCCACTCTGTGGAGGAACCTGTGACCTGCATCTTCCGAACACAGACAGTTGAGTTGTCAACAAGTGCCGCTCCTGCTGTTGTGTGTTTTTTTAAAAAGAAAACATTTTCCTTGCTTCATCAGCTTCAAAGAAAGCCTTTCGCTCTGTCGTTTCCAAGATTATAGCAAATTGCTGCTGAATGGAGAAAAGGGTCTACAAGATGAGCTTGTCCTTTGATGGGATTGTGCCTTGCATGATGCTGCTGCCAGCCTAAACCTAAACCCAAAGCCTTCGGCAAGCTGGCTAAAGTGACTGCGAAACAAAAGAGCAGAAAGGACAGGAGCATTTTGTTGATAACATGGAGAAGCTTGCAGAAAAGCTGCAAATTAAACATTCATCCTGGTTTGGTTTGCAGGGAGAGTGGACAACACTGGCTATTTAATGGGCATTCACTCTGATGTGGGGGTGTTAGGTTGTGTTGCACGACACTTTCCAGTGCTTTCCCCACCTCTCTGACTTTACCAAAGGAGGAGCCTGCCTTTGTTTTGCATATCTCAGAACTGCAGGGCAGATTCCCAGCATCAGGGCCAGCCCTACCATTAGAGTGAGGTGGCTGTTTGAGGCAGCAGATGCTAGGTGTTGATTGTAAGGCTGAGAAGGCTTCCCCATTCCAAGTATTGCAGTTGGTTCACAAACCCATAAAGATAATCAGTTGATTGACACAACGCAAGACAAAGTGGGTTGGTGAGGCTTATTACAGGGTTGCAGCTGATCACCTCCCTGTGGTGATATTTTGCTCCGTTCCTGACTTTGCACAGCTGATGATTCAACAGGCCTACTAATCAGGATTTGCCAGCCTCCTGTTGAGCGACCCAATTTAGCCAGAGGCAAAGGAGGCCAGGGGAGGTGCCACAAAGCAGATGCACCCCCTGCAGCAGGGAGCCCACCTCATTAGAGACCGCTTAACCCGTGCGCCAGGCCTGCAGGCTGGCAAATTAGGCAGCCACAACGCAGAGAGACGGAGGCTCAAAGCCCCAATGAATCATTCAGCAGTTGCCTGTGGCACACTTGAAAGGGAACATCGCCTGTTCCAGGAGATCAGAGGCCCGGCTTGTAGGAGAAGAGGTCCCTGAGGGGGAGCTGCCCACCCCATCTGGAGCACAGTGCCAAGCATCACTTGCTTTGTGAGATGGGAACTGACAGAAACCTATGTCTAGAACCAGCCTGAAAAGGAATATGTCCATGCCAGTTTTTGAAAATTCCCCTCGTCCAAGCAGAGCTCTTTTCCAAGCGGAGCTCTTTTTGCTGCTTGCCCCACACTTTCTCCTCCCTAAATCTGGAGATTCCCTGCACTTTGAAAATTTGAATAGGAGAGCTCCATTGATTACACTGGGAATCTTAGATTTAGGGAGGAGAAAGTATGGGATAGAAATCATTGGAGAAAAGTGTGCACGGAAGAGGGGGAATTAAAGGAGGTGCAGGAAGTTCACAATCCACATTAAGCAGAGGTGGGGGATGGGCCAAAACATTTATGCTCCCCCCATTTGATTTTGGAATTTTCCCACCCACCCCGCTTTGCATTTCTTACTCATAAAAATAGTGGAGACAGAATATACATCTTAAGTATTTGCAGATCCTGCCAAAGAATTGCAACACACCAACATGCCAATCTCCAGCAGAATTCGCCAACCTGGTACCTTCCAGATGTTCTTGCTGAGGCTGATGGGAGATGCAGGCCAAAACATCTGGAAGGCACCAGGTTGGTAAAAGCTAATCCACACCAATCAAGCAGTATAGTGACAAGTTTTGAAGTGCAGGACTTCCTCATGACAGCCCCGGTCACCAGGCCTCCAGAGAACCATATACACACAATTCTATGCTAATTCACTGGGAGTAAAATCCATTGAACTCAATCATACCTACTTCTGACTGTGTAGGTTCAACTTGTAAAATGCTTTGAGCTTTATCAAAAGATCTTCTGCCAGCTGAAATTAATATTTTTATTATTATTAATTAAATTTGTATATTGCCATTCACCCAAAGATCCCAGGGCATTTCACAACAGAAAAATACAAAATAAGAATATAAAATACATTTTGCTTTCAGTTAGAACTTTGCAAAAGAGGTGTGAGAATGAAGAAGAAACTGCACCAATGGAAAGCAGTATATACCCCCGACTGATTAACTTCCTTATTCCTCTGCACTGATCTGTAAATCAAATTTGAAAACCCCATAATCTTCTCCATTCACCTGCAGAGCAAGGCAGGTCTTCCGTTACCCTAGCAATTTGGCAAATGGAGCGCTAAGAAGAGACCTAAATTTGGATCAGACCAAAGGCCCATCTAGTCAAACATCCTCTTGTCACAATGGGTGATCAGATGCCTCGAGGGAGCTCACAAGCAGGACATGAGTGCTGTAGCCCTCTCCCCAGCCACTGGCCTTCAGAGGTAGGACACAGCCATCATGGCTGGTGGCCACAGGTCACCTTATGTCCCATGAGTTTGTCTGAAACCCTGCCCAACAAGCTGCTTCAGAAATATGTATCTCCCCACTCCTTGAATCCTTACAGGCTCTAAGTGACAGAGCATCTGCCTTACATTCAGAAGGTTCAGTCCTGATGACTTCAGGTAGGTGTCTTTCGTTGCCTGAAACTCTTGAGAGTCCCTGCTGCTACCAGTTAGACAGTGCTGAGCAAAATAACCAAGGTGCTGACTCAATGTAGGGCAGCTTTCTGTATTTCCTAATGCAACAGTAACTGATAGACATGGGTCTCCATTCTGCAACTACTACTGAGGTTCTGTATTTGTGAGGAGTCATCTCTTAGTGTGCTGTGGTGGTTAAAGAGTTGGACTAGGACCTGGGGGTGGGCAGGGTTCAAACCTCCACTCGGCCATGAAGTTCACTGGGTAACTTTGGCCCAGTCTCTCAGCCTAACCTACCTCACAGGGTTGTTGCGAGGTTTGAATGAGGACTGGGGGAAACTATGGACACCACTCTGAGCTCCTTGGAGAAAATGGTGGGGTATAGATACAACAAATAAAAACAAATTAGGGTCATGGTTTCTAAGTCTTGAGTCATGAGCTACTTTCAAATAGAGCCTACATCCCATCCCCCACTGTGGAATTCAGCCCTATGTGGAAGCACAAGGGTGATCATCATGAAATGAGAATGAGCTGGAGAGAGCAGGTGCTCACTGGATCACCTACAAAAGGGTTTTCTGACTCCTTTGCTTTTGACATTGCTATGACAAGCAGTATTCCAGCTTTCAGATCTTTGCCAGGAAAACAAATTTACTGGCTGAATTAATTTCTGCTTGGCATGTTAAAGGCACAACAGGGTGTGTGAGAGTGAGAGAAGGCAGCCTTTTTATCATCCTCACTGACCACAAAGCCAGCCAGGAAAAGCATATGGGTGTGGCGGCCAAGAGAAGAAAGCTAGGGGTCATAAAGAAAACTTCCTTGGACTCCATCTTCCACAACCCTCTTTGACAAGGTTGGTCAACAGGCTAGTATGATGGAGCCACATCTAGGTAGATAAAGGATGGCATGAAAATATCCTGCTTGTGACGAGTGACATGTTTTTACCACCAGCACCTCACGAGAAAAGAAGCCAATGCTCAGGTCCTTATCAGCAAAGGAACACAGGGAGCAGCCTTTAACCAACTCCGTCCGTTGGTGCATGCAGCCCAGTATTGTCTACACTGACTGGCAGCTGCTTTCCAGGACTTCAGGCAAGCATCTCTCCTAACCGTACCTGGAGATACTGGTGGCAGTTAAACCTGGGACCTTCTACATGCAAGGCACTGAGCTACGGTCTTTTGCTCTGTTCATGGTGCATCCCTGGAGCTGCCACTATCACAACAGTATGAGATCCCTTGCTGACACTGAGAGAGCCCAGTATTTCACACTGTGGAACCAAGCCCTAATACTTTGCTCTGAGCTCCAAGGCTGTCTTTGCTGCCGTCTTTCCCATTCACAGCCCAGTCCTATACATGGCAAAGTCCTCAGCTTGCCTAATTCTGCAGTCACACCCACCCCATACATTTAAGCATTCTGATATCACTTTAACTGCTACGGCTTTCCCCCAAGGAATCCTGGGAGCTGTAGTTTGTTAAGGATGCTGGAAACTGTAGCTCAATGAGGGTTCTCATGACAACTCTCAGCACCCTTAACTACAGTTTCCAGCATTCTTTGGGGGAAGGCATGAATGTTAAAGTGGCAGAAGACTGCTTTAAATGTATGGGGTAAATGCAGCCTGCATCAGATTGTGGTGTTCAGCATCTCAGCAGGACATGCTTCAGTTGCAGGGATGTTGATGGACTACAATTCCCATCATCTGTGGCTGTTGGCAGGTACAGATTGGAGGGGTTGGCCACTCTTGTTACCTGGGCATGATTTGGGGGGCTCCACGTGTGAGAGTAGAAGAAGAAAGTGTGAGAAATCCAGCCAGGGCCACAAGGACCTTCAAGCCCCCCAGTCCCAGCTGTTTGAGGCCTTCCATCCCGAGAACACAATTCCAGGTGCAAATCGCCTCCTTCATTGTCCCCACCTCCCAGTGCAACCAAAGAAAGCATCCTGATAGTAACTTCTCCTCCTCAGGAGGCTATGAGAGGCTCAGCTCCGCAGACTTAAGACTCCTGAAAGGCTAGCAGGTGTGCTTATCAACCATGATGATTCCCTGCTATATCTTGCTGCTGCTTCTAAAGCTAGCAGGCACCTGGGCTGCTCAAAAGGGAGAATGCGATGAGGCCTGGACTCCTGTGACTAAAGGACCAGAGCAGCCGGAGTCTAGAAAAGGAAACCTGTTGGCTGTACAAGAGAGAAAAGATGCAAGGAGAGATGGGCATTCCCTGGGAAAACAAATTCCCAACCTGAAGTGGAAGGAAGAAACCCAAACAATTGAGCCAAAGCCGCCTGAGGATCTTGTAGGGGAGCAGCCCTCCAAGAAGGACCCCCAAATTAATGAAGGTCTCCCCTGGCAGCAGGGCCCTTGCCCCAGCAATGGAGGCCCTCAGCAGTGGTGCGGCAGCTGGATGGTGAAAACCAGTTTGATCTGTGTTTTGGGGCTGCTGGCCCTGGTGGGCAATGGGACCATCATCACAGTCATTGCCTCCTCTGTGTCCGGCTGGAGTCACAGCACTCGCCTGGTGCTGTTGTCCTTGGCTGCGGCCGATACCGCCCTGGCAGTGCTGGTGGTGCCCCTCAACCTCTACCGTAGCTTAGTGGTGGGGCCGATGGCAGAAGAAGGGGAGGCGTCGTCCTGCCGGGCAGTGGCCTTCATCAACTGCTGCATTTTTGGGGCTTCCCTCTACTCCTTGGCAGGTGTCTCCCTGGAGCGCTATGTGGCCATTTTCTACCCTCTGCACTATAGGCGCCTGCTGAGCCACAGGAGGGTGGTCCTCCTCATCACTGCTGCCTGGCTCCTGCCGGCCCTTCTGCTGGTGCCGTTGGCCGTGCCGGGCCCAGGAGCCTTGCTCCAAGTTCGCTTCTCGGTCTCAGCCCTGCTGTGTGAGCCAGACTACGGCTCAAACACCACCTACTCCCTCTTCATAGCGGGCACCATTTTCTGCCCTGCTGCTGGGACCATCACCTTTGCCAACCTGTGTCTGTGGCGGGCAGCCCGCTCCCAGTGCCAGCGTGGGAAAGGTGGCAGGGCCCTTCCAGCGAAAGAGGCAGGGCTGAAGATGCGCTGTGTGCTGCCATTGGACGCTGCAGCCCGCATCCTCCTGCCTGTCATCATCGCCTTCTATGTCTGCTGGGTGCCCTGCATCGTCACCATGCTGTACAATGGTGAGTGTACAGAGAGGGGTGGTTGCTGTTCTGGGGACCCAAAGCAAACCGAAATCAAGAGGGGCAGGGGTGAGGGCTGGCTAGCAATTCATATGCGCCTAGATACACTTTGATATAATTACTACCAGCAGGCTCTTGCCAGACGCTGAAACAAAAACAAAACAAAAAAGATACTGCAGTTTTGAAATCGGGGGTCCAAATCAGTGCAGTATTGAAAGGTTTGGTCTGCTATCTTGAAACAAAATGGTATCTAATTATATCCAAACATAGATGAAAACTTGCTTCTTGAGCTCTGGAACCAGCATGCAAAATTTGGATATGATATCCTAAGAGGTGCTCAGATGCAAAGCAATCAGACAAACAAGTTTCCAAAATATATGGTACAAAATAATGGAAATGCAATACATCTCACAACACATGGGGAGATTACGACCAGGATCTCAGTAAGCAACAGCTGGAGAACAAACTGTTGATGGCCAATTTCAAAGGCTGATGTGCTCTCACCTTCTCATGGGTTTTTTAATCTTTAAATTTGACATGGACCGGTCCCAAAAGAGGACTGTCCTCTGACAGCAGTTCAAACAAAGAAACTTCCTCTGCAAAGTAGGGTCATGGGCACTCTTATTGCTGCCTGAGGCTCTCCCCACCTCCAAGTACTAGATGCTGTATTGGTTAACTCTGCAGCAATTTGTACTTCATTGATTGAAAAGCCAAAGTGATTCAACAGAGAGAACGCAAGCATAATTGTTCTAAATAGGTTATCTACAGTTTGAAAAACACTTCAGCAGCTGCAACGTCTGATTTGCTGTTCCCCATCCTGCAAAGAAACATAAAGAACTAAAAGTCTGTATGGATGCAACAACAGAAAACATGTCCCCAAACTATGGGAGATTGTCTGTGTTGCAATTAGGACACAGTCATTACATACATGTATACACCCACACCCCAATTCCCTAAATACTACAGTGCATTATTCACAAAGATTTTCCACAACAATGTGGTCTAGAAGCTTGCTTAAAAACAAACAAAAAACGACTTTGACCTCATGTACCAAACATAAACCTCCTGCAATGTTTACTTGTTTAAAATTTGTTTGGCATTAGGTAATTTGATCCTAGAAGGATGGATGAGGTTGCATGGAGGTCTAGAGACTGAGGTAATTAAGCACTACAGTTTCAGTCAAAATTCTGACATTGCTGGGTAGATTTTCCTCTTTCCAAGCAGTAAGGAGTGTGTGTCTGTGGATGTCATTTCAAGAGTAGGGATGGGAGGGATAGAGAAACTAGTAGGAGCCAGTGCTAAGACTGTTATGCTAAGACCTGGAAGTAGAGATGGGGGAGAAATTTGATTTGCTCCAAATTTAAAGGCAAACCCACCAAATCCACACTTTCTGAAACAATTTGCGAACTGAAATTCACTAACTTTTGCAATCTGTTTCTCCATTTGAGTAACGTGTAGAAAAGTGCATATTCTAGGGTACATGGTGGAAATAGCACGCAAAAATAACACACATAATTGGTTTGCAGAAATGTGTGTATGGTATTTGACAAAACTGCAAAACAAAAATTGTGTATATTAGGAGAAAATTGCATTAAAATGCTGGTGGATTCTCATGAAGACTTTAAGAAAATAATATTAATCCGCAAACTGGTGTGAATTTCAGTGCAGAAGGGAATTTAAGATGGGTTAATTTCAGTTTCTCATTTTTCCAATTCACCCAGCCCTACTTGGGAGTAAGCTCTGTTAAATTCAGAGGGACCTAGTTCAAAATGATTGTGTATCCAAACTGAGTTGGTGTCATAGAACAGTGTTTCCCAACCTTTGGTCTCTAGCTGTTTTTGGACTACACTTCCCATCATCCCTGACCACTGCTCTTGCTCGCTAAGCATGATGGGAGTTGTAGTCCAAAAACAGCTGGAGACCCAAGGTTGGGAAACACTGTCATAGAAGATGGGCTTGCAGGCAACATGGCGGGGCAGAGAAGGCTTATCCATGATTGGAGTGAATAGGGTACTCCCCTTCCAACCTCAGTCTGCCCTCTGCCAACCCCCACCAGCCTGCCTTCTTACTTACCCATAACCAGTCCAGAGGGTGGTCCTGCCTGTCAGTTTCCTCCTCCTCCTCCTCCTCCTCTTCCTCTTCCTCTGTCTCAGCATTGCCCTTTGCAGAACTGAGCAGGGGGACAAAACTGGAATGAGTTTGCTGCTCTGCCTGTCTTTGGCTCCATGTGCTCTTGGACTCCCTGTCTTATGCCTTACCTATCCCAAGGTGCACCATCTACCTATGCTCCAGGTAAGAGATCACCTTACCTGCTATATATTGCTGCAGACATCGGAGGAGGCACTTCTTAGATAGGAAGCTGCCGTATACAGAGTCAGACCATTGGTCAATCTAGTATTGCTTGTGTACTGACTGGTAGTGACTGTTTGGGATTTCACACAATGAGTCTTTCTATGTCCTACCTGGAGATGCCGGGGATTGAACCTGGGACCTTCTGCATGCAAGGCAGATGCTCTACCGCTGAGCTACGTGGTAGAAGATCTGCTCAGTGGTGACACATAGTAGAGCTTTAACTGAGCAGCCCACATGGCATGGAACTTCCTTCCAGTGGATATAATACAGGTGCCTCATACAAAATCCTTTGGGGATTTTGGTTGCTATGAAATACATTTTTATTTCACATGGCTTCCCCAGAAGGATAATCTAAGCCTGGTCACTGTTGCTTTTGGAGCACTATAATGTTATTTTAATAGGATTTTTGCTTGGTTTTCTTAATATATTGCATTGTATTTATTTCTATCCTGTATATCACTTATTAGAGGTTCTTTTGAACATAAAGCCATTAAGAAATAATGCTGTGAACTGCCCTGCGATCTAGAGATGAAAGGCAGTATACAAATTTTATAAAGAAATAAAAGAAACAAAAAATATTCTAAGATAAAGAATGAAATCAAATAAATGCATTGCATCCTCCTGGCTAAAACATGCCTTCCCTGTGCTGTCTCATTCCAGCTATCACCCACAAAAGAGTCCATGGATGGGTTGAGATGGTGGCCTTGTGGCTCCCCATAGGCAGCGGCTTCCTCAACTGCTTTGTCTACTTCTGGACCAACAGGAGCTTCCGGCACAAGTTCCAGAAGATCGGGCATAAGCTGTGCTGGCCCTGCTATAAGGCCACAGAGGACAAATGGTGGCAGCAGCAGCAGCAGCAGCAGCAACAGCAGCAGCAGCAGGAGCTCCCTACCGTCAGTGCGGTTGTAAGCAGCATAACCTCCCCCTAAGGCTCCTCCTGCAACATGAGTCTCCCAGCATCAGCTTTTCCAAGAAGGCCAAGCCAAACTGTAACAAACCAACACCCATCCAGGCTCTCCTTACTCAGTTCAGTCTGGTTTGAGGAAACCTTGTTGCAGCATGAGGGCCATTCCTGGAGCACATCTGCATGTATCTTTTGGGAGAGACCTGGATGCCTAAGCAGTTGGAAGGGCAGTTCTGGAAACAGTCATGCCAGGAAGTGATTCAAGAGAGGAAACTCAGTGTCTTACTTGGCTGGGTTTCCACTTGGGGGTTATTTTTGTGACTGGCTGGGCTGAACTAGGGTCTAAGCTGAGAAGGCCAAGGAGCTGGGGACGAGTGCTGTGTCACACCACGCCCTGACACGCCTGCTCCCACTTTTCAGAAATGCTTCGCCAAAACATTGGGTGGTTTGCCCACCCCCAAAGCAACTGCTTGGAAGTGGTGATAGAGCAGCCGCAGGCAAAAGTTGTACAAGGGATGTAAAAGGAAAGCAGGGGTCACTGGAACATCAAGTTGAGCAGAGAGCTGCCTCTCCCCCCCCCTCCCATTTATATTTCTATCTCTGTTCTCTCTTTCTATTCCTCCTCTCTTCACCATTACAAACACTGCAGCAACCATTTTGTTCCCCCAGACCCACGGAAAGGAGACTTGGTGGTGAGGAGAGAAACCCTTTTAAAAATAATAATAGTAATAAAATATGAAAAATGGTAAGGGTCATGGTGACTATTTTAATGCTCCTTTAGCAGCCAGACTCTGCCATCCAATTGAATTTTAAGAGTAGGGTTTTAGCTAATGGTTTCCCTCCTCCAGTGTGCTGGGCTGTTGTTGACAGAAAAACACGTGTGGGAGACCCATCGTCACGTTCCGTAACAGCCAAGGCTCATGAACCGAGGAAGAAATTGCCATGAAATGAAAACATCTGTGAAGTTGATCTGAGCTGACCTACCCTGTAGGGTCTCCCCCCTTTTTTTGGCATGTTGAATTGGCCACAGAGCCCATACCAGACCTCATAACATCTTGGAATCTCTTCATCTCAAGCAGAAGCGGAAAACCTTTGTCCCTCTGAACGCTGCTAAGCTTCAACTCCTTCAGTCCTGGAGAGCAGGGCCAGTGGGAGTCTGGAGGTCCAAAGGCTCTCCACTCCTCCTCTAAAGAGATGTACCAGGATGCAGTGGGTTAAAACAGAAGACACGTGCCAGCGCTTTCACGAGACTGCAAATCCCGCTGAAAGAGACCACCACTTGGATTCACCTCATCACACAGGGGTGGAAAATGCTTGGGCAACTAGTTCCTTGTTCCCAGAAGCCATGATATAGCATGTAGCACTCCTGTGACTGTTCGTCTTTTTACAGCAGAATTCGACCCTCCCTCCCTGTATCCTGTTGCTGCCCAGTCGGTTTTTATATAACCTTGTCTCTCCCTGCCCCACATCAACCTCTTCTTCTTAACTATTTTATACACTAGTTTTTAAATGATTCAGAGTGAGAACAGAGAACTGAAGAGATCAACATCTCTGAATGAAGAGATCAAGGTTTCTGATTCAATTGCCTCCTCCCCCTCCTTAAGATCCTAGCAGTTACAGTCATGCAGAAACACAAGCCATTGCATAGAGAGTGACTAATTCTCTTGGGAAACTTTTTCCCTCTGTAAAAGTAGACATTTTTTATTTCTTTTTTTTTTTTTGCAAAAAGGCCAGTGACGGGTGGGGTATTGGGGCAAACTTGTTACAGATTTTTTTTTTCTGCTGCAACAAAATTGGACTAAGATCTCAGGCAGTGCTTCTGTTCAGAAAACTAGCTGTGTTCATGATGGGATGCCAAGAGCCCTCTATTTGTTTTCCTCCTTTCACCTGCAATATTCCTACCCTCTGTGTGTTTGTGTGTGGGTGGGGGGTTTCTCTCCCACTCTGTAGCTGTTGTGCAGCAACAATTATGCGAAATAGCATGTTTGTATCTGATTTGCTTAAAATAGCCATATTGAGAGTATTATTTTTTTTTATGTAAAGAAAAGAAAAGCAGCATGAAATGATCCAAATCTACTTGGTAAACCCAAACCTCTCTCTAAAACTATCCCCCTCTGTTTTATTGTTTTCCAAGCCTTTTAAAAATCCTTTTGTGGCTTGGAGTTCTGCGTGTAAGTAACAATCCTTTCTCTCTCCACCCTCCCCCTTTCCTTTCTGATCTGTAAGTGCTGTGTTCCTTGGAGAAAAAATATTAAGTTATAATTTAAAATGATTGAATAAAAATAAAGATTTTTGAAATAACTTTTGGATTCTGCCTCCTAATTTTTATTTTCTGCTAGCCCTGTCAAAGGCCCTTGGGCTGCTCCCCCCTCCCCCATGCCAGTAGTTTGGGGGATGGAGGGAGAATTGCCAGCATAATTTTCTGGCCCTGTTCCTCTGCCTTGACAGAAGCCTATTGTACAGGATTTGACGTGGTGAAGCTTTTCCTGACATGCGGGTGGGGGAGGAAATCTCAACTTCTGGATGGCAGCATGTCAGTGGGCTGTGAAAGGCAACAGAGCAGGTTGAGAAAATGCCATGGGCAATCTCCTCTGTGCTGCTGTTTTTCATTCCTTTCCATTATATTCTTCCCCTTTAGAATACAATAATGCCCAAGAACAATTTTGAGTGATATTGCATTTGTAGGTGGGGGGTGGCTGTTGGAACACTCTGTAGAACTCAACTGAGCCTTTCGCTTCCTGGCCCCTAAGCAACAGAGTTCACTCAGTCTCCTGACACTATAGCTCATGTGAGGTCTTCTACAGCCTCATAAAAACTGCTAATGGATTTCTCTCCCTCACTCAACAACATTTCCAGGGTGGCAAATTATAAAATGTGGTGGCAGAAAATGCAAATACAATACAGGAAAACCATTATAAAAATGACAGGGAGTTAATTCAGTGTGTCAGAATATAACTCACTCCTGTGTACATGGGGTCCCCACTTGGGTATCAGAGCACCACAGAACTATGTCTGGTCCATGTGTGTGAAAGAGAGAAAAATGGCCACCTTCCCCTAACCTGCTGCCCTCCAGAAGCTTTGGACTACAATTCCCATCAGCCTCAGCCAACAGCCATTCTGGATTTTTAGGTTTGGATGTTTAACGGATGTGCTGTTGATGTTTGTCTATATATCTATATATATCTATATCTATATATCTATATATCTATATATCTATATATCTATATATATATATATATAGGTTGTTAGCAGTTTATTTATTTTTATTGTATTTTTATGTACTTTGTGGTGTGGGAGTAAAAATAAATTAAAAGCAAGGGATAAGTAATACAAAACTGATGAAGCACACTTTGCTACTTCTGTGAGTTCCAGCAATGTTTAGAATACACACAAGATGGTACTGATAAAACATTTTATTGAGTCCTGGGTACAGGCAGCTGACTACTTAAGTGACTGCTGAGCACTAGCCATCCTGACTGGGACTGATAGGAACTGGAGTCCAACAGCATACGGAGGGCCTGGATCAGGTTTCCCACCCCTGCCAGAGTGGTAAGCTGGTAATTTACTCCCCACAGAGCCCTCCCAACCACCCCCTGCTCATTGGCAGAGAATGTGGCTTCTCTGAAGAAGATCCCCATTTCAATCTCATCCATCTCTGGTTAAAGAACCTCAGGTAACAGGAATATCAGGTAAAAGCTCTTCATTGCTGGCGAGGGCCCTCCAGGTGTTTCAGACTACAACTCTTATCAACATCAATGGTCAACTTGGCTGATGTTGATTGGAGTTCTGGTCCAAAACATCTGGAGGGCACCAGGTTACAGAAGGTAGACACCAGGTTATGGAAGGTAGACAGCTTCTGTCTATGTGGGTGACAACCTTGGCTCAGAGCTCGTTCACATTTCATCTGGCATGGGAAAGGTCCCTGCATAGCCTTTGTCCAGTGGCTGCCCTTTTCTGGCAAGCTGGTCCCCATACACCCACCATTGGTGTGTAGGATTTGGTTCTTTGAACACAGTGGGAATCCCCAGCTGGCTATAATCCCTTGGCTCCTGGATCATGTTGCCATCAATCCATGAAACACGGGCAGCAGTCTCCCATTTCCTGCTGGTACTTCTTGTTGAACATCTCAATCTGCGGTGGGGAAAAGTGGTTCTTCCAGTCTCCAACAATACCTAAGAAGAACATAAAGGCATTGTCTGGCTGGGTCAGAGCACAGCAGACCTCACCTTGTCCGGCAACATCTGGCCAGAGGCAGCAATCAGTGACTGAGGAGTGTGGGAAATGCAGATAGTGAATGCCTGTTTTATCTCAACAGGAATGGTGTTCTGCAGAACAGGGGCAGCCACACTAGCAGCCCTGGTCTGAGTTACTGGAGAGCAGCCTTCTGAGATGGAACATGCAGGAGAAACTCTGCCACAGACTACAGCAAACTAATACTGGGTGTGTTTGGAAGGAGCACAGAACTCCAGCAGGGAGCATCAGCTTTGCTGCAGAAGTTCCCACTCACCCAGCCCTCCCTGTCTCCCCACCCACCTTTCCTCATGAACTGGCTCTTGCTTGGATCCATGATCTCATGAGGGACGAGTGTACCATTCACCATGGTGTTGTTTCTCATGGAAGCAAAACTACAATGCTTTTGGATGGAAGCCATCTGGCCTGGTTGCAAAGGGCAGTCAAGAAAGGCGCTCAGTCGCTCCACAGAGCCTTCCAGATCCTGGGGAAAGGGCAGGCAAGGAAATCCATTTCAGTTTATTTTTCCCAATCTTCAGTTCTGTGCATTTCTGCATTAGTGTGAGATTTATTTTTTAAGAATGAAAATTCACCGGCATTTTAGTTATGAATCCCAATACACACACGTTTCTGTGCAATTTTGCCTAATATAAACACTTTTGCAAAGTGGCTTTCTTTTACTATAATGCATTTCATTTTCAGTAATTTAATTATTTTAATGTAAGCTTTACTCAGGTTGGTGCATTTTTGTTGACCTTCCTTGTCTTGAGAACTGCGCTGCAAAATTCAGAGAAGTGCAGATTACAAAAGATTGCTGCTTCAGTTTGCGTATTGTTTCAGAACATGCAAACTGAATTGAATTTATCTCTTATCCCTACCCTGGGATCACAGAAGTGAGTAGAGGGAAGAAGCTGGACCTTACAGGCTACATCCAGCTGTTGAGAGACACATAAAACACTCAAGGCGCAGGCCTGGGACACTCATTTGCTCCTGGGCAAATTAAGATGGGTAGGTGCCCAGGGTCTCGCTGGCACTGAGCTTTGCAGCATGTCCAGCTACTCTGCAAAGCTGGGGTTTTTTTAAAGCTGGAAAAGGGAACAGAGGAAGCTTATACCTAGTTAGACCATTGGCACACCTAGCTCAGTATTGTCTACACTTACAGTGGTGCCTCGCTAGACGAAAATAATCCGTTCCGCGATTCTCTTCATCTAGCGGTTTTTTCGTCTTGCGAAGCAAGCCCATTGACAGCTTAGCGGATTAGCGCTACAGCTGTCAAGCGGCTTCCAGCGATCAGCTGTTAAGCGGCTTATCAGCGGAACAGCTGATAAGTGGCTTAGCGGCTTAAGAAAAGGGCGAAAAAAGCGGGGGGAAACCCGCGGGGGGATGCAAGATTTTTTCCGTCTTGTGAAGCAACCCCATAGGGAAATTCGTTTTGCGAAGCGCCTCCAAAACGGAAAACCCTTTCGTCTAGCGGGTTTTTCGTCTTATGAGGCGTTCGTCTTGCGGGGCACCACTGTACTGGGAACAGCACTCAAGGGTTTCAGGCAAGGAATCTCTGTCAACCCTGCCTAGAGAGGCTGGGGATTGAACCAGGGGCCTTCTGCATGAAAGGCAGGAGCTCTGCTGCTAAGCTATAGCAAAACAATACAGGGAATGTAGCTTTCTGATACTGTCTATACATTGATTAGCAGGGACTCTGCAGAGTTTCAGATGGACCTTTCGCAGCCCCACCTGGAAATGCCATGGATTGAACCTGGAGCCTTCTGCATGCAAAGCAGGGTTTCTGCTGCTAATCTGCAGCCCTTCCTCAAGCATCACCATCCAACCTGTTCCCTGAGCCACCTGCATGAACCTGTCACTCCAGGGCAATTGCGCACACTCACCCTCCCAAAGCAAGACCTCCCACCTGCACTCCAAACCAAAGGCCCATAGACAAGGCTGCATCAACTTAACCACCCATATCATGTGCATTGGGGGCTAAGGCATGGGTAGGCAAACTAAGGCCGGGGGGCCAGATCCGGCCCAATCGCCTTCTAAATCCAGCCCGCGGACTGTCCAGGAATCAGCGTGTTTTTACATGAGTAGAATGTGTGCTTTTATTTAAAATGCATCTCTGGGTTATGTGTCAGGCATAGGAATTCATTCATCCCCCCCCCCCAATATAGTCTGGTCCCCAACAAGGTCTGAGGGACAGTGGACCAGCCCCCTGCTGAAAAAGTTTGGTGACCCCTGGGCTAGGGAAACTCACCTGATGCAGTTCCTCGTAGGTGATGTAGAAAACATCCAACTCCTCCTTGCAGCTGAGCCAGCCTCTGGTGTGTTCAAACCAGGAGCCATAGTGCACTGTGTGGAACAGGACAGAAGAGATGGGTCAGAGGGTGAAAGCAGTGCCTTTGCCTACAACATCACATTAATCTTAGTCTGGGGTGACCTTCTGATGGCCACATGGGAGCAGTGGTAGGACGAGATGCAAAAGTGGTTGAGGCAATGACTGTAAATGTTACCTTTATACAGAGTAGGCTACTTTCAACACACAACGCTCTAACCTCCATCCACAAAAGCAAGTGGTATGATCAGAATTCAAGGACACATTCCAGCCCAGCAAATGCACTTGGGGACTGTTGCAGGGTGTGTGTGACTGGGGAGAGTTCCAAGGGCCACACAGAGAGGCTTTGGGTCTGATGTTTTCCATCCCTGCAATAATGCCAGCCAGCCAGTCTACAGGTCTCCCTGGAGGGCAGGGTCCATTCCACCCTCACGCCCTTTGCTGAGATTTCAGAATGTGGTTAATCCATCCAGTGGCTCTGGCTCATTTAAGCAAAGGTAAATAGCAAAGTGTGCAATGTTGCTCTGAATCAAAAAATCTCCCCTAGTAATGCAGGGAACAGGCTCCCCATCTAAAATAGGAAGAATCAAAACCAGTGATCTGGCACAGTTGGAGTTGCCACTTTAGAATAGAATAGAACAGAACAGAATAGAATAGAAAGGATACTGTGCCTTTAACATTAGTGGTATGACAGGCAGAAGTTCCATAGGTGCAAGGATCCTTCCCATTCTCTTTCACAGCAAGCTGTCTCAACTGGATTTCTGATTAAATAAAGGCGGTCTCAATAACTACCAGTTCAAGCAAGTAAGAATCTGGGTTTATTTAGGGGTTCTGCTTTTCAGAACTGCCACTTTGCAATGACTAAAATCACACAGCTCCAAGGCTGCAAACTGCAGTGAACTTTGCTAGGATCAAAAGGGAAACCTGATCTCTGCTGTCCTGTGGGTGTTTGCTAGAAAAGTGTTTCATAAGCTCATATTAAAAGGGCAGAAGTTCAGGAAGGTATCCAAGCTAACACAGCTGGAAATTTAAGAAGCTACATTCCCTTAGAGTGACCCTCCTGGAATCTCAGTACGAACCTCAGAGGGCAGAAATCAAACAGCTTCTTATTATGGTTTCATATTTGTGTAAGAATTTCAATTACTATTTTAAATTGTTTTAAAATGGAGGCCAGACTGCCCCAAAATGTTTTATTTTTATTTATTTATTTTTCACAAAACAAACAAACTGGATTTCAAAGAGAAAAAGACACTACTGGTAGCACTAGGGATCCCAGATAGTAGTAATAATATGACACTTCTAGTGGTACTAGAAATTCCAAATAGAAGCAGTAAATTGTAGTAGTACTAAGATTGTACTGGTAGCACTATAGATCCCAGAGTAAAATCGAAATGCGAGCAAATGTAAGGTTTACAAACAGGCACAATTGCTAGCAGCAAAGATCCCAGAGAGCACACAGGGAAAGAAGTTATATGTTCTTTTACTGTGTTATTGTGACCTTAAATCTCAGCTTTTATGAGTTTCCTCATGGCTTTTTAGCAGCAATGATGACACTGGAGGGAACTGAATTTCTGTTGCTGCAGGTAGCATCATTATGGGCCCAGCCCTCAGTGCTGCTGGGTATTTAAATGACTCCAGGGCACAGGCCAACAGTGCAAATTTGCATAAAATTTGTATATGCTAATTTAGAGGTACAATTTCAAAATCAGGCCAGATTCCAGAGGTGGGAAATACAAACTCTGCCTTTTGCTTACTCTGAGGAATGGGATGCTAACAGGTGTTCCAGGGCCCAGTACACTGTGGATAGGGCCCTCTGCAACTTAAGGTGACTGGGGTCTCCATGACACTCTGTGTCTTGCAGCGCACCCAGCTGCCCTAGGAAACACCCTGGGCACAGTGTTGCTGCCAAGAGAAATGACCCAGCAACTAGTTTAGAGAACCGATGAGCAAGATGTGAAGTTTATAAAATTATGCACAGCACAAAGAAAGTGGATAGAGAAAATGTTTTCCTCCCTCTCTCTCAATGCTAGAAATCATGGATGTCCAATGAAGCTGGATGTTTGGAGATTCGGGACAGATAAAAGAAAGGACTTCTTCACGCAGCGCATTAAACTATGGATCTCGCTCTCAAAGCAGGCAGTGGTGGATGGCTTTGAAAGAGGACTGGACACATTGATAGAGAATAAGGCTCTCCACAGTCAGAGGCAGTGATGCTTCCGAATATCAGTTTATGGAAAGCACACAGGAAGGGAGAGGGCTATTGTGCTCAGGCCCCTGGAAGGTTACTCAAAGGTAATGTGCCCCTCAGACAGAAAAAGGTTCTCCACCCCTGGGTTACACTCTCCAGGGTTTCAGACATGTGTCTCTTCTGGAGATGTTGTGAATTGAACCCGGGACCTTTCACCACTGAGCTTTGGCCCTTCCTCTAATAGGTAGAAGTATCTGTACCATCTCAAAACTACATATTCCCAGGTGGCTCTGGGGTGTGTGTGTGACTGAAGCCATGATAGTTAGGGCATTGTTAGGCAGGCAGCCCAAATGTGCTGCAGAGATGCCTGATCTGACTCACACACCTGTGCCATCCAAGAAGCTGAGGAGGAACTCATCAAAGGTGCCAGGGTCAGGGAAGAATTTGGCCATCCTGCAGAAGTGATAGAAGGACACAGCAACATCCTTGGGGTTTCTGGTCAGGTGGATCACCTGCTGGAGCAAATGAAGAGGCAGAGGGCACACGCCATGTAGGTCAACACGACGCAGCCCAGGTGGAAAGGACGAAAAGCATCCCTCCACTTTTCTTCCCCTCCATAACAAGAGCCCTTCTGGAAGCAACCGACCAGCCCCACAATTGCCACCTCAGTGCCTCTGTGAAGCCCACAAACAAGACCCTTCTGCTGCGGTTCTTCCCCAGGAACTGGTGCCCAGAGGCATACAATATCTGAATCTAGAGACTGCATAGAGCCCTCATGACTAATAGTAGCCACGGATAGCCTTATCCTCCCTGAAGTTGTCTAACTCCAAATTTTAAAGCCATCTAAGACTGCATACAAACCATAACGTTTAAAGCACATTTCCAAGATAAACTGTAGCTTACCCTGCATAGAATTAAAATTCCCAGCACCCTTAACAAACTACATCTCCCAGGATTATTCGGAGCAAGTGTCCTTTAAATGTATGGTGTGCATGCAACCTAAGTGGGCAAGGCTCTTCTTATATTCTTATTCCCCTCCCTTTTACAAATTTTAATGAAATTAGTAAAAAATAAAATAAAATACAAAACATAAAGTGTTGTCTTCCAGGACAAATACATGTTCGCATGTTAAGTCTTGTATGCAGTCATCCACATGGCATCAAAACAGACTTGGAAAATGTTTTACATTACAGATTAATCTCACATCCACAGGGTATTCTTCAATCTAAAGTGTTGAGATAATTTCTTCATAGTGGCTGCTGTGACTAAGACAGAAGGAATCCCACTGTACTGTTGTTAGTAAACGACATGAATCGAGACCATACAGAGTCAAATCCATCTTTCTTCTTATCTTTTTCAGAGGGCTGCTGGTTGCCAATAAGTTTCCTTAAGTTAAAATGCCTGGTGGGAAATCTTGGA
Source organism: Podarcis gaigeae (assembly GCF_964106915.1). Taxonomy (NCBI): domain Eukaryota; kingdom Metazoa; phylum Chordata; class Lepidosauria; order Squamata; family Lacertidae; genus Podarcis; species Podarcis gaigeae. Next base: position 40,232,125 of record NC_139684.1, on the reverse strand, counting down.
GAGCTGCTGGCAGTCCAAGTGTTGATGACTGGGGAACCCCTTTTGAGCTCAAGGGTCGCATTCCCTTCTGGGGAGACTTCTGGGGGCCACATGCCAGTGGTGGGCGTGGCAAGAGGCAAAAGTGGGTGGGGCAAAGGGGTGTAAGTTTTACCTTTGAACAGTAGCATAGTTTCCACACACATTCTTGCTCCCTTCTCTGTTCTCTCTCCAGTAAAGCAAGAGTTCAAGGATATATTCCTGATGAGCAAAAACACCCAATGAGGGTGTGCAGCAGGGCCAGTGAGGGGGCGTGGCTTAGGGAGAGCTGGTGTGCTGCGGGGAGGGACCCAGGGGCCAGTTAGAGAGGCCTGGGCTTCCCCATGCCTGATGTAGCCAACGCTGAGCCAGAAGGAACAATAGTCTGCCTTGAAATAAGGCAGCTGCTTATGTTCCAACAGAAGGGACTGGCCAAGCGGCTATGGAGGAAACAGCCATGAAGGCTGCTGCTGCTGCTGCTGCCACCCCTGGACATCTGCCACCTGAGACAGTTACCTAACGGTAGGGCCAGCCCTGTCCTGATGCCATAAGAAATATGGTCAAGTATGGGATCTCCTTGCACATACCTTGGGCTTAGCTTTCCTCAGAGAAGCTGATAACACACGGTAGGGCAAATGGGTGGTAAGGAGGCGAGGTCCTTCTGTCTCCCGGAGAATCTCTGAGAAGTAAGTGTGCTCTAGCCATGGGTTCCGGGTCCAGTTGGGGATGTTCTTGGCAGGCTGAGGGTCTCCTTTGCTGTAGATTAAGGTCAGGATCTCCTGCATCCAGGTGGTGCCTAGAGGGGAGGACAAGAACATCAGCAGGGGAAGGCCTCTGACCTCCAACCACTGCATGACCTCCAGGGACAACCTCATTAATGGCAGGCTTGTTAAATATAAGGACTGCAATTGTTTCTGTTGCAAAGAAGAAGGCTTCTTCATATAGGTGTAATAAGGTTACAGACTATAAAAGGCAGTCTTTGGTCCACCTTTGGTCACATCCACACTATACATGTGAAGTACATTTAAAGCAAATGAGTTCCACCAAAGGATCCTGGGACGTGTAGTTTCATCCTTCACAGAATAACAGTTCCCAGCACCCTTAAAAACTGCATTTCCCAATATTATTGGGAGGAAGCTATGCCCTTTAAATGTGCTTTAAATATATTGTATGGATGAGATAAACTGTGACTGTGCACACCCCACACATTTAAAGCACATGACTTCCACGAAAGGATCCTGGGACCTGTAGTTTGTTAAGGGTGCTGGAAATTGTAGCTCTGCGGGGGTAAATTATAGTTCCAGAATTATTTAGAGGGAAGATCTTGTGCTTTAAATGTATGGTGTGCATGCAGCCTGTGTTAGCTTATTCATCTGACGTCATTCAAAGAATAAAAGCATGAGTTAGATATTTCTTATAGACTGGGGGCAGGTCCAGATGGGAGTTTGCTGTGGCATTGGTTCAGTTTTTTTGTGTGGTTTTTTTTTTGGCAATGTTCACAAGTCATCATCATCATCAAAATGCCAACCCTTACTTTTTATACATTTAATCCAGATGTTCCCTTGCTGTAGAAAATCCAACAATTATGAATAAATTGTTATATGTCTACAGTCGTTTCTGGTATGGAAACTCGTTGGCAGACATTTTGGGAGGAGGGGAGGAGAGTTGAACACATTCTCTCTCTCTCTCTGCATACATGCCAAACATTTAAAACACACAAACACGAATTCTGGGAACTGTAGTCTACTCCTCATGGAACTACAATTTACCAGCACCCTTATAGTTACAAGGATTTTTTGGGCAGTGTGGGAATATGCTTTAGAGGTATGGTGTTTATACAGCTAATCTCTCTCTTTCTCTCTCTGCCAAGGTCCACAACAAAAATAAGAGCTTCTAAAGCTGCTATTGCATTTCACTGGAAACTCCCATTGGCACAAATGAAAGGCTCCCTTGAGTCTCTAATCCAGATATTGGAAAACTCTTGGGCCGACTGCTCCCCACTTGTCTCTCAGTGAGTCAGTGGCCCCATTGTCATTATTACCAGATGTGGTTCTGCTTCAGCTTCTCATCAGTGGTACCAGTCCAGCAGAGATTGTTGAGGCTCAACACAGATATGGAGAGGGTAAAGTATTTTGCTATTTGTTAAATTCATTTCTGTAGTCTCATATAGTTCATCAGTCCATTCGCCACGCATTTGGATACTCCTTCAGATATCATAACCAAATTTTGTGTCTGCCAACGGAGTTTGCTGCAATACCAGAAGTTTAGTGAAAGGAATCCTTGTTTTGGAACACACCTTCAAATGGAAGGCGTTCAGACTGGGACTATAAAACAAGAAAGCTTACGTTTATTAAGGGAAGTATATTCTTGAGTTCTACAGCACTAATTAGTTGGAGAAACAAAGAAGCCAGACTTGCCCCTTGGTTCTCAGAAGAGACATCTGAGATGACCTGTTGGCTCAAGGTCCAGAGAAAAGTGTGTGAGGGGAGGTGGAAGTGAAAGACAATGCAACTTGACACATTTCACTTTGACTTCAAAGGGTAGGTCAGCACAGAGATCAAAGGGACAGCTTAGGAATCTGAAGGCCTTCGATGCTGTCAGTCTTAACTCCATGCAGTCCCTTCAACTTCCAGCCGCAACCACTACCACCTTCTGGTCATCAGAACGTTGCCTCATCTCTCATGCTTTCCTTCTCCAAGATGGGCTACTTTCCAGGCTGAGCTCCAACTGCCCCTCACTTCCCTCTACAGCACGTGCAGAAACCACCTTCTTGACCATTGGACCCACTATTGGGCTTGTCCACTCAATCAGCCGGAGCCTGTCTTTGCATGCAGGGGAACTCCCTAGAACAATGAGGGCTTGAGACCCATCGGCTACCCTCACCTGGTTTAGCCAGTCATCAAAGCTGTTGCTGGGGTGTGGCCACTGTCACATGTTGACAGCTTGTAGGAGCCACAGTTCAGTGCTGAGTGCAGGATGGGTATCAAAAGTGGACAAACTACCCCAAAAGGAGCATGACATGTCTTCCACCACAGGTAATACCCCTCTCCTAAGACTCCATACACCTCTGTCTAGTGGTATTCAAGCTGGATATGAAGTGCAACCCACCTACCCCTGCAATTAAACTACACATTTTCCAGTGCACTTTCCAGTTTCTCCCCTCTAACTTGTCTGCCATTTAGGGGGGGGAGATCTCTTAGCTTAAGGAGCCCCTTGGCCTTCCACTTTACAAACTGCTATAATCTTGACTCCATGATAAAAGAAGAGGCATCCCAGAAAGGAAAAAACAGATGAGCTGAGCATGTCCTGTTTCTCCCCACACCAATCAGAAAAGGATTAATTTGTTTAATTTGCTGGACCCTTTTAGCAAAGCTGAATTATACAGTGGTGTGGCCACATTCTGACACCACATCCTTCACTGCAGGTTTGTTTGTTGAGGGTGTTGGTGGTGGTAATTTGGTGGTGGTAATAGAGAACTACAGATTGAGTCACCATCCTGTTGCAAAACTGAGCCACTGGTTAGGCCACTGGTTCCATGCAGCTTTGAAGGCCAAAGTGTGATGCTGGGACCACCCCACTGCTACGAACCTGGAGCAACCCAATGTGCCAGGTGATGTCCATGATTAAAATCGAGATGGACTTTGCATTGCCTGGGTTTTCACTAGACACCACCTATCTCCCACACTCAAAGTTATCACACTATCTTTTTTTTTAAAAAAAAATTAATTAAACTTTCTTTTCTGTCATTACAAACATCTCATATCAGTAACATACATATTACACATCTTCACCCCTTCCCTCCCAGGCTTCCCTCAGCTTCCATTTCTGGTTTGTTACCCCCTTATTGCAAACTGCTGTTTCTTACAATCCACTGTATCATTTCTTCATTATTTTAAATGTTCTCTATCAATAAAGATGTGAGTGTTTATTTAAATCCTGTCATCAAGTCAATGATTTTTCTTTGTTTCTGCAAATATGTTATAAAAGGTTCCCACTCTTTTTCAAAGTCACTGTTGTCCTTTTCTGGTAATCTATCCATCAGTTTTGCCAGTTCCACATAATTCATCAATTTCTCTTACCATTGTTCCTTTGTTGGAATTTCTCCAGTCTTCCAGTTTTGTGCTATCAAAATTCTTGCCACTGTAGTAGCATACATAAATAATGCCCTTTTCTCTTTTGGCAGATCTTGACCTAAAATACCTAACAGAAAGGCTTCTGGTTGTTTAAAAAGTTATCACACTATCTAAGGATGGGTGAGACATTTGGTTTGGTTTGCATTTTACCACAAACTTTTCTAATCTGCACATCTCAAACAGCATGCAAATGAAACAGAGGTATCTTTTGAAATCTGTCCTTTTCTCAATTTTGCAGTGCAGTTTTCTAAGCAAATAAAGTGTACAGTTCAAAATGCTGAGCCTTATGTGGCTCATGTCCACAATAACCTCCTCTCCCCACAAGAACTTACCTGGTCCCTACGATCGTTATCTGAGGCCCTTCTTTGTGTGCCCCCATCACAGGAGGCTTGGAGGGTGACAACACATAAACCAGCCTTTTCAGTGGAGGCCCCCTGTTTGTGGAATGCTCTCCCCAGAAAGGTACACCTGGTGCCATCTTCATACTGTTTTAGGCACTGGACAAAGACTTTTATTTTCTCCCCTGGATTTTTGCCCTCTGATTTGAAGGATTGTAGTCCTGCCTTTTTGTTTGTGTTTTAAGTCTTTTATTTGAATTGTTGTGTTTTTAGGTTTTTATTCTTGTTTTTAATTGGTTTTAATGTGGGTTGCTTTGAGTTACTTGGTAAGAGTACAATAAATAATAACACAAAACTCTGTACATAAGTGAAAGCAGTGGCGTAGCGTGGGGGGTGCAAGGGGTGCCAGCCGCACCGGGCGCAACATTTTTGGGGGCGCACTCGGAGCTCTCTGCCCCTACCTGGTCCTGGCTCACTCTCTCTCTCACAGTGCTGGCTGTGCGAATCTGATCCAAGCTGCCGGGTCGCCGCCCACTGTGGAGGGGGAGGGTGCCAGGCGTGCGTTGCGGAGCGGAGAGAGAGCGAGGGAGGGACTATCTGGGGGAGGGAAAATGCAGCGGCCGCCCAGCGCAGAGCTGAGCGCGGGAGAGAACTACATCCGACCAGCCCAGTTTTGGAGGGAAGGTGTTAGTTGCGGCGGAGCCCTGGCGCCCCGGGAGGCTGGCCGGGCCGGTAATGGGGCTGGCCGGTGGCGCCACTGCCATCCTGCGGACAAAAGGGCTTCCGCCCCCGGCCGAGCCCCCCCCGCCGCGAAACCCGGAGCAGCTCTCTGGTGCTCGAGGGCTTCGCAGGCCCTTCATCTCCCCTCCATTGGCGCCTCAGCCCCCAGCCCTGCCTGCGCGGCTCCTGCGTCTGGGGGCGCGCTCGCGCGGATGGGGTGCCGCTCCCCGCTTGCAAATGGTGCCCGTAAGGCCACATCAGAGACGCCCCCGGGACCCAGTTGCTGCCTTCTTCCCCGCCATGTGATTAAGCCTCGCACTACTTTGTGGCAGTGGTGTAGCGTGGGGGGTGCAGGGGGGGCCGGCCGCACCGGCCACAACATCTGGGGGTTAGGGTTAGGGGGCGCAAATCCACGGGTTAGAGGGCGCAAATTACTTGCCTTGCCCCGGGTGCTGACAACCCACGCTACGCCACTGAGTGAAAGTGTGCCTAAAACTCCATATACTAAGGAGAATAATATAGAAAGATGCCTATGAGGGGGGAAATGCTTGCAAAAGCCTTCATGTAAAGCAAAATTGCATGCATATGTTAGGAGAAATGTACACTAAGTACACATTTGCCCCACACATTTAAAACAGAATCATGCCACTTTAAACAGTCATGGCTTCCCCCAAAGAGTCCTGTTTCATTAAGTTTCTTAAGGGTGCTAAAAGTCGCCAGGAGGCAATCTCCCAATTGTTCACCTCACAGAACTACAATTCCCGGAGTTCCCTGTGAAGAGGGATTGGTTGTTAAACCACTCTGGGAATTGTAGCTCTGGAAGACGAAGAGGAGTCCTTTAACAGAAGGGCCCAGATTCAATCCCCAGCATCTCCAGGTATGGCTGGGGCAGAACCTGCACTGAAATCCTGAAGGGCCGCTGCCAGTCACAGAAGACAACACTGGACTAGATAGACCACGCTCTGACAGTGTAAGACAGCTTCCTATGCAGCTAAGAGATCTTTGTGGCTCAGGGGTACAACATCTGCTTTGCATGCAGCCTGTCTTAGCTTCAGTTCTGAGCATTTCCAGATAGACCTGGGAGAGAGAGGCCCCTGCCTCAAACCCTGGAGGGCCCCATCAGCTCAGTAGACCAGTGGTCTGACCAAGGCTGTATACACACTCTCATTTACCCTGCAATCAGTTACCCACAACCCATATCTAGCCTGTACCTAACCTGTTGTTTCTTGCAAAACACCGCATTCTGATGCGCCGTACCCTAAATAAACCCTACTGTATTTACTCAGGTCTAATGCGCCATCGAATCTAATGCACCCCTCGATTTTTGCAGCGTAATAAAGGTGAGCATTAGATTTGAGTAAATATGGTAATTAAAATAAGAAGAAGGGTGACCTAGCTATGTTTCAAGCTGGCCATTTGTACACAGAATAAAGCAACTCCCTAAGTTCCTGTTTCAGCCCAATGCTTTTGCTGCAGACAGAAAGGAGGGCAGGAGGTCCGTGAGCCTTTGAGGGGCTTTTCCCTCCACTGCCCTGCCTCACACAGCCCTTACCTGATTTGGGGTAGGTAACCAGGAGGACATCAGAGCTGCAGAACTGGAAAGTGCTGGCAAAGTTCAGGGACGCCTGGGTGTGGAGATGGCCAGGCAGGCTGAGGCCGGCAAAGGTCTCCGTTACATCCAGCCTGTACATATTTGCTGGGTTGCAGCAGTGTGTGGGGAGAAAAGCTGCTGCAGGCGGGGAAAGGAGAGCTCCCTTCTTCCTCCCCGCCCCAGACTCCGGGGTGAGGGGAGGAGCGAGGGCTTCAGAAAGGCTGCTTCTGTTTAAGACTCGCATTTTGTGACTGGTACACTCTTTACTCTCTTAACTTAAGTTACCCCCCCCCCCCCAAAAAGCCAGCGTGCTAGTTTGTGTGTGTGTGAATGACATTCGTTGTGAATGTAATTGTGCAGCTAAACAGCTTGCAAGCCTTTCTGTGGTCTGTTTCATGAGAGAGGATGATGGCAATAAATCTGCTAGACTTTAAAGAAACAGCAAGACTCTTTTGTTGCTTAGGCAGCTGGGTGCCCCTGAAATAAGCGCAGAAACCAGAGGTGGGGGGCCTGATTGCGTCTTTCAAGTCTGCGTGTGCCTCTCTCTGCAAATTAATTTTACAATGTGCTCAACCCGCTCTTTGGTACAGCGAAGCTCACGGGGCAACATGATGCCTGCAAATAATGCAATAATTTTGCATCACAGAAAGCACAGAACCGGAAAGGCCCTCAAAGGTCACCTGGTCCAAACCCATCAGTGCGGGAAATCCAGTTCAATTGCTACCCCTGGCATATGTTTATCCAGCCTTTGCTGGAGCATCCTGTAAAGCTCTCCATACCTCTCCCAGCGATCAGAAGTCCTGGGAGAGTTCTGCTTCCTTTGGATGAAACAGAAGAAGATATTTAAGGGGTACCTCCAAATGACATTTTTGTTCAGGGTTCATTGTGATTTACTTGTGCAAAGCTTACTCAATGGTTAGACCACAGTCCCCTCCAAACAGGTGGGTTTCTGCAGGTGTATTCCTGAAACATGTCGTTGATTCAACAGTGGTGCATTATGATGGATGTATAGTTGAAGATCAATACGCCACTCTTTTTTAAAAAAACAAAACCAAAAACTAATTTTTATTAAAGATTTACAAAAAGTATGTGCATTGTCTTTTTAGGTTGTAAAGTCTTTCCTACAGTTACATTTGATAGGAGTCGCAGTCAATACGTCATTCTGCTTTATTAGTTGTACTGCAATGCTTCCCCAGCGTTAATGCATCCTTGACATCTGGAGAAGCACTCTTGCACCATAGAGTAACAAAAGCAGGACAACAACAACAACAACAACCCAGCAGGAAAGCCAATGATTGCCCTTTTGGAAAGGGCTGCACCTCCATGGTAAAGCATTGCTTGGCATACAGATGGACCAATGCTCTGACTCAGTATAGGAAGACTGACCTCCCTATGTTTCTTGAGGAAAGGCGTAGCTGAGCGCTAGAGAGGACACCTGCCTTGCATCCAGAAAGTCCACTTTTCCTTCCTTGGTATATCCTGGTAGGGTGTAATAAGACCCCTTGCCTGAAACCCTGCAGAACTGCCAGCCGTCTATGTTGACAGATCTGAGCTAGATGACTCGCATTCTGTGTTTCCATGTGTGTCCCTTCTGAAACAAAGCATGTGTATTTGTTTGCTTGATTCCTTCTTTATACTTTTATTTTATTTATTTCGTTATTAAAATTTGTATACAGCCCTTCATCTGAAGATCCTTAGGCAGTTCACATCGTAAAAATGCAGAACAAAGCAACATAGCACATAATAAAAGCAAAAACAAAGAAAACCAATAACCCCATTTCCACAAACAAAGGACATAACCAGCCAAAGGCCTGGTTGAAGAGGAAAGTTTTTTCCTGACACTTAAAGATGTATAATGAAGATGCCAGGCGAACCTCTCTGGGGAGAGCATTCCACAAATGGGGAGCCACTGCAGAAAAGGCCCTTTCTTGAGTTGCCACCCTCTGGACCTCTCATGGAGGGGGCACATGAAGAAAGGCCTCAGATGATAAATGCATAATCTGGGTCGGTTCTTATGGGGAGAGGCAGTCCTTGAGATATAGTGGTCCTGAGCCATTTAAGGCTTTATAGGTCCAAACCAGCACTTGGAATTGGACCCAGAAGCTAATTGGCAGCCAGTGCAGTCAGGACAGGATCTGTGTAATAGGCTCAGACCATCTTGCCCCAGTGAGCAACTTTCAATCCCGGTGCCTTGATCTATTTCCATGAAATTGACATTGTTGGATTGGGTATTTAACTGCCAAGTGTTGTGCAAACATGCACACAAACACATAATTTGCATTATATGCTGTATCACAGAGTTTGCATGATTGACTGCTATATATCAAATTCCTTGGGGGGGGGGGGAGCTTGTAAAAAGTCCAAGTCCAAGTAAGGGCCAAAACTGCTGCAAGTAGCACTTCACCTATGCACACCCACACACCCCTGGTCTGTTTCCCCTCAATGTGAAATTGAAGACCACAAGAGAGTCGTGAACTCCATTTTCAAAAGGAACAGTTTGCTAAGTGTGCACAAATATAAGGCTTGTGGTTGCAGAAATGCAGGTCAGAGAAGCGGAAGTGGAGGTGGAGGCAATTCTGTTAATTATGCCCACAATCTACAAGAAAAAGCCACATCATAATTTAAAGGCATGAAGTGGCCTTTCTGTTGCTTGCTGCCTTTTTCACTGATATAGAGATGCCATGAGAATGGGGGAAAATAGTCAACTTGTCATATTACTGTACTAGCTTCACACAATCTCACCCAGAATCAGTCTGGGTTCAGGCCTGACTATGACTCTGAATCACCTTCTCCCTTTATTGAGAGAAGGACAGGGAGAGTTCTTCCTCAATCTCTCAGCAGCTTTTGATACCATGGACCATGGCATCTGTCTGCACCAACTTAATGAGATAGGTATGGTAAGCACGGTTTGACAGGAGTTCCCACCTTATCTTGAAGGTGGGTTTCAGAACTTCCTCCCATCAAGGCAGATCTATACTATGGAAAGGAGCGGGTGGCGCTGAGTTCTAAACCACTGAGCCTCTTGGGCCTGCCGATCAGAAGCTCAGCGGTTCGAATCCACGCTCCGGTGGTGAGCTCCCATTGCTCGGTCCCAGCTTCTGCCAACCTAGCAGTTTGAAAGTGTGAGTAGATAAATAGGTACCACTGTGGCAGGAAGGTAAACAGTGTTTCTGTGCTCTCTGGCACTCGTCATGGTGTCCCATTGTGCCATTAGTGGTTTAGTCATGCTGGCCACATGACCTGGAAAGCTGTCTGTGGACAAATGCCAGCTCCCTTGGCCTGAAACGAGATGAGTGCCATACCCCATAGTTGCCTTTGACTGGATTTAACTGTCCAGGGGTCCTTTCCTTTCCTTTTACTTACTATGGAAGTAATGAAACTTAATCTTCAGGGCCCCTAACCCCAGAGGAGCCTCAGAAACTACCTAAGTCCACATTGCTTTTAAAAAAGGAATTTAGTAGACCCAATTTGAGTCACATGGCTCAAATTGATTAATTTTTGTTATATATCTTTCAACAATCCCAAAGTTTGAGAGGCAGTAGCCCAGATGTTATAAAGGTTGTTGTAAACAACTCAGTTGAAGAGGCTAACAGTAGTTACGCAGACTTTGTTCCTGGTTGCAAATGAGCCCCCATAACAGTTCCAGCTTCAAGGTCCCCAAAATGTAGGCCCACTGCTGCCTCCCATTAAATATTTGACTGGCCATTGTCTGTTGCCTTTTCGACTCTCGCAGAAGATCTTCCTTTTTCAGCAAGACTTTTGAGCAGAGTTCTTTCCCAGTCTGTGGCTGTATTATAATTGTTTTTAGATGGTTGTAGAAGTAGTTTTATCTCATGTTCGTTTTATCTCGTCAGAATGTCGGACCAAGACTGGGATGAAGAACCTGTGGCCCTCCAGATTCTCTGTTGGACTCCAGTTCCCATCAGCATTAGGCAGCATAGCCAGTGATCAGAGATGGTGGGAACAGGAGCCTAGCAATGTCTTGAGGACCACAGGTCTCCCATTTCTTAACTAGGTCATGGGAAACAAGATTTTATTTTATGGCATTTTAGGCCAGTGTCTCTGAGCCTAACTTACCTCGCAGGGTTGTTTTGGGGATAAAGAGTGGAGGGGGATAACAATATACCCCACTGTCTTGAGCTGTTGGAGGAAAGTTGAAATATAAATGCAATAATAAATAAAATAAAATGTGAATGCTTACATTTTAATATTTTAGTGTAATTGAACTGTCCCTTCCTTTGTTCTTCTTCCAGCATATTTCACTGATAATATTTTAAAGCAAAAACAGCCCAAAAACACAACAACAACCCTCTACTTTGTTTAGGTGTGTGATTAAAATTGTATGTTTGCAGCCATAAAGAAAACAAAAGAATAAAACCTTTTATCTTATTTTGGGGGGGGGAGAAAATATGCTGAATAATAAGACTCCCGCTGCAAGCAAACAGGAAAGCCTGAGGTAATATGTGTGACATTAATACTGTTTTCGATGCCACAATTGGTTTGGGCTTGTTGGAGGCCCCTGGAGCACCACTGAATCACAGCTTGTGGAATTGGTTTCTTTTTTTACAGACTGAGGATTTAGACAGCATGCAGCGATGAGGCTGAATCCACCGTCTCTTGATCTCTGCTCATTACAGCTGAAGGGACTGACTGGATGGGCCAATGCCTCATTATGAAGATCTCCTGCCTGAATCCAGAGTTTTCAAAAAATGACCATCCTCTCTCTAATATTTCCTCCCCTGGGCAACATGATCAAGAGGGTGCTGGCCTGGCAGCTGCAGGTATACCTGGAAAAAACAGATTACCGGTATCTGGATCCATTCCAGTCTGGTTTCAGGCCCTGTTTGGGCACTTAAACAGCCTTAGTCACCCTTTATCAGGAGAGAAACTGGGAGACTGTGACCCTGTTGGTTCTCCTTGACCTCTTAGAGGCTTTTGACACAGTTGGCCATTGTGTTCTTCTGGAGTGACAGCAAGGAGGTGGGAGGATTACCCTTGGGAGCTGTCATCCAGCGATTTGGAGTACAGTGTCTTCTGTATGCTGATGACACACAAGCGCTTCCTTGCTCTCCCCACTCTGTCACAATCAGGAGAGGCAGTGAAGGTGCTGCACAGGTGCCTGGAAGTAGTGATGGACTGGATGAAGGCCAATAAACTGACACTGAGTCATGTTAAGAAAAAGTGTCATGGGTGGGTGGTTCCCAGGTCTGAGAATTGGGTGTGTGATCTGGGAGGGGCAGCCCTTCCTCTGAAGCAGCAGGTTCATAGACTTTAAAGCTTCCCACCTCAGAGATTTAATGAATTTCCACTCATTCAGATTTTGCTATGGGTTACAGAGGGTTCCATCATTTGGGGGGAAGTGTCTGCCCAACTGCGCAGGTTAACTTCAAAGGGAAAACCATGACCAGCTTTATAGCAAAAGGAGCTCCTTAGAGCAATGCTGTGCTGCATCATGGCTGTGAAGATGTCAGTTCTACCAAAATTTCTCCCAATCTAAGGTATTGCTTTTCAGCTGAAGTGATTAGTACCTTTTATTAAGGATTCCATGTGCCTTTCTTGGGTTCACCTTGAAACACTCCATCCTATCCCCACAATTAAATTCCTGCCATTTCTAAATCCCTCATAGACAATGATTCACAAGATTTCTAACTCCCTCCTGTGCATGAATCCTTACAAATTTGGAAAAAAATTGCCACCAGGAAGGAACATTTCCTCTTTGCTCCATTCCTGGATCATAAAGAGTTTTGTCATCCTGATAAAGAGAAGCAGTTCCAGGGATGGGAGGACTAGGGGAGGGGTTACTCTGACTTTGGAACTTTTTTTATAAAGGCTTTCAAAATCACTTGTTCTAAACTATATTGCAAGGTTTAAAGGTGAAATTGCGCAAATAAAAGCAATGGCTGCCCAGGTTGCACACAGAGGTGATCTGGTACGCAGTCTTTTTTAAAAAATAATAATAATAAATTTTATTAGTATTTTCCACACAACAACACGAAAAATAACAATATACAACACACAAAAACTAACATTCGAAAACTAAAGAAAGCAACAACAACTAAAAAAACAAAAACCACAAATCCATATCTTACAAGTTAAGACTATAAACACTAAAACAACAACAACAACAGGACATTGACTTCCACCAATCCCACAGCACCTCCTTTATCTCTCATTGTGTCTTCCTGTATTCCTATTTTCCTTATCATCTCTATCCTAACATCTAGATATAAATTCCTCTTTCTTATCCTTTCACTTCACAAGGTTATTCCAGATTCAGCCAGATTTCTGTCCTCGAACCTTGACTTTTGAGGTATTCATTTAGGCACTCCCATTCTTTTTCCCCTTCACCTTTTAACCAAATTGACAGACATAATAAGACAAAAACTGGTATGCAGTCTTTGACATCGAACGAACATTTTTGCAATCAATCTATTCCTTCCTTGAAAGGTGTGGCTTCTCTTATTTGCCACTGGTTACAGGATGGGGGACAGAAGTAGTCTGAAACTGGCAAGGGTGGGGGACTTAAACACTGGATTTGATTATGAGCTATGGAAAAAGATCTGGTCTCATCCTCCATTGAAAACAGTCTTTGCTATTAGAATTCAGGAAGCATCCTTAAAGGTGCTCCTGTGCTGGCACTGGGCTCTGGTTCTGCTTTCAAATATGCTAAGCACGGCTTCCCCACAGTTGGAGGGTGTGCAGAAGTCATGGCACCCTTTTCTACATGTGGTTGGAATGTTCTTTAATTCACAGGCTTCATTCAGAGTGGGCTGGTGCTTAGTGTGGGGTCAGGATTTAATTTTGTTAGCATATTATTTTTGCTGTTTTGCTGTTTATGTTTTTGTGTTTTGTTGCTATATTTGTTGTTATATAGCCTGCTGAATTATAAGGGGTTTGTTTAACTTTACCAAATATTTCTTAATGAGATGCTCTCATTAACTTATTGTCTAATTTTTGTTATATTTTCATTCAATTATGCATTTTCTTTTTCATGTTGTTAGCTGCCTTGAGCCTAGGTTACTATGGAAAGGCAGCATACAAATAAATGATGATGGTGAGGATGTTTTCCTGGGTGTTCACCTTGGCCTCTGACATAACCACCCAAAAAAACCCAGCCTCTTTGACCTGCAGTGGCATTGCTAGCCTCTGAAAGTGAAGACAACCCTTTTCTGCATCACAAAGACTTCCTCTCCTTGAAGACACATCTAGAGATAGCTGCTCATTGGAAAACCTCCCAAGGACCTTCTAAAGAGGGGTGGTGGTGGTGCACTTCAGTATGGGACCACCTTGCTCTTTCTGAGCAACCTTACTTACCATCATAGGGTGGTAAAAGGAGATGTCAAACAGGTCTGACATGATTGCGTTCCCCTTTACTAGTTACGTCAACAAATCTCTCACTCCACCGCATCCTCATTCCTCTCTGTTCAGGGGGAATTTGAAACTGTGAATATATAATATAAAACACCTGGTTCCTGGTCATGAAGTCAAAGTCTTTGTTCCTTTTTGTGCTTTCATGTTTGTGCTGACACAACTTACCTGTCGTTATTAATCTGAAGCATTCCTTTGTCCATTGAATTGTTAAAATGTAATAATGGTATCTGACAAAAAGAAGGGGGGGAGAACAGGTTTGTAGCCTGGGAGGACTCCTGGATTTCAGCTTGTCACTGAAGTGTCTTCTCTGCTTATGTCCAGCTTAGGCTGGTTCACCAGCTACAACTGTTCCTGAATCAGGATATTAAGCTCAGTTGCCCATGCCCTAGTGGCCTCCCACCTGGACTACTGTAATGAGCTGTACGTGGGGTTGTCCTTGAAAACAGTCCAGAGCCTGAAGCTACTGCAGAATGTGGCTGCCAGGTGAGTAAGCGGCGCTACCATATGAGACTATGTGTCGTTGGTCCTGAAAGCACTGCAAGGGTTGCCAGCAATCTACCGAGCGCAATGCAAGCATATAGTACTAGCATATACAGAGGTACCTCGGGTTAAGAACTTAATTCATTCTGGAGGTCCGTTCTTAACCTGAAACTGTTCTTAACCTGAAGCACCACTTTAGCTAATGGGGCCTCCTGCTGCTGCTGTGCCGCCGTTGCACGATTTCTGTTCTCATCCTGAAGCAAAATTCTTAACCTGAAGCACTATTTCTGGGTTAGCAAAGTCTGTAACCTGAAGCGTATGTAACCTGAGGTACCACTGTAGTACTGGCATATATAACCTTTAATGGCCAGGTACCCAAGTACCTCAAAGAGTGCTTGCTCCAATATCAACCATCTCGGACCCAACAATCAGCAGGTGAGGCCTTGTTGGTGGTGCCGCCACGATGAGCTTTTCAGTGGCAGTTCCCTGTTTGTAATGCCTTCCCTGTTGACAGAGCCTGCCCACCCATAAGGCAGAGTGAAGCAGCTGCCTCAGGCAGCAGAAGCACAAGAGGTGGTGCCATTACCTCTGCCGCAGAAGCAATTCAGGTCAGGGAGGTGGCGGCGGCGGTAATGGCAGAGCAGCACAGTGTTCCACTGCCCAGCTTTGACACTACTGTAGTCTCCCCTGCCACGAGGGGAAGAGAGGGACCACAACAAAGCTCTGAGGGGAGGCGTTCCACTGCCCAGCTTTGCTGCCAAGCAGGCAGGGAGATTTGGCAAGGTAAGGAGAAGCCCTTGCTGAACTCTCCCCGCCCTGCGTACGCCCATTGCTGTGGTGAGGCTTTGCAATAGCTTCTCCTTAAGGAAAAGCCATTGCAAAGCCTCACTGCCGGGGTGGGGGGAGACTCTGCAGAGTTTGCCCCCCAACCCTACACCCAGTGGCAAGTCTTTACAAGGGCTTTTCCTTGAGGGGAAGCTCTTGCAGAGCCTCATGCCCCCACCTAGCAGTGGCAGTGGGACGCTTTTGCCTCAGGCTCCGAAATGTCTCAGGCAGCCGCTACCTGGTAAATTGCATCCATCTTTGTAATTATTAACTTTCAGAGGAATTTGAAAACCTTCTTTTCCCAGGCATTTGGTGACTGAAGGATACTGTTCCTGGTAACCCTGAGCTCGCTGGATGAAATAATGTTTTTAACAATGTTTTCACAATGTTTCCAACTGTACTGTTTTGAGATGTTTTCATTGTAATTGTTTTGGAATGCTTTAACTGTTTGCAGGATGCTTTTAAACATTACTATTTCTTATTAATTACATTTATATCCTGCCCTTCCTCCCAAAGGAGCCTGTGGTAGCATTTTATTTTATTTTTAAAAGTGAGTGTTTGCTGCCCTGGGCTCCTTTGGGAGAAAGGGTGGAATTATTATTAGTAGTAGTAGTAGTAGTAGTAAGCCAAGGACTTACTGTATCATTTCTGAGGCGTAAAGGCAATTTTACCCTGAAACACCTAAACGTCATTGCACTCAAAAATGTTTAGCTCCAAGAAGGTGTGATTTATGGATGTACACAGGACCAGCCCAAGATGTTTTGCTGCCTGGGGCGAATCATAAAAGCAGGCAGCCCTTTCATGTCTCATTCCAACAAAAAAACAGCATGACTTTGTCCCATTCCTAGCTATAGAGCACAATAAACCTTCAAAATTCAGGGCAACAATTGGAATAACCCCTGTATCCCAATCAACCACAACTTGGGCATTATGCCTGCATTATAAAGTCCACACGTATGAGCCCTCACTGAAGCTGTTTCCAGGATGCAGGGCTAGGCTGGGTGTGAGAGGAGCTGTGAGGCCTACACTCAGCCACTGGGCCAGCCACAGCACCCTCCCCAGCCTCCTCTGAGCCTCCATGCTGCCCACCCAACCTTCATTGGCTACGGCAGCCACCACTGCTGTCAGCCAGAGCAAGGCACACGTTGCTTCCATCTTGGGTCACACTCAGCAACACTGCGCAAAGCAGCCACATCTTATACCTGCTTCGTCTAAAGGGAGTCCCACTGAGTTCAGTCAGGGATAGTCCACTCAAAGTAAATAATGGGGCATTTTTACTAGCGAGGAAGGACGAAGAAGAAGAGAGAGGAAGGGGGGAAAGAAAGGGATATAGGAAAAGAGAAAGAAAGAAAAGGGAGGAAAGAGAAAAGAAAGACAAAAAAGGGGAAAGAAGAATAGAAGGGAATAGAAGAAATAGAAGAGGAAAAAGAGGGAGGGAGGGCTCGAAAAAAGAAAGAAGGAGGAAGGAAGGAGTAGAAGAAAGAAAACTCTAGCTGACAAAAAAGTATTTCCAAGCATCCTGATGAAAGTGAGGCTTCCTTCCACCCTGCACCACCATATGCTAGGGGTTTTTGTAAGGGAGGGAGGCTAATCTGTTTTCCACCTACTCAAGCTCTATGACCAAACAGGATCACAGTTTATAGACCGTGAAATGTTAAAATTGGCCCTAAAGACTGCTGCTGGGTGGGGGCAGGTGAGCAAACTCACCCAGGAGGGATCCTTATAAAAAGAGTGGTGGGGACTAGACGGCTCCCCCTCTCTCACTGTCCATGAAAGTTGCCTGTTATCATGCTGCACTTTTAAACTCGGAAAGTTTATGGCCTGCCGGGCGAATTAAGGACCAGACAGGAGTATGCCAGCATACATGGAAGCCTGGCCAGGAAGAACCTTTGCTGGCTCAGCTTTATCAAAGAGACCCATTCATTACAGCCCCAGGATATGGAGCCAGCAATGATATATAGACTATAAATTTCCGCCCTGCCCACCCACTCTGCGCTTCTTCAAGCCCCCACAGTTCAGGCCACCCACATTCTTCAAGGATTGGGGGAAGGAAAAGAGAGAGAAAGGGGTCCTGCATCAGGAGGAGTGAACTGGGAGGGAGGGCAGGAGATGTCAAATGAGCCCAGATCTCTTTGAGCCAGGATCTCTCCCACGCACAATAAGGTGGAGCATCAAAGAACTGCCTCCATGCTCTCAGTCTGCAGATGCCAATCAGCCCACTCGGGTCAGGAGGAATGGAAGCGAGCTAGGACCCTGATCCAAATCTGCCACCCCTCCCATTCTGCCACTGAAGTGCCCGTCTCACCTTGACTCGTTATAGAGTCAGCCCTGGGAGTACAAATGCCACAAACCAATGTTTCCTCCACATGTTTTGAACTACAACTCCCATCAGCCCCAGCCAACACAGTCCAAAACATCTGGAGGGCACCAGGCTGGGGAAGGCTGCCATAAATGACTGTGCTCAAGAGCAAAGCAGAAACACTTTTAGCCATGGGTGCAACTACTGTCCCTTTTGCTTCCAACTCAGGCTGTGCACACACAGCAGTTTAAAGTGGATTCAGTGCATCCCAGTTGGATATAGAAGCAGCATCTGGAGCTCCAAACTTCATGCTGTAGAAGAAGAAGAAGAAGAAGAAGAAGAAGAAGAAGAAGAAGAAGAAGAAGAAGGGGAAGAAGAGTTTGGATTTGGTATCCCGCTTTATCACTACCTGAAAGAGTCTCAAAGCAGCTAACATTCTCCTTTCCCTTCCTCCCCCACAACAAACACTCTGTGAGGTGAGTGGGGCTGAGAGACTTCAAATAAGTGTGACTGGCCCAAGGTCACCCAGCAGCTGCATGTGGAGGAGCGGAGACGTGAACCCGGTTCCCCAGATCTACCGCTCTTAACCACTACACCACACTGTACTTGATTCTGGAATCCAATAAACAATATTTCAGTATTTTACATTGCTGTCAGCAGAACGGGGGCGGGTCATTATTACTGTTGCTATATTTGTATTATCAATGTTTTGCTATTTCTTCCTACATGTGCACTAGAAACTTGCATTATATTCCACTATAGTTCCAGATGTGCCTTTTATGCCTTGTGAAAGCTCATAATGTGGAACTTAACAGTCAGGGGAAAGTCCTGAAAATGAAATACTGTATACTGCTGTGTGAAGGCAGCCAAAATCGGTTACTTGCGAACAACATGTACCTTAGTGCTCTGGTGTGCATTACCACCAAACTCTCAAAAGATAGCAATTAGATTTACAGCTACTATCAAAGTTTCTTATCTGCAGGTAGTGACACAGGCTAGGTGTGGCTGCTCATCAAACCATCACCTGAGTGCCAAGAGGAAAGAACACTTCAAAATAAAAAGAGGCATCACCCACTGATCAAAGTGTATAGGTCAATTAATGTCATTCAGGCAGTGGTATTTTTTTAGAGAAAGAGGAGCCAGATTGCTCACCATGAACTTTTCCATTGTTCTCTTAGAATGACAATGGCGCCCACCTGAGAGGTGCTGGAGCTGAGTTCTGGTGAGCAGTGGCTGGGGAAAAAAAAGCCCTGTCTTCAGGTGTCCTGGTCCTTCAGATATCCAGGTGCCAGATCTTTCATGGCTTTAAAGGTAAAAAATGAGAACTTCGAATTGTTCTCAGGAATGAAGGGGTAGCCAGTGAAGATAGTATAAAAGTGGAGATTTATGTCCCCCAAATTCTGTACCAGTTAAGAACCTTGCTGCAACGTTATGAGCTAGCTGATGTTTCTGAACACCCTTCAGAGGCGGTAATAAACAGAGCGTGTCACAGTGATCCAATCTCAATGTAACTAACGCATAATAATATAAAAAGAGCCTGGCTGTTAGATTGGGTCAATGCCCCATCTAGTGCAGTAGCCTGCTCTCACAATGGTCAACCAGATGCCCCAATGGGAAGCCACAAAGCAGAACCTGAATGCAACAGCAGCACTCTCCCCTCTTGTGATTTCCAGCAACTGACAGTCTACTGGCATTATGGCTTTATCCTCTGGCTATGGAGGCAGAGCATAGCCATCACCACTAGAAGCCATTGATAGTCTTATCCTATATGAATTTGTCCAAGCCATTTTGCCACCTGAGACAAGCAAGAAAATGGACACACAGAAACACCCCGGAAATTATGGAAAGTGAGATTGTTAAGGGGGCTGGAAACCATTGCTCTGTGAGGGGTAACTGTCTGCCAGGACTAGATCACTAAAACTCTTCCGGCTAGGGGAGGTAAGGGTAGTGGGGGGAGTGCCAGGAGAGAGAGGCAGCCACACACCTGGGTGAAGAGCAGCTATGGTAACAGGCAAGTACTGCTGCTAAGGGGGTGCAATTCAGGGGGAGCACCATGAGAGGAGCCGCAAAATGGCTGCCACCTTTCTGGAGCTTCCAGTAGGAAGCAAAGATGCTTCTGAAGAGCTGCTGCTCCAAGGGGGCACAAAATGGCCAGGAAAAACACAAAAATCTAGCTGCCAAGCTGCTATAATGCCCACATACACACCACAACAGGACTAACAGGACTCTCTTGCCTCCAGTCAATCCTCTCACACACTAGACCTGATCAACAGGATGAGGGCAGCAGAGAAGAAACAAAGTTTGGAGAAAAATGAGAAAAGGGGTATTTTTTCTCTTAATGAGGGAAACACAGAGAAGAGTTGTTCTTCTCCTTTCACTCTTGCCTTCCTTCTTTTGCGTCTCTGCAGCCCCACCAGCAATGAGCAGTGGCAGGAGCAGAAACAGCCATGGCTGGCAGGCAGGCAGGCAGGCAGGCCAACCATCCCCTCCCCTGGCTCTGTGAGGCATAGGCTACCCACTGAAAATGCAACCACAAGATCAAGGAGGAAGCCTGTCTCTACCAGCCCTGCCCTCCACCAGCAGTCAGTGGCATGGACCTGCTCCTACCTGCCTGGAGCCTCCACCAAGCGGGGCTGCTTTCTGGGAGGAGAAGAAAGCCACCAGGTGAGTTGCCATCAGGTGGGATTGCATCACTCTCCACACACACACCCTCCCCGTCTCTCACATTGGCCACTGAAATTGTGCCCAGGCCAGGAGAAAGAGGAGGCATCACCACTGTGTCCAAGCATGTAGGGGACAAGAGGTGGGTGGGGCACCCACATCCAAGTCTTCGGTACACATGCACGCACACACACACACACACCCCGAGTGCTGCTTGAGGAGACCTGCCTCAGCAAAGCTCATGGCAGTGCAGGCCCTATCTCTAATGGGAGAAAATGCCATAATTTAGCTTTGCATTGTGTGAAGAAGCACTTTGTTTTGTCTGCCCTGAACATGTCAGCATTCAGCTCTATCATCTATAATTACGTACATGTCAATATCATGTCCCACACCTCCATGTTTGCCTTTCCGCTAAACTCAGCTGCCCAAAATGTTGCAACCATTCCTCTTGCAGAAGTTGCTCCATCCCCTTGATCATTTTGGTTGCCTACTTCTGAAGCTTCTCCAGTTCTACAGCATTCTTTTTGAGGCAGCACAACCATAACTGTAATGGGCACGGTGCCCTAAGAGATACAGTGAACCCAAGCAGCTGATATTGTTCTGTGGCTCCTCCCAAGCTGTTTTTATTGGCTGTAGGTGGCAAGTACAACCCAGAGTTTGCACCTGCTTGTCTGTTCCTGGTCCGTCAATCCAAGAAACCGATCACTCTTTGCAGCAAGTAGAGGTTCCCTGGAATTCCTCTTTTGCATCACCTGCTGCAGGAAAAGCTTCAGGGCCACAAGAGAAACTTCCGCAAAGGGAGGTGTAGTCCAGCCTGCCAGGCACCAGGATGCTCCTGAAAGCTGCTTGCCTGCTGCTCTCCTGCCTCTTGCTCTGCTCAGCAGATCGGTATCAGCAGGAGGCAGAGAGAATCATGACGACATCACCTGTGATAGATGGGTAAGACCACACTTCCTTCCTATGCCTTCTGGGGGAAGGGCCATACAGAAGATCTCGTGGTCAATCCAAGCAGGGCTGGGGAAGGATCCTGCCTGAAACCCTGGGAGAACTGTTGCCAGTCAGGGTGGACAGAACTGAGCTAAATGGACCAATGGCCTGACTCAGGAGAAGGTAGCTTCCTATGTTCCTAATTAGGGTTCAAGGCAGGCTCAGCATGTGGCCAGAGGGGTCATTTAGGCCTCAGGAAAGGTGCACCCTGAGGTGAGACACTTCAGGCTGTCCTTTGGACAATGGTGGGTTCCTCCAGATCTTCAGTTGTGGGGAGGTTCTCCATGGGGTCCTAAGCCTCTTACTCCAATGAGGTCTTCCCAGAGTCTGGATCAGATGGGATACTGTCCCCAATCCTCTGCATTTTCAAGGGCCTTTTGAAACATCACAGAAGGGTTGGTTTACACATTGTCCTCCAGAAATACCTTGTTGTAAAAGCAGTAACTCTGCGGAAGGAAAGATGCAGAAGGTGCCTGAACTGGGAAGGTCCAGAAGGGAATGACTCCCAGGCTTTTAGGGCACTGACCTGGAGGTTTGGGCTTAATAGCAGCTGTAGAAGCTGTTCTCCAAGTTAATCATTAGCAGGCAAATGGGCAAATTACTGCCCTTTGGTGCCATTCAAACCTGTCATTCTCTCTGGAATAAGAACAATAAGTACAGCTACGCGGCCTTGCAATTATGAAATTAAGAGCTCTTGCCTCCCTGCCAGGCCAAGCCCTCTGAGATACTGGCACATCTCAGAGGCCTCAGCCTGCTGCTTTCTGATTCCAAAAATTCTGCCATATAGGACACAGTGCCAGGGAATGTGGTGGTGGTGTTGCTGCTTAAAATTGACTTAGGCAAAGGAGCATCTGAGCATATGCAGGGCAACTCTCCCATCTTAAGAATATCCAGTTTGGGTGCTACCATGTTTATTGAGAGAAAGCTCTCAATGGCTACTAGACACCATGGTTTTGGTCTTCTTCCAATGTCAGAGCAAGATGCTTCTGTCAACCAGTTGTTAGGGTTCACAAGTGGGGAGAGTCCTGTTACGCTCAGGTCCTGTTTGCCAGCTTGCCCTCAAGGCATCTGGTTGGCCACTGTGAGAACAGCTGGACTAGACAGGCCCATGGATTGATCCAGCTGAGGCCCCTGATGGTGTTAGTTTAAGGTATTTACAGTGGTACCTTGGGTTACAGACGCTTCAGGTTACAGACGCTTCAGGTTACAGACTCCACTAACCAGAAATACAGACTCCGCTAACCCAGAAATAGAACTTTGCTTCAGGATGAGAACAGAAATCACATGGCAGTGGCGGCGTGGCAGCAGCAGCAGGAGGCCCCATTAGCTAAAGAACAGTTAAGGTTAAGAACAGTTTCAGGTTAAAAACAGACGTCCAGAACGAATTAAGTTCTTAACCCAAGGTACCACTGTATATGCCACTTAATTACCAAAGTTTCTAAGTGGATAGGCATTCACGCAGGAGGCAAACAAGACTGGAGAGTAAAAGTCCGATCAGCATGCCTAAGAAATGAGGCCATGGGGGAGAAAAAGGCAGCAGTCCTAGCAACCAAGAAAGCAATAAGAGCACTAGGTGTTTCACTTGGGAAAGAATCATAAAATTCTAGAGTTGGAAGGGACCCTCTGGGTCATCTAGTTCAATGCAGGAATTCTTTGCAGTTACTCAGAATCATAAAGGAAATTTGACTAGACTTTGGCCCCGCATATAATTTTCAAAGCATGGCCATTTATGTCATTATTATGACCTAATCACGATGTCTGTAAAAACTGGGCTGGCCCATTGCCAGTTTGCTGCAAAAGTCAAAACAAACCAAGAACGTGATATGAGCCATAAAACTGAATGAGATCAAAGGCCCGTTTAAGTCCTACTCTTCTCACAGTTGCCAATCAAATGCCTTTAAGAAGGCTGCAAGCAGGACCTGAGTACAAAAGTGCTCTCCCCACTTGTGACTCCCAGAACCTGGTATTCAGAGGCATTATGCCTCTGAGAGTGGAGGTAAAACACAGCTTTCAGGGTCAATAGCCATTGCAAGCCTTATCCGCCATGAATTGGTCTAATCCTCTTCTAAAGCCGCCCAAGTTGGTGGCCATCACTATGTATTCCAGGGAGTGAATTCCATAGCTTAGCAAGACGCTTGCTTCACGGAAACTGAATGGTGTGGCTGCTGAGTCTTATTTCCGCTCTAGTGACTGGACAGTGCTTGTCTGAAGACAGCAGGCTAGTTGGAGGGGGAGGCAGGGAGAGAGACAACCTGAGTAACATACAAAACTCTGTCCTCCAGCGGGCGTAATAGAGTGGCAAGGGTGGAAGGCTTAGGAGGAACAGCCAGGGGACTGCTGCTGCTGCTGCTGCTGCTGCTGCTGCTGCTGTCCCCCAAAAGCACATTCACCGCCTCAAGAATAATGCAAACTGTAGTCTACCCCTCACAGAGTTATAGCTGCTAGTTCCCTTAACAAACTACAATTCACATAATTCTTTTTCGGGTGGGGGGCATACTTTAAATGCAGAGTGTTATGTACAGCCGTCACCTCAGTGTGAAATGTATTGTGGGTGGTTAACATGGGTTTTGCAGTTTTGTCATGGTGTGCATGTGTGAAATGGCCTTTTGGGCCAGCTCAGGCATTCAGGATCATCTCTTGAGAGTGCTACTGAAGTCAAGTGGATCTATCACTCTTTCAATTCCCTTTGCCGAAGTATTTCCATTAAGGCTTGCAGGGTCGATTTCCAGGTCCTTGTTCAAAGGAATCCCATGAATGATTGACTTAGAGTAACTGTCTTTCTTTTCCTCCTCCTGTAAAAATTGAGTTTTAGCATGTTCTCTTTCTCTGTGTGCCCTTTTAAAGCCATCAGAAGATGTACACCTCCTAATGGCTGTAGAAAAAAAACTAATGAGCGCATTACCCTGTCATTAAGGCTGCTGTCCTACAAATATTTACTAGAGAGTAAGCTCCATTAAACACAGTAGGACTTACTTCTACATAGTAATGGTGAACAAGCTTAATTCAATTTGCATTCGCAGGCAAACTCACCTTATTTGCATTTTTGGAAACAGTATGAGAACTAAAACACCCTTCAAAATTTGCCTTTATCCAAATTTTGCTACACAGTCAACAGCCACATAATGTGAACAAAAATGCATATAAATGTATGCATATAAGTGCATATAATAGTGAAAATCACATTCCAAAATGCATTGTGTTACAGAAAATTGTGTAAGGCAAAATAGCATGTTAAAATGTGTAGGGAGCAGGGAGAAATTCACACAATAATGCTGAGGAATTTTCAAGAGAACTTATAGAGATCAGAAAAAAGTTTCAAACTCATGTGGAAATGTAGCAAACTGAAC
The DNA here is from genome assembly GCF_964106915.1 of Podarcis gaigeae. Lineage (NCBI taxonomy): Eukaryota > Metazoa > Chordata > Lepidosauria > Squamata > Lacertidae > Podarcis > Podarcis gaigeae. Next base: position 40,207,358 of record NC_139684.1, on the reverse strand, counting down.
TTAAGTTTGGAAAAGTGGGAAACTGAAAGAAACCAAAATTGGCATATTTGCCCATCCCTGCTTCCAAGTCAGCATGCATAGGATTATGCTGTGAATATCATTTTCAGAACACAAAACACAGCTGGAAAGTTAATAGCAAGTCCTATTTTCACAAAGGGCTGGACGGAGTAACAGACTGGAAAGTGGAAATGTCTATCTTAGTCATTTATTTTCCTTTTTGAGGGTAGATGGTAACGGGAAAATAAAAATCATATACAATGACTCACAAGCTCTTTTCTTTTATATTCCTTCCTAGGAAGGTGAGCATAGGACTGTTTCCAAAGTTGAAAAGTTGGAGGAGTTCACTTATATATAAGCTTCACCCTACCATTAGGCAAAGTGAGGCATCTGCCTCAGGCAGCAGCAGGTGTTGAGGTACAAGGGTAGCAGTCCTCTGGCTGTTCTTCCTAAGCCTCCCACCGTTGCTGCTCTATTCCCACTATTGGAGGATAGAGTTTTGTATGCTACACAGCCTGTCTCTCTCCCTGTATCCACTTCCAACTAGCCTGCTGTCTTCAAGTGAGCACTATCCAGTCACCAGAGCAGAAATAAGACTCAGCAGCCATACTATTCCGTGGAGTAGATGGGGCAGGAGGAAGCAGATGTCTTGCGAAGTTATGGAATTCACTCTAGAATACATTTCTTGGCCAAACCATCCTTAAAGTGGAATAATTCAAAGTTTAGGATTGTGTTGACAGCAATATGCAGGTATCACTCAGCTGTGTTTCTCCTTTTACATCTGCAGGTGTGGCAGCAGATGTGCTCGCTTTATGTCTGGCCTCAGTAATGGACTGGATGAGAGCCAATACGTGAAAAATTAAGGCAGATAAAACTAAGGCGTGTTTAGTGGGTGGTTCCCTGGACCAGATGGGTAGAATGCTGGTTGCACTGGGTGGGGTTACCCTCTCTCTGGAAGAGCAGGTGCATAGTTTGGGGGCATGCATTGGATCCAATCCTATCATTTGAGGCTCAAGTGGCCTTGATGGTGCCTTCTATCAGCCTTGGCTGGTGGCCTAGCAAGGCCCTTCTCTGGACAAAGGCAGCCTAAGTTGTGCAGTGCTGGGCCTGCTGACTTATTGTTATTTTACCCTCTCCTGTTCTAGGCACAATGACTTACCTTGGCAGTTGCTGAAAAAATTCAACAACCAACTGTCTCTGAAGTCTGCAAATCTGACCACGCTGAATGACACTCACACGAACATCCCAAAGCTGCGTCTTGGACACGTGGGAGCACAGGTATAAACAGTGGGGAAGAGACAGAAAAATAGAACAGGTGAAATGTGCACTTCTGTCAAACCATTTGGTTATTCGGACACTTGGCAAGTTTCCAACCCCTACAGGTTATTTTTCAGAGAAAAATATTTGGTAACGCATTTGTGTTTTCCCATGTGCCACAATATCACATCAGTACAGCAAGTATACCACTAAGTGGCTAACTTAATGCTACGTTGGTTGTGTTCAGGCTCTTTCCCAGCTGCCAGGTGGCACGGGTGGTGCTGTGATCTAAAGTACTGAGTCTCTTGGGTTTGCTGATCAGGAGGTCATTGTTTGAATCCACACAACGGGGTGAGCTCCCTTTGCTTTGTCCCAGCTTCTGTCAACCTAGCAATTTGAAAGCATACCAGTGCAAGTAGATAAATAGGTACTCCTATGGTGGGAAGGTAAACAGCGTTTCCATGCGCTCTGGCACTCATCTCGGCCCTCTGTGCCCCAGTAGAGGTTTAGTCATGCTGGCCACTGACAGGAGCTCGTCCCACACTTGAGTAGGACCCTGGCAGAGACACATGCCCAACTGGCATGTTCCCTCCCTCCTGGTCGATCGTTCAGGAGCTTCGAAAGCTTTCTTCAGCCCGAACATCACAGCGACTGATGCCAACAGACATTGGCACACTTAGGGATCCACAGAGTCCTCGCAGCTTGCGTTACAGACCTCAGCAACTCAGCATTTTGGCTAATCTACTTTATTTACATATAAACACACACGAAGCACTGCAACATGGCTCTCTCTCTCAAGCATCAGATAGCAAAGAGAAAAAGAACAAAGGACAATAGTCCCACTTCATGGAACACAGTAACACAAACATCCTGTCTCTGTCACTTCCCACTTTGTGGAGTCAAAACATATACCGTCATGTGATAGACAACAATCCCATGACTGCAATCACGGAGCAAGAATTCTAACAGCCACATGACCCTGGAAGCTGTCAGTGGACAAATGCCAGCTCCCTCAGCCTGAAGCGAGATGAGCACCGCAACCCCATAGTCGCATTTGACTGGACCCCCATCCAGGGGTCCTTTACCTTTACCTTTAGTGTTTGAGAGACCCATTCTGTGGAAGATGAAATGCCACTATATGCTCCCTTTCTTACCACAAACAACACACAGAACTTCCTGTCCCTACACTCAGTGCAAAACCGTACGTGGACTAAGCGATTGGAGCAAGCATTGTCTTGTCAAGATTCTACAGACTGGTTCTCCCTCACCAGAAGTTAGAATGTTTACTGATGTTCCATGGCATCCCAGCAGCTCATTCCATGGTTGGGGGGGGGGAGTGTGCATGAAAGAGGCAGTTTTCCTAGCCCTTGGAAACCTTCCTTTTTGCTTTCCTCTCTCCTTGTTCAGTTCTGGGCTGCCTATGTGCCCTGCGAAACCCAGAACAAAGATGCTGTCAAGAGAACCTTAGAGCAGATTGACGTCATCCATCGCATGTGTCACCACTACCCGGATGACTTTGAGTGTGTCACCAGCAGTGCAGGTAAGAGAGGAAAACAACCTAGACAGGAGAGCTTCTCCCAGGCTGGAGATGGGTAGCCCAGGATGGGAACACATCCATTCAACCTGACCTGCAACAATTCAGCACAGGGCTTTGACAAAACTGAGAAGTCCCAGGGCAGGGAGGCTGGCTGCTGCCCCATTCCTATCTGTGATGGAGCAGGAAGGCCAGTGGGGCTGCAGGATTCAATTGAATACAGACTACCATTCATAGTAGGGACAATTTCAGCAGGTGCCACATTCCCCATGGTTGTGCTTTGGTGGTGGGAGAATCATAGAATCACAGAATTGCAGCGTTGGAAGGGGCCCATAGGGTCATCTAGTCCAACCTCTGCAAAGGATTCTCCCTGAGGACCTCCTGCCAATAGAGATTCATCAGGTGTGCTATGTACCAACTTTTAAATGGCTGCTGAAAACTATGCAGGCAATTAAGCGTACATTCCCAACCATGGTCTATTGATTTTTATTCCCTGTTTTTATTTTTGCTTTTAACTTGCTGTTAACTTTTTGTGGTTTTATGTTCTTATATTGGTTTATATTGTTGTATACTGCTGTGATATATTTTAATGGTGCAGCCGTATATAATTTTTTAATAAATAAATAATAAATAAAGCAAGAATCACAAGTTAAGAATTTCTGACAGATGGCTATCCAACCTCTGTTTAAAAACCTCCTGCAAAGGAGAGCCCACCGCCTTCCAAGGTAGTCCATTCAGCTATCAAATAGCTCTCACCATCAAAAGAGTCTTCCTCACGTTTCGTCAGAATCTCCTTTCTTGTACTTTGATTCTCTGCTTTGGAGCTGCAGAAAACAAGATTGCTCCATATTCCATGTGACAGCCCTCTTTGTCTCCTTTTCCCCCAGGCTAAATATACCCAGCTCCTTCAGCTATTCCCCATATGGTTTGCTTTCCAGACCCTTAATCATCTTGGTCACCCTTCTCTGCACATATTCCAGCTTGTCAATGTCCTTCTTAAACTGTGGTGCCCAGGACTGGACACAGAAGCAGCCCCTGCCAAAATTCTCCCTACTATTGAAGAGATTATATTCCCATTGGATCCCACAATGGGTTACTTGGTGATAAAGGGCTGATTTAGAGTGCCTCCGCCTCCCACACCTGTCCTGACTCCACCCTCTGCAGATTCCTCATATCTTGCTTGGTGTTAGAAGCCCACAGGAGATGTTTTCCTTGCAGGTATCCAGAATGCTTTCACCAATGGACGGGTGGCCAGTCTGATTGGCGTGGAGGGTGGGCACTCTATAGACAGCAGCATGGCCGTCCTGCGCACCTTCTACCAGCTAGGGGTGCGCTACATGACCCTCACCCACAGCTGCAACACACCCTGGTAAGGCTGCCTTCGCTAGAGGCAGGGCATAGTCTGCTTTCAATATCAGGGCCCAGCCCCAGAGCACTGGGCAAATGTGTCTGAGCAAACACAGAATGCAGTTCCTTTATTTATTTATCAGAATATTTATATACCACTATTGATAGAAATACAGTCGTACATAGGCTCCCAAACACCTTGGGAGTCAAACATTCTGGCTCCCAAAGTGAGTGTTCCAGTTTTCAAACGTTCTTTTGGAAGCCGAATGTCCAATGGGGCTTCCACAGCTTCTGATTGGCTTCCGGATCTTCCTGCAGCCAATGAGAAGCCACGCTTTGGTTTCCGAACGTTTCAGAAGTTAAACAGACTTCCAGAACGGATTCTGTTCAACTTCCGCGGCACGACTGTATATCAAAGCGATTTACAACATTATATTGTAATGCAGTAAAATAATTATTGGACTAAAGGCTAAACATAGCCTTTCTCCTGCTCTGTGTTTCTGTTTTAGTCTTGTGGTTTAGAGGAGATGTTTTGGGTGAATGTAATTTTATTTGAAGACAGAAAGGGGATATTTGGGATTATGCACCTTTCTACATGCATCCCTTATGCACATGCGTAAAAGATAGTGTGTATTAACCAAAACTTTTATAACATTTGGCAGGGCTGATAACTGGCTGGTGGACAACCCAGAGGAGGAACCAGTTCACAATGGCTTGACTGAATTTGGGAAGGTGAGTGGAAGCTCTCTAGCAAGTTTTGATGGAAATATATGACATTCCTCAGTCTGACTCTCAGTTTTCTCAGCCCTGCTGGGAGATGCTGGGGATTGGACCTTCTGCATTCAAAGCAGATGCTCTGCCACTGAGCTGTGGTCCTTCCTGTTTGCTCAGGTTCAACTCCCAATGTGACAATTGTATGAGCCCCTGTCATGCTTTAGCAAGCTGCTACCCACCCCCCAAGCCTGATTTAGCTAAGGATAGGAAGAAAGTGGATATGCTTTGAGTGATATCATCGTCATAGAACCACAGAACTGGAGAGTTGTAAAGGATGCCAACAATAATCAAGGCCAATTCAGGAATCGAAGGTAAAGGATCCCTGACCACCCAATCTCTGTTTGAATATTTCTTCTGAGGCAATCTACTCCCCTGTTGGGCAGTGGCTCCTCCTCGTCCTCCTCTTCCTGTTCTTCATCCTCATCACCTGTCCTTCACCATCAGATCCCAGGGTAGGGTGCAACAATTTAAAATTCAGAATTAAAAAGTTAAAATAGGCTACATTAACAAGAATAGAGTGGGCCCTGAAAATGCACAGCTCAGTTGTCAAAGAGGTAATGTAGCACCCTGCTTGTGGTTAACGCTTAGCTGGAATGAAATATTCAACGCAGCAATAGAGAAATTAAAATAATAATTTATTTGTCAGACAAATAAATGAGAGGCTCAGTGGTATATGGTTACCAAGCTCTGGCCTGGCCTCTTGCCATCCTGGCCAGCACTTATATTCCCTTAATCCAGCCCCCTTTGCTCCTCCTGTGGCTGCCTCTGTCCAATCAGCCTGGTTGAAATTCCTATTGGCTGTTTGGTAGAACCAATCACAAAAGATACACCCACAAAAGATACACCCACTTCCTTGCCCTTATAAGGGAGACAAAGAGCTATATATAAATGACAAATAAGTAATAATATATCTTACATGGAATCTTAATTACCAGCTCACCTCTTGCCCTCCTTGCCCTCCTTGCCCTATTGCCTTCTAAAACAAATGTTTAATCTTACATTTTTATGTTCAACAGATGTCAAGGATCTTGAGTTTCACATCAATATTGAAAGATTTCCTTCATTTGAAAGTTTCTAAACAAATGCCTGACAACCATATATATATATCAAGAGTGCTTGGATGGCGTCTTCTGTCTAGCAGGGGGGCTAGGCTGGTGGCTGACTTAATTTCAGGATAAATACAACTCTTACAACCATATGAAATAAGAATCTAGCATTCCTTAAATCCTTTGCATAATTACATTTAAGCCAATATATTTAAGCTAATATATTTCATTCACTTATCATAGGTAGCCTTTTAAAAGAATAAAGCCTTTGTAAAGTAAAAAGGAACTCAGTAAAAAAACAGCTTTTAAAAAGAAGCCTCTTCAGTTTACACCTCCCCCCTTTCCCCCTCCTTTCCCAGCCAGCTAGATGCTTCTCCCATTAGCTCTTCCCAACAGCTTTAGAAAATTTCCCAAAAATGCTCTCTTTTCTTCTAGCCAAGCCAGTTGCCTTTTTCACTGCTCTTGGCCTTTCAACCTTGGAAAGAAGATCTGGCTCATTTTACTGAGAGGCACATTGGTATTATTTTACTATTTACCCTTGCCTTTAATTGTGTTTTTTCAGCCTTGGGGCAGCATATGTAATTCTCCCTTTTTTATGACTTTGAGAATTGTTTTTCTACTATAAATCAGTGGGGCCCCCTTGTCTTAGGAGAAAAACCTCTTGCCAAGGTTCTTTCTGCCTGGCATGAAACATTTGAAAATCTAAGCCCATTTAATTTAGGAACCTGATCAAGATATAAGCCAATATAAGTCTTGATTAAAAATGCAGTCTATATTCAAATGCCACAGTATGTCTTCAGCATTTGCTGAAAGCTGCATAGTAAGCCAGACACATCTCCGTGGGGAAGGAATTCCACAACTTAGGGCAGTGGTTCCCAATTAGCTAATTACTTAGGACCCATATTTTTCAAAAGCCATGGAACCTCTACTTTTAAAAAAATTGATAACTGTATGGTAGTTACCTGTGCAAAGCAATTTTTTTTGAAGAAAATGTGAGGTGGCCCCTAACAGGCAAAGGATTTTAGGTAGGGTTGCCATATTTCAAAAAGTAAAATTCATGACACCCGCAAAGTCTTTTCAGAAACCCACCAAAATTGTTAAGCTTTTTTGGGAGGAACCCCCCCCCCCAAATAGTGGTTTTTAAGCTTAACAATCTACTCAGTGAGCGTCTATCTCTTGGTAAGTGACAGTCTGAATGGTTTGTCCTCACATACTGTAGAATACGGAGAGACCCACTGGTTACTCTGCACCCAATTTCTCTCTCTCTCTCCACCTCTTGCCCTGTTTTTCCTCCCTTAAAGCGCTTGGTCAGGGAGATGAACCGTCTGGGAATGATGGTGGATTTGGCTCACGTCTCTGTGAAGACAATGAAAGACGCTTTGAATGTCTCCAGAGCACCTGTGATATTCAGCCACTCCTCAGCCTATGCCATCTGCAAACACCAGCGCAATGTGCCAGATGATGTCCTCCGCGAAGTGGTGAGAAAGACTATGATGTGTGTTGCAAGGTAACCTGTGTCATCCTGGTTCCCTCCAACTGTTTTGGGGTATAGTTACAATTCCCATCAGCTCCTGCCCAAAGAACTAATGCCTGAGCTTGCCTTTTTCCTCCTCCCCCCACAGTGCCTTTTCCTTTTGTGTCATGACTCTTAGACAGCACAAAAAGGGTGGTAGTTGTAGTCCTAAATATCTGGAGGGTACCAGGGTGGTGCAGACTGCTATAAAGTGACCTTGTACCAGAGATGTGAATAGGGCAAGACTTAAGGCAGCATCAGGGTCCCCTTGGCAGCCATTTTGTGTTATGCCACACCACCCAATGGCAGCCATTTTGTGACTGGCACTCCCGACTTCCTCTCAAAATTCCAAATGTACCCACTGGTCCAAATAGGTTAGCAGTCCCTGAGTTAAATAATAGCAGCAGCAAACTTAAAGGTAAAGGTAAAGGTACCCCTGCCCGTACGGGCCAGTCTTGACAGACTCTGGGGTTGTGCGCCCATCTCACTCAAGAGGCCAGGGGCCAGCGCTGTCCGGAGACACTTCCAGGTCACGTGGCCAGCGTGACAAAGCTGCATCTGGCGAGCCAGAGCCGCACACGGAAACGCCGTTTACCTTCCCGCTGGTAAGCGGTCCCTATTTATCTACTTGCACCCGGAGGTGCTTTCGAACTGCTAGGTTGGCAGGCGCTGGGACCGAGCAGCGGGAGCGCACCCCGCCGCAGGGATTCGAACCGCCGACCTTTCGATCGGCAAGTCCTAGGCGCTGAGGCTTTAACCCACAGCGCCACCTGCGTCCCTAGCAGCAAACTTACACACATAATATTGCTCAAATGGGGGTCAACCGTGGGGCAATTAGGTGTGGATTTTTGTTCCATTTGGTTAGAATGAATGAATTCCAAGCCCAGGAATTTGTTTTTTGCATACCAGAAATAATTCCTGGGCATGGGCTTCCTTAATTCTAAGTGCCCTGTATTTTGCACATGGCTCTGCTTGGTGGATCTTGGAGGTTCTCATAAAAAACATCACCCCCAAAGTGGATCCCACAAACCATAAGCCTGTCTTAGAGTGCCAGTTCTTCCCAGGAACCTGCTTTATCTGAAATGGCTCCCCTGCTTCCCTTCTACAGAACAAGACCCATGGCCTTGTGATGGTGAACTTCTACAACACCTATGTGTCCTGTAGCTCCAAAGCCAACCTTACACAGGTTGCAGGTGAGGCAGAGAGGGTGGGGTGAGGGCACATCTGAGGAGGTGGGGTGGGAGGGATCAAAGCACACAAAAGCAGTGAGGGTGTTGACCTCCCAGACTTCTTGCCCACAGACCACATGGACTACGTAAAGCGTATTGCTGGACCAGAGGCAGTTGGCTTTGGAGGAGACTATGATGGTGTTCCCAGGTATCAGAGGAAGGGGGGAGAGGGGATAGAAGGGTATATCAGATACCCCAGATATGTCCGTTTTTGAGTCTGTCAGGATGGCCTGGGCCGAATCAATTCAAAGCCTGGCCATAATAGATATTCATGCCTCACCCATCAGAGTTCACTTGACCACTTGGAGACCATAAGTAACTGACTAGTGACACCCCCCCCCCGCAAGTTAATTTTAAAATTTACTCAGCCCCCTTTTTGTTACAGTGATGGTTGTGGGGTGACACAATGGTCCCAGATATTGAAGGTCCACATGTTGCATAATTATAGATCATGTAGCCCAATCCCATCAGTGATTCACTCATTTTATTAATTGTACAATTGTCGTTATGGATTTATTATTTTTCAACTCTGTCTCTTTTGTATTTCATCTCATTTTCTTGTATTGTACACCACTTTGGATGTGAGATGATTTATAAATAGAGAGAATAAAATAAGGGTGCTTGGGAGCATGAAGGCTGCAATGGTTGCATGTCTATTACAGTGGTACGTCGGGTTAAGAACTTACCGTATTTTTTGCACCATAACACTCACTTTTTATCTCCAAGAAAGTAAGGGGAAATGTCTGTGTGTGTTATGGAGGGAATGCCTACGGGTGGCATGCCTACGGATTTTCCTCCTCTAAAAACTATGTGCATGTTATGGTCGGGTGCATGTTATAGAGCAAAAAATACGGTAATTCGTTCTGGAGGTCCGTTCTTAACCTGAAGCACCACTTTAGCTTATGGGGCCTCCCGCTGCCGCTGTGCCGCCGGAGCACGATTTCTGTTCTCATCCTGAAGCAAAGTTCTTAACCCGAGGTACTATTTCTGGGTTAGCGGAGTCTGTAACCTGAAGCGTCTGTAACCTGAAGCATCTGTAACCTGAAGCGTATGTAACCCGAGGTACCACTGCATCTGTATATGTGGCTCCAACAAAACTATCTCAGAGATACAACCCAAGAGCCAAGGGGTTCCCAGAGGTGTCTCTTGTTGGCTTCTTGAACCCTGACCAAGGGTATACAGCCGATCATGGTGCATGAGCCATCAAAGAAAAGCTACTGAGCTGACCCTTCTAGATGCAGCCCCATCTTGAAGCTTCCCTTCTGTTGGGGTAAAATGAGGAGATTTTGCCAGGTGCAGGGAACTCTTAACTCTCATTTCTTGGATTTGTTCTGGCATTCTTTGGCCCACACAGTGTCCCAGATGGTTTGGAAAATGTCTCCAAATACCCAGACTTAGTTGCAGAGCTTCTGAGGAGGAACTGGACAGAGAAAGAAGTGAGAGACGCCCTGACCAACAACCTGCTGCGAGTCTTTAAGAGTGTGGAGCAGGTGAGACTGCCAAGACCAGCAAGGCTCTGTCTGCAGAAGGGTTGGGAGGGGGACATAGAGAGCCTCGGATAATGCTTTGCACTGCTAGGACTGTTCCCCTCTTGGCCCTGTCTCTTCCCTTATTTATGCTAACCCCCTGCCCAAGATATTTTGTTATCTGAAGATGACTCACACCCCATCAATTCCACACGCAGCAGTCAACCAGAATGGCAGCAGGGAGACACTGCAAGTGAGGGGAGAAAGACCTGGAATTTTGGAAAGCCACTGACAGTCAGCGTTGACAATACTGAGCTAGATGGACCAATGGATCTGACACAGTATAAGGCTCCTTCCTTTGCATGCAAGACTATCCCATTTCAGAATCACTTTTTTTTTAAAAAAAAGTGGTACAGCATCTGCCTGACAGGCAGAAGGTCCCAGGTTCAATCCCTAGTAGGGCTGGGAAGGACTCCCTGCCTGAAACCCTGGAAAGTGCTGCCAGTCAGTGTAGACAGTCCTAGACCAAATGGACTAATGGTCTGAGTATAAGGCAACATGCAACAGGATGAATATTATGCTAGTCTTGCTGAGAGTAGACCCACTGAAGGTAATGAATATGAACAGCTCAGGTTTATTGATTTTGGTTGATCTATTGTGAGTAGGGCAAACATCGACTGCCACCCTAACTGAACTTTCTTTCCCACTAGGTACGGGACGCAATGGCCCGTGAAAAAATAGTTCCTGATGACGGACCCATTGACTTTAAGAACTTGGAAGGGACATGCCGAACAGACTATGGGTACCCTAGCAATGGGGACCATCCCAAATTGCTGCCTGCTGTGCTCGCACTCCCTGTCCTCCTCGTGTTGCGCTGGTAGAAGCTCCAGCACCTCCCCTGTCTTGGAGACCATGGAATCTGACTGGTTGAAAGTTCACACCAGAGATCAGGCTCTTGCTGCACCCCTCCTACCACAAACCAGGCTGCACCCTTGCCCAAACACTTTAGGAAATTCAACTGAACTATTGATGCATAAGTTTCCAGCTGTTTCCCCCTGTCTGGTAGCTTTGGCCCCAGTTCCTCCAACCCCAATAACTGAAAAGCAAAGGGCACCATGCCCATCCAACCCATGGCAACCAAGCTGGACTCATCAGCCTCACAGACCTTCCAAAGTGTGGCTGCCAAGAACACAGAGGACCGAGTTACCTATCAGTCCCAGCCAACCTGCTCAATGGCCAGTGTTGGTAGGAGCTGCAGTCCAGCAAATAAACAAGAGGCCTTCACAACTGCTACCCTACCTTTGTATGTCCTTTATAGGACATAGGTCCTGCTTGCAGGCTTCCCTTAGGCATCTGGAGCTGTAGTTCAATGGTAGGACATCTTGCTTTGCATGTGGAAGGTCCCAGGTTCAATCCCCAACATCTCCAGGTAGGGCTGGGAAAGAACTCTGTCTGATATCCTGGAAAGCTGCTGCCAGTCAGTGTGGGCAATACTGAGCTAGATGGGCCAGTGGTTTGACAGCTTCCTATGCCCTGTGGCTAGCCACTGAGCAAACAGGCTGCTGGGCTGGACTGGACTGCTTTGGCCTGATCCAGCAGAACTCTCCTGACATTCTTACATCCTCTCCCAACAGTCCAGCAAGATGTTTCCTCCTTTCTGGAGTCATTCATGAGCAACCTTTACTCCAGCACTCTCCTGCTCTTTCCCCTTCTATCTTCACTGGGCTTAAGTACTGGTGGGGGACCCCCTCACGTGTTCTGTACTGCAGTAGTGCCAAGCACACTCCTATCTCTAAGTAAAAGTTTAACTGCAGTTCAAAGGAGACCAGCTGCCTTTCTCTTTGGAGTCAAATGCATGAACATGGCAAGAGGCACCTGAACTTCCACCAGCAGAGAAGAGGATCCGTTTTGAAATCTGTTGCTGGGGAGCTCCAGGCAAGGCTAGGGAGGTCATGGTCACCTCTGACTACAGCCGAGAGGTCCAGGTGACCACCTTCCCCTTCTTGCCAGCCTCGGAGCTTGCACAAGGGCCCCGACAGAGCTGCCTAGCGCCATCCGGGCAGGTGCTGTCGTCTCACAGCCTCCGTCCAAGCATTCCTCATTAGCCAATTAATTAGCTAATCAAGCAGCTCATTAGCAGCTTCCGGTGGCATTTCAAGAACAGCCTGTCTTTGGACGCGGAGGCGGTGATGGGCACCTGCACAAACAGACCTGGGAAGGGATTCAGCCTGCCTGCTTGCGTTTGCTGGCTGGCTGCAGCACAGGGGCTCTGTGTAGGAGAGGATCAGCACTGGGGCAGCAGGTGGAGGCCATTTCCTGCTTTTTGTGGCCCCTGCAAAGCCCTGCCTGCTACCCAGCAGAGAGGAGGCAAGCTAGAAAGACACAGGCAGGCACACACGAGATCCAGGTCTGCCTTACAGTGCAGAAAAGATATCAAAACTGAAACTGGGCCAAAGCTGCCCTGTAGAGCCTGGCATCCACCTGTAAGCCTCTGCACTTTAGACCACAGCTCCAACAGCCACTAATATTTTTTTTTAATAGCCACTATTATAACCTTGGCATGCCACTGAATACCAGTTGCTGGGGGCACAACAGCATGAGAGGAAGGACCACAGCTGAGCTGTAGAGCCTCTGCCTTGCACGCAGAAGGTCCCAGGTTCAGTCCAGGTATGGCTAGGGAAAACGCCTGCCTGAAATCATGGAGAGCCACAGCCAATCAGTGAAGGCCACAGCCCTTTAAGCAGTCCATAGGCTATACCAGGTGGCTTGCAGCATGTCTAGATAAGGCTGAAAGAACACTACGTATGGTGTCTAGGTTAGGGCACATTCGTCTGATGACACACACCTTTTATTGATTTCCATGGGTGCTGCAACATGGCAGGAGAAAAGCATGAGCCATTTCTAAGAACGTACATATTTCTGGCCAAGCACATGCCCCACCACCCTATATCTATGCTTCTAGAGAGGAAGCTCTGTACGGAGCAGGGGCACTCTGTTCACTTTTGAGTCTACTTCTATGGCTTTCTGGACTTCTCCCAGAATGCAAAGCTGGGGGGGGGGTTCAACAGCTTCTCAGCCTTTTGACTAAAAATAAGTGTAACAACCACTGCATTTCATTTGGTAGCAATGCTAAAACATACTGCTCTGTGAATTGCTATTTTAGGATTAATAATGTGCATTAAGTATAAATCAAATGTGAACATTTGACAGCGGGTCCCATGTTGCAGGTTGTGAGTCAGAGGTAGGACTTGGGTCTGGACCAGTTGAAGACCACGGGTGTGGACAATACTGAGCTAGATGGACCAATGGTATGAAGCAGCTCCCTAGGACTCTACGTAGGGATTAACCTGAGACTCACTTTTAAATGAAGGGTCCTCTGTGTGCTGAAGAAGCACAGCCAATTGCTTAAGAAAGAGCTGAATGGTGGGATCACAATTCTCCAGACAAGCAGGGGGGTGGGGAGCGAGAAGCGGAAGCTTCTTTTTTTAAATGAGTAAGGAATGAATGGTGGGTTTGATGCAGACTACAACTGTGATTATTATTGCTATTTTTATTCCACTTTTCAAACAGCTGCCATTTCCCAAAGCAGACTAAACAAAACAAAAAAAAAAAAAGAGAGAGAGAGAGAGAGAGAGAGAGAGAGAGGAGAGTAGGGGAAAGGTAGATGAGGGGGATGTTATTTTAAATCCAGAGAAATAAGCTGCATAAGATGGCATTTGTGGTGTGAAAAGGGCCAGGCTGATCTCCCCTTGCTGGTGCTGGTCCTTGAATAGCAATTGCTAGCTCTTGTTCCTTTAGCAGATGACGGATGGGGCCAGAGCATCCTCTCTCCTTGCTTCTACAGTCCCAGAGTGACAGGCAATGGGAGCAGAGAGTGGGGAGGCCAGCTCCTTGCATCTGCTCATTCTCTGGCCAATGGATGGGGCCAGGTTGGTCTCTTATTTACCTCGATTCTGAACCACTATTTTGACAATCTGACCAGGCAGTGTCCAAGAATGGGATGTGATCAGATACCAGCCTCGCAAAGCGGCACAAGGCTGGCTTGGGGAGGGTGGCATGAGTAGCCCCCTGCACGAAGGAAAATGTGCCCAGGTCAATCACCCGGGAAGGCCCCCCCTATGCCTCTGCCAGAGCTAAAGCACATCTAAAGCTGGACTATGAAAGAAGTTCCTTGGGGGCGGGAGCCCTCTTGTGGCAAACCTGTTTAATGCAGAACCACACAGAATTTGAGGGAGCAATACAGTTTACCAACCTTTTTTGGACCAGGGGGAGGGACGTAACACCATAACACCAGAAAGAACTGTCAGGAGCCATGCTGTGTTTCGGAAGCTGCAAATTCAATTCCATGCCCTCACCTCAGACACCAATTCTCAGCCATAAGAGCTAGAACAGCAGTTGCTGCTCTTTCATCATGTTGCAGTTGGCATGGCCACCTATTGGCGGACATGTAAGCTGCCCTGTGGCAACAATTTTTCTTAAAAAATGAAATAGGAAGGATTGGGCCTCCTGAGTAATTGAACATGGTAGGCGGACACTGTGGATAGGAATCAAACTTCGATCTCGTTTAAAAGGAGCAGCTTTGGGGCCACAGCAGGGAAGGCAGGGATGGCGACAGGGCAGGAGACCCTTCTGAGCACCTGGGGCTCTCAGTCAGTGCCTAATCTGGCTGACCACTGCCACCGACCTTAGTTTTTGTAAGCCTCCTTTCCTCTATGTATGATCCCCAAGGGCAGGAGTGAGGAAACCTATGTAAACCTAACTGCACCTACTGATTTCCAGAGATTGTTGGCATCTGCCTGCCTTGAGACTTAGAGACAATGGAGTGTACCTCCAGGGGTGAATTAAAATCACTGCATTAGCAGTACTGAAGTTACCTCCCTGGGGTGCAGGCCTGGCCAGTGTGTATCGAGGTACTGGGCTGCCCATAAGACCCCCCTCTCGGCCTCACTGATGTGGTCCAAAGGAAAGCAGACCAATACCTTTGCACCAGATTGACTGTAGGAGTTGCCAAAAGGTGATGTACAAGGCATCATCTAACCGTGTTAGAGACTCCACTCCAGATTTGTGTAGGATAGCCATTTCTTCCCTCGAAGATACCTTGCAAGGCAGCAGAGTTCGCCTTCTCCTAGACTGGGTACCTTCCCAGGTTGACAAACCTCATCTGCCTCACTTCCCTCTACAATACATGCAGTAACCACCTTCTTGATCACTGGACCCACTATTGATCTCATCCTGCCAATGCACTGGAGCCTGCCTTTGCATGCAGGGGAAGTTCCTAACTTACTGAGAGTTTGAGACTCATTGGATACCCTCGCCTGGTTTAGCTGCCCAGTTGAAGCCGTTCCTATGGCGTGACTGCTGTTGCATGTTGACTGCTTCTAAGAGTCCCAGGTGAGAGCTGAGTGCAGAGTGGGGCCCAAAGGTAGACAAACTACCCCAAAAGGAGCATGATGTGTGTGTTCCCCTGGTGGTACTACCCCTCCGCTAAAACCCCATACACCCCGATTTCCGGAGAGTAATTTATTTAAAAGAGCATTAAAGAAACAACAGCATCCACTTTAATTTTGTTTTTTAACTAGAGGTGGAGGAAGGCAAAACAGAGCAGTGTTTTTCCCAAGAAGGAGCTGGGAGGATGTGGCACTCCATAACCCCTTTCCAACAAGCCTTTCACAATGAAAACACGTCCTCTGTTCCCACACCCTACCCCACAAAGTGCGGCTTAGAAGAACAGGAAGAGCACAAGCATAAGGGACAGGCCCTTCAGAGACAGAATGGCAGGAGGAGAGAGACCTCATTTTAAATACCAGCAGCAAAGTGGAACAGCGTGGTTTCTTACAGGAGAGGTGAGCTCTAAGACTAAAGAGGTTCTTGCTCTCTTGACATCGGCTCAGGCAGAAAGGTCAAAGCAACACCATTGAAGACAAGAACCTAATCCTGTTAAGCCCCACTGTTTCCACCCAGAGTATTAGGAGATCCCAAGTCTTGTTGAAAGGGGGGGGGGGGAGAGAGTGAGAGCGCAGGGGGAAGAGCTGCTCTGGAACCAAGAGGCAAACTTCTCCAATATGACAATTCAGGGGGAAAGACCCAAGCATCTCTGTACATGAGGGTTCACCTTCCAGAAGTTTGAGGAAAGGTACATGCTGGACAAGGGTGAACTGAAATGCAGAACACAAGCAAAGAGTTCTTAAGAGGGCCGGCAGAAGAATCAGAGGGTGTAGAATCAGCAAATGAATCTATCTCTCTGTGTGTGTAATGGAGGGAGAGAATAAAGGAGCATTAGTTTCAAAGGTCACTTAATGGTGTATAAATCCAAAATGGTGTGTAAACAGACAGGCGGGGGAGGGGAGAAAGGTACACATCCATTCTCTCGACAAGCTCACTTTGTAGCACAATTCCAATTTCCACAAGTCATCCCCTAAAACAGCCTTCCCGGACTTAGTGCTCTCCAGATGCTTTTGACCACAACTCCCATCAGCTGTAGAAGCTGGGGTTTATGGGAGTTGTAGTCCAAAGATCTGGAGGGCAGGTCAGGGAGGCTGCCCTAAGCCAAGGAAGTGACTGATATTAGGAGAAACAAACAGCACACCTGCCTCCACACACCAGACACAGGTTCTAGTTATAAACGTTTTAAGTCTTGCAAGGGCTCTGCCTGAATCATTTCTAAGAGCTGTATGCTCCTGTTCCTTTCATCCAGTGACTTTCAGGCACAAGGGGATGATGGGAAGTGTGGGCTGAAAAAAGAAGTTGGTGGGCTTTTTTTGGGGGGGGGGGAGGAGAACCATACCAATAAATTTGCCTCCCAATCACACCATCCTCCCAGCCAAGCCTAGGCAAGTTCATGCATGGGTGCTTGCTGCCGCCACTATCTTTAGAGAGTAAATTGCCATCACCATGAGAGGATTTAAAGTCCATTTCTGAACACAGCAGGCCTGGAGGGGTCGAGGGACCAGTCTTCCTTCTGATCACCGTAGGACGGGGTGGCCAGGGGCCTCCCGCAGGAAGTCCACAAATCATAGTTGAACAAGGCAGAAGCAACAGTCCATTGGGGGAGTAGAGGGTTAATTCCGCAGGGCAGCCAACCTGGACAGGAACACAGGAGAAATAGAAAATGAAAAAAGAAGCCTTTTTTTTAAGGTACAGAAAAGAGCTGGCTTTTTAGTTTTGACCGTGGGGAATTGCAAAAAAATATTACAGCTCTCGTTCAGTGTTGCCTTCTTTCCCCTCCTGCCACATCAGAGAAGATGTGCTCAGTGCTTGTCAGGCTATTTCTGGAGACTGTCCCTTTGGGTTGTTCCTTCTTTCTTAAATGTTTCATTAAAAATTAATTTTATAAAGTTTTAAAAAAATACTTTTGCAAACCTCTTGGCTCCCCAAAACCAGCTGATACCATGGATGGCTGGTGCTGTTTTGGGGAAAGAAGAGTGATGCTACTTGCTACCAGGATATGGCAACCTATAGATATTTTAAAAGCTGCCCAGGCCTGGGTCTCTGTTGTTGGCCAAGAAGCAGGAATTTGAATCCTACAAAATGATTATGGACATGTTTGGGTGGCAACGAACCTTCGCGATAGCTGGTCCTCCTGGGAACGCACAGAGCTCTCTCCCACCGCCGAGGCCCCCTCAGGCAGCTGGTTCAGCTGATCCATGACTTCCAGGCCGTTCTCCTCAGCAATTTGTACTATCAGACTGTCAACTTGCTCCTGGGGTGTGGTCAGTGTAGTGGCTGAGCTCATGGAGTCTTCCATCACCTGTGGGGACCACAAAACAGATCCTTAGCAAGGAGGGAGGAAACAGAACACAAGAATATGTCCGGTGCAAACAGGCCTGCTTCTCAGTGGAAATTATTCCTCCTGCTGTCCCCCACACGTGTCCAGCACAAAACATCCCCTTCTTCCAGATCTCCCTGCAGCAGGAAGGTGCTACTGCTGTCCCCCACTGATGAACATCTGGTGGTGGCTCAGATGTTCATTGCTCAACATTGGAAGTAATGTCTAATGACAGAGGCATGGTTCAACACTGTCTGGGAGACAACACAGACAAGTGGCAAGAAGTGAAGTGAAGAAAGATCAGTTTGAAAAATTGTGGTTCTTATTTTTTCCTCTTTATCATTATGGACTTAAAATTCTCAGACCCTCCCAATATCCACACATTGCTTTGGAGGGGCTCTGCTGATGCCTAGTTATCACACAAAACTGTTAACGACTCTTTCAAGATAATTTAATTATTTGCTGTGAGCTAGTCAGTACTAAGTATTGTATAATCTGTGTCTGCAGCTGGATTCCATGATATTTACGTGAAGTTTCTCTATTTTGTTTTCTCGAGTTCAATAAAAATTACATATTAATAAAAAAGGGAAGGTGCTACTGCCATCCACCAATAAGCCCAACAATCTTTTCCTTTTTCCCTTTCAGTTTGGGAACAGAAAATGAAGGGGGCTCTCTCCCCATTCCTACTGGAATCTGTAGAAGGGTGACAGCAGTAGTAAGGCCCAACATGTACCTTCTACAAGAAGCTTGCATTGCGAGCAGGGGAAACACACGCACACAGTCACTTCCTCTACACAGGCAGGGAAGAGTTGTGCACAACCAAACAGTGGGCTAGCAGACCCAACACACTGCATACATGGAAAGGGCTGTTCATTTACATTCTGCGCCTTCTTCCTGCCCTAGCCCGTATCCAAGGGCCATAGCTCATCAGTAAAACATCTGATTTGCATGTAGAAAGGCCCAGGTTCAATCCCAAACATCTCCAGATAGGGCTGGGAGAGACTCCCTGTCTGAAACCCCTGGAGAGCTGCTGCTAGTCAGTGCAGACAATACTGAGATAGATGGACCAGTGGTCTGACTCGGTATAAGGCAGCTTCCTACATTCCAAACTCCAGACCAGAGCATACATACTGCTAAAAAAGAGTGTTTTACACACTTCCTACAGCAGAAGTCTGAACTTCAACAGAACTTCACCATATCTGGCAGTGAGGGGGTAGATGGAAGGAGAAGGAGTCATAGGCAAACAGGGAGGGATGGGGACAGAACAGGTTTACTGGAATAAGGAGTTTTAAGGTGTCTTGCATTCCACCACCCATAGCATTACAGCACAGATGCCTTGTTCTCCCTGGACAGCCAACAGCCCTTACCGAAGTGTGAACATCCAAGTTCTGGACCTGCTGCTCAAACTTGTCCATCACAGCAGAGACCTTCTGCAAGTCCATAGAGCTGAGTGCTTTGTCCAAGGCCTTCGTCACCTGGGCCATGTTCTTAGTCACCTGAAGTAGAGAGTCAGAAAATGTTTCATGTGTTAAGGAAGCAGAAGCCCATCAGGGAACTGCCCAGAGAGCTGGGGCCAGGACTTGGAGGACTTAAATAAAGTGTGGGGAACCGCATCTAGTCCACAAGCTGCATTCTCCCCTTCCCCCATCCCATGAGCCAAATTTGACAGGTGAGTTGTCAGTCACCTGGCATCACAATGATGTCAGGTGCCCTGTTCTGCCTGTACAGTTTAAAATCAAACTGTGCAGGCCAAAGCACCACCCTGTATTTTGCAAGTGTCATCAACCAGCTGATCAACAGCCTTTGCAAAATGTGGTGCAGAGGACTGCTCAGCAGTGCCTGCAAACCCGCTTTCATTTCAGCTGCACTGCCTCTTCACCTGCTCCAGAGCAGATGGGCATTTCTTGGCTGAAGTGATCTCCATTAGCCAAATGGGCAGGGCTGGTAGGTCTAATTAGGTTCACAGGCTGGAGGTTCTCCACCACTGATTTAAGAGTTATGTCCCTCAGAGCAACAATGGCAGGAAAGGCCAGGGGGCAGAAAGTGTCAAATGAGCAGGGAATGAGGGTTTCAGAAGCACAAGTCACAGCCAAGATGGTCCTCAGCTGACAGACCTTAACGGCTGTTTCATCATTTTCAGTCTTGGAAGCCCAGACTCAAGGTCTAAAAGTCAAGAGGGGCCAGGATTGAGATGCTGGGGGCAATAGAGATCAGCAGAGGGGGGGAAATGGGTGGAGTGGAAAGGGGCAGAGTGGGTAAGAGGAACATTTTTTGGCCCCAAAGTAGCTCACAGGGCTCCAATGGAGCAAACCAGACTGACCAGGTCTGCTCACATACCAATATGGGATAAGGAAGAGTCAGCAAGCCAGGGGTCAAATGAGCACGTTTGCCGATAACAATATGCCTAATATTCTGGATTAAATTGCAGATTGGATCTTGGGCAGTAAGGCTGGAAAAGTACTCTTCCAGAGATCTTAAAAATCTGTTGCTAACCAAGACAGACAACACTTGGCTGGATGGGTGGCTGTCGATCCAACTGTAGCTCCGTTTTCATGTAATGGTACACCATAGCCTCAAATAATAAATTACTCTGTGTGCTGCTCAGTCATCCTGCCCAGTTCCTTCCCTTTGCCCCCTTTACAGAACTCTGGAGCAGCTGGCTTAGATTAGTGTTACATACTAAGCGGTGCTGGTGATTTGTTTCTCGCCAGATAAATCACATGTGGAAGCTGAGGTTTGCTCTTGGCTTACCAGTCATGGTGTGTTTGGAGAGAAACAAGACACAAGCACTGGCTTGAACATTAAACCACACAGCAGCCGGCTCAATGTTGTTTCTAGCTAGAGAGGGGTGAAGCAGGTGCAACTGAGAGAGGGCATCAGTCTGTTGCTCGTTCCCAGTAAGCCATAGTTTGTTATTGATGAAGGGTGAAGTGTGGACTTTTTCAGATGGACTGGATTGGGGGAAGGTTATGGAAATATGAGAAACTGGCATGGGCACCATCACAAAGTGGCTGTGATTTAAATCATCTCAATGTAAATCAACCCACCTTGCCCAGCAATGCCTACGGTAAAAGATGTGATTTTAAAAAAAGCAATGAGAGGGACATGAGACCTTGGTGAGCACAAAGTAGGGGATTTTCACTGGGTTTCATGAAGCTGTACACCATGTTGGTAAACATTATGTGCAAACATGGCCAATGTGAAAGGCAAGTCCTTGTAGCCTTAAGCAGCAGGGAAGAGGAAGCATCTACCAGGTTAGTCTGTGGATACGCAACACCTGTGCCAAAGTGCATCTTCTTACCCCCTTCATAGTCACTGCTGTCTGGACCTTAGAGGCCACTGCATCCACTCGAGAAGCCATACGGAGCCAGTTCAAGCCTTCATTCTTCTTCCGAATGGCATTCTCTGCATAGACACGGGCACATTCCACATTCTTCTGTTGAAGGGCCTGGAGCAGAAGAAAAATGGGGAGATGCTCAGGGTGAATTCACCAGAATCAGAGCACTTGCATGGGGCTCTAAACATGCTGCCGATCAGCCAGAAAACCTTTCAAGCCAGCTGCATCTTTACCTGCCCCACACCTGACAACATATATGCATGGCTTGGCCAAAACAAGGTGGTGGCCTTCAAACAGCGTCTCCCAACATCAAGAATTCTGTACATGGTGCGGACTTGCTAGGCCCACCTTTTCCCTAAATAAGGACTGCCCCATGCCTCTCCATTTTTAGTGGTGCAACAATGTAGTGCACACAGTGTAGAAAGGTCCTTACTTACAATCTGCACTAGACAAAGAAATCAGGAGTGAAGGAAGAGACAAGAAAATGGACAAACATGTTCAGGAATGGAGCTACTAAAGACAGAGACAGACAACTAGATCAGTTATGGGGGAAGGTGAGGCTCTGCCAGAAATGGAACGCAGCAAAAGACAGAGAGGATGGGCATAGAAAGGAGAAACGAAGGGAGCCAAAACTTTGCACTGAGCAGAGACACAGGAAACACAGAGCCTTAAAATGAAAACAATGAAAACAAGGATACGGAATCTGTGGCACTCCAGATGTTGTTGAACCCAACTCCCATCATCCCAAACCACTGGCCATACTGACTGGGGCTGATAAGAGTTAGAACTGAACAAGATCTGGAGGGACACTGGTTCCTGATGTTCAAATGGGGAGCCACAGTGTGTAAGCAAAGAGGCTTAGAGAGAGCAGCAATGCTGCTATTGGAGTTCCTGATTGGAGAGGCAGTCAGCCTTCCAGGGAAATCCGGCAGTTACTCTCATCACCAGCATTTGTTTCCATTACCTTCTTGACTTTGGCTTGCTCGGTTTTGGAGTCCTTTTCTGCCTTCTTGGCAAGCTTCTCCAGCTGCTTGGCTGTAAACTAGAGAGAATGAGATGCTCAGTAGGTAGGTAGGCAGGCAGGAAAACATCTCCAGAGGAGGAGATATCCACAGGGAAAAACTTGCCATTTGTACATTTCTAGTCACCATATCTCAAAAAGTATGGGCAAAACCTCAAAAGATGAAGAAAAAACAAGCCATATGTGGCTAAAGTAACTTCCCTATGATGAAAGGTTATAATATTTGGGGTGTTCTTGTTTACAAAAAAGACCAGTAAAGGGCTGTGGGGAAAATATGGCAACGGCTTGTAAAATTATGTATGTAAGAGGTGAGAAAAGAAGATCATGTTTTTCTTCTGTTCCTCTCATAATACTAGACTCAGGGTCATCCAAAGAATCTAAAAAGTGGAAAATTTAAAGCAGATGAAAGGGGGGGAATATTCACACATCACACAGTTCATCTATAGAACTGGTTACCACAAGAGATTGTACTGGCCACCAACTTGGATGACTTTAAAAGATGATTTGACAAATTCATGGAGAAACGGATAATAATGGCTAGTAGTCATAAGGGCTATATCACTTCCAGTGAATAACTATTACTGGGGATCATGAACATGAGAGTGTCATTGTGTTTGTGTCCTACTTGGGGGCTTCTCAGTGGCATCTGGTTGGCTGCTGTGTGACAGGCATCTGGTCTAGTCCAGGAGGGCTCTTGTACAGAAACAAGAGGTAGAAATGGCCATTGTCTCCCTACTTTAGACCAATACATCCTGAGTAATTTTTAAGTTGTGTGCATATTCAGAGTCTACAAAGAAGCAATATCAAGGGGTTGGCATACTGGAGAGTATCAATAAATTTTACAGGACAGAATAGAAGCCATCTGCATTGAACGCACTATGGAGAGCTGTGGGAACAGCTAATCTGAGTCAGTGAAACATCCCACTACTTAAAGTGGTCCCCAGGAGCTGCCCATCTCAGAGTCTAATACACAACTACAAACAAGTAACCTGCCATTCCAGAAAGTAGATGCTTTCTCTGTCCAAGGAAGACAATACTTCCAGACAGAAACCTAGATGCCACCTACATAGGTTCACCATGAAAAAAGTGCATTTTTAAATAGTGATTTTTAAAAAAATAAATGCACATACAGCTGCCTTGAGGACTGTTAGCCTCCCTGCAGACCATCCATTTGGAAGGCAGGGTACTAATCCTCAAAATAAATAAATTCTCTCTCAATAATTCAGCATTTGCACTGTGTACAGTATATTTTTTAAAAATAAATTTACATCCTTTTCTATATCTTGCTGCAGAATAGTTAATAGTTAAGCCCTAGCTGGCAACAAGAAACAGCATTTCATAGTATCCAGCACTCACCTTTAACTGGAAGAGTGTATCTGTGAAGAGAAAGATGACAATAGTTGGGTTTCAGAAAAAAGGTCTCAGAATGAAGGGTACTGACTGAAATCCCCACCAAACCAAACATTCCTTCTAGCCCAAAGAGGCCCAGACTGGCTACATTAAATACACCCTTTCCATAGAGCAACAAAAATCCTTTGTGCTAAGCACCTTGTGTCTAGCAACCTTACATGAGGAATATTCATCTCTATACAATGAACTAGCTCCTACATTTTTTACATTTGCTGCTAAAAGTCATTATATTTTTCCAGTTCCACAGGAGGAATCGTTGCACCTTGGAGCCCAACTTCTTGACTGCATGTGACAATATACTAGTAAGCCAGTCTTTCAAAGTGCTGCAGCACTTTCTTTCTCCATAATTCAACACTCAAGTTTAACCACGGCAATCATTTTCCTTTGTACTCTGGCCTCTCAAGCTGCCTGGAAGATAACTGCTAGCTGGAGACTCCTGTTCTACCTCTGTGGTGAGGAGAAATTGATCAAACACTATGCCACCCAGGTAACTGGCTCATACACTGTGTCACCTCTCCGGCATCCAGGAACAGGAAGTGACATACAAGAAATGAGGAAAATACATTGCTGCTTGTTAAAAGATCCCCTTTTGAAGTCTCTAAACATACAGTCTTCTTCGGCTCACAAAAATGATTCTCTTGAAAGGACTGCCAGCCAGATGAGTGGCTAGAACAACCCAGTCAGATGGGCAGGGTACATATAATAAAAATATTATTAAAATTATTATTATGAAAAGATCAGTTTCTGGCCAATGCAAACATGCCTCTCATAGGCATACATTTCTGTCCACAGGGCTCCATCCCTTAGGGCATATCATAATACCAATAGATATTTTCTAGTATGGGTTAGAAAACCACTGACTGACCCCCTGCCATTAGGCAGGAACCTCTGTGCCACATATTTAAAACAAAACGCACAATCCCAATTACCTAGTCATTTGTGAGTGAAGTGTAGGAGTAATGAAAGTGGGTTATATCAAAGAACAAAGTCAAACATCTGACTCTGCCTCCCACAAAATCACAAGGCATATCCAATACACTATATAGTCCAACCCTGTGACACATGACAGGGTGGTCAGACTCGGCAACCTATGCAATCCATGAATTGTACCAAGTTGTACTAAATGACTAAAATTAAGTTAGCCTAAACACACTCTGCAGGCAAAACAAACACCCCAGACATTTAATCAGAACAATTTGATGGGGAAGGGGAAGTATTCCCTCAAAATACCAAACACAGCAGATAGATTTGTGCCTTCGTGTCAAGTAGCAATTCGCCTTTAGTTGAAGGAAGAAGAAAAAGAACCTCCCCTCCTCCTCCCATGTGTGCTTCTTGACTGCCTTGTCTTGGGGGGCAATAAGGTTGCCAACTTCCTTTTCTAGGAAGGCACTTGTGCCAGAAACTGAACAGGTGAACCTTTGCCTGACAAATGTGTGTGAGGCAGGAGCCTGGGGGCGGAGGGGAGAAAAAAAGTCAACAACTCTAACAGGCAGGCAGGAAGGCAGCCTGGAGAGATATCCCCACCCCAGATCCCTTCTAGACAACTCGAGAGAATTTACCTCCAGCTCACATGCACAAGGGGTGTGTGCTTAAATGTATAAATATATATGCATACACACAAGCACACACACACTCTTTATGGGAGTCAAGGCCGGGGGCTGGGTGGGAGAATGCTAAAGTCATGTCTTGATGGCTTCATTGTTACACACTTCCCCACCCCCAGGAACCCCACCCCGCTTTCACTTTCCCAGTTATCCTCATCCCTGTAGGCAAGGCTCCAGTCCCAAAGTCCCCACACCCTGGATCAGGGTTGAATGTGAAGTCGCTCCATCCCCCACCCACCCGAGGAGGAAGGGGAAAGAGCTGCCTTACCGTCCATTCTGAATTGAGTCCTCTGTCTACTCCCCTGACCAAAACTTCCGGGCTCCCTCCTCGCCCACTTCCGGGTTCTCTCCCCAGCCTCTTCCGCGTCGTCTCGAACGCGATCTCAGCCACGCCTCGCGAGACGACCGTCTATCACGACCGCCATCATCTTTCTCACCGCGCCGCAGTCTCGCTCACCGGGTCGGTGTTGGCGCATGCGTAGACTTTACAAAAAGTCACTCGTGGGCACGCCCAGCAAGACAAGGCTCGTAGGTGGCGGTTCCTATGGCAACGAGGGAGAAAGAAAACGAAGATGATGAGATGCGGGGGAAAGCGCTTGTGCACAGCTTGGGAGTAATTTAAGCACGAAGCAGATATAAATCTTATTTGCATATCGATTTTTTTTTCTTTTTACATATTGCTGTTGTTATTGTTGAGTATTATTTGACGGTGATGATGATTCCCATCATCATCAAGTATTTAGGGCTGTATATAGAAGAATTAGGATAAAAATAGTGTATTTAGGGCTGGACAAAAAATAGACTGGTTCCTACTCCAGAATGGCTTTCAAACTAACAAATATTTGACACATACAAAAGGAAGAGACAATGAAGGGGAGAAGAAAGAAAGCGAATTCAGTGTTCAGGCACCATTGCTTTCCAAATAAATAGACATTGGCCATGGATAGAGCCAGTTCATAGCACGGCACCATGCACATTGTGCTTGGACTGCCTCTTGAGAATGTTTCTGCTGGTTGTATGACACTAACTGCAGCATAGCTTTGGAGCATAAGTGAGCGGCAGCAAAACTATCCCCATTCTACTGACTGGTGAAGATGAGGTTGTGTTGTCTAGAGCAGTGTTTCCCAAACTTGGGTCTCCAGCTGTTTTTGGACTACAACTCCCATCATCCCTAGCTAGCAGGACCTGTGGTCAGGGATGATGGGAACTGAAGTCCAGAAACACCTGGCAATCCAAGTTTGGGAAACAATGGTCTAGACTAGAGCACTGGTCTTCAACAGGTGAGGTTGGGTGGGTTCCTCTACTGTGTGACAGCTTGACCCAAACTGCAGGGCTGTCTGCCACCATGCAAATTTACAACAACTACTACTACTATTAGAATTTAAAGACCATCTTTCTTTTTAAGAAGAATATGGCCAACTTTCTCTTGGAGGAAGGATATTTATAAACTGGTACATTTCCTGAGAAGGAGATAAAGATGATGAGGTGTCTGGAGAACCAGTCTGATGAGAAAAGGTTGAGTTGGTTATGTTTAACTTGGAGAAGAGACGGTTAAGAGGCAATATTCAGAGGCCATCTTCAAATTTTTTAAGGGCTAGCACAGGGGTCAGCAAACCTTTTCAGCAGGGGACTGGTCCACTGTCCTTCAGACCTTGTGGGGGGGGCGGACTATATTTTTGTTGGGGGGGTGAACGAATTCCTATGCCCCACAAATACCCCAAAGATGCATTTTAAATAAAAGGACACATTCTACTCATGTAAAAACACGCTGATTCCTGGACCGTCCGCGGGCCAGATTGAGAAGGTGATTGGACCTTAGTTTGCCTACCCATGGGCTAGCACATAGATGATGGAGCATCTTTGTTTTCCATCACTGTAGCTAAATATTAGAAAAAGTTTCTTGGCAGAATGACCTGTTGATGGTACAAACAGTTTTGGAGGGTTCTTCAGGGTCACCCACAATGGGAAAATAAGGGAGCTCCCTTACTCTGTCCCAATAGCACTTACCTATCATCGCCAAGAATCTTGCAACATCCAAACCATCCTAGTGCAAATTCCAAAAAAGTCAGAGCACTTTAGAAAAGTTAGAGCCAGTGTAGTGCAGTGAAGGGGATTTAGGTTTTGCCTATGGGAGATGCCTCCCAACCATGATGAGAGTGGCTCAATATCTATTACTCTTCACTCTAACTTCTCCTGAGATAGTTTTGTCTGAGGATGTAAGGGGGGGAAATCATTTGAATATGGTGAGAAGGATATAATAAATATAAAATGGTGGTGGGAGAAAACATGCCAAACATTAATTAGCCCAAGAGAAAAAGAGGGCAGAAAAAAAGAGGGAAACCTGTACTTTCTTACAGCACCCATACATTGCCACAGGTAAAGGGTCCTGAGGAAGATATCACAGGAGTCGTTTCCTGAGCTGAATCAGCCCCCTCCTGCTGTGCATCTGGTGTGCTGCTTCTTTGATGATGATGGCGCTGGTTGGTGCTGAGTCACAAAAGGACCCAGACAATGCAATCAAGGATGGAGTAGTGCCAATGTTGGGGGAGCAAGGACTGTAGGCTCATCTATGGGGGGGTCTCACAGCAAGCATGAAGATGTGGGAGGAGGTAAAATGTTCTTGTTCCTCTTTACAGAATGATGTCCAAGAAGGGTTCAGGTTAGTGCCAGGTAACAGTTGGCATGAGGAGAATGAAGTCAAGGCAGCCTAAGGGCTTTGGCTTGTAAATGAAGTGGGTTGGGGAGGAGAGTTGCTACTCCTTTTGTTTTGAGAGATGCCATTTTGGATGAGATTGAGGCAGCCTGGACACTACACAGGCAGCAGGATGTGGGGGTAGGATCCTGAGGTGGTAGAGTGAATGGTACCACTTCAGGCTGCAAGTAGGAGATAACATTTGTGAAAGCCCCTCTGCAAGTAAGAACACAAACACATCAAGGAGAAAGGTTCTATCCCAATCTCCTTCCTGATCTGCCAATTTTTTATATGCAGGGACAAGTTTTTTTAATGTCAGGGACCATTCAGAAATGTGATTCCCTACCTGCAGCAAAAAGTAGCACATTCCCTTCTATTACCCCCTTACCACTTCATTCTGCTGCACATTTACAATCTTCTTCAGGCTTCGGTCCTGGAAGCAAGTACTGCAGAAATTGGTGGAATTTCTTCTCAGAAAATATGCCAAGAATCAGGCACTTAGTTCAAAAGAACAGTCAGTCAGATAATGCCTGCCTCTTCCCCACCCTCATTTCTCTGTCCCTAATCCCATCCACTAACTAGGTTGGATAAAAAGTCCAACATCCCACAAGTTCTCATTTTTATTTTTTATTTCTAACACACCCTACATTTACAGCACAAGCTTTTCTCCAAAGAATCCTGGGAACTGTAATTTGTAAAGGTTGCTATGAATTATTGCTCTGTGAGGGAAACACTACAGTTCCCAGGATTTGTTGGGGGAGGCCGCTTTAAATGTATGGTGTGGACATGACCTAAGCATTTATACATTCTGTTCTTCATTGGATATTTCAGTATCAGAGTGTGAGACAATTAAATAACTAATAATTCAAATCTACAGAAAAAAGATATCAATATACACAAATTACAGAATCCATAAAAACAAGGCCAATAAATAGGAAACAAATTAACAGCACTATCATAAAACAAACAAAGCTAAAGTTCAATGAGGACAATTAGAATGTCATGTTCGTAGAACCAGATCAGCAGGTCTTGCTTGATATGTTTGTTTTCTGAATGGGAAACTAATTAGCATGGCTTCTGTTAAATTCTAGTAATTCCTATATTTGCATATATATGCATAAATCAGCACATGCAGATTTGTAGCATGCCTCTGTACCTGTTTAGCATCACAGTTATTTGGGGGAGGTTTTAGCCTGGAAGCACCCATGTTATTGATCCTTAACCTGTTCTGGATCTCTCTCTGTCTTCTTCATCAATTGGGTAAGCCCTCTCTAATATCTGTAGCACAAAGAACCCTCTTGAAACACTGTAGAGGGTGGGGAATAAGTGTACAACTTACTTTGATTTCAGAGCAGATCTGCTGGAAATGAATGACAATTAGATTTAAAATAGATCTGTGGGGGAAGAGAAGTCAATCAATGGCTATTAGTCACAACAGCTAAATGGAGTGTCCACATTCAGAGAGAGTCTTCCTAGGGGGAAGCAACAAGGGAGGAAGGCTGTTCCCTTCATGGCTTGCTTATGGGTTCCTTGAAGTAGCTAAGCCAGTGCCTGGCAATGCAATTGTTAGAGCAGGGAACCTGTGACCCTTTAGATGCTGCTGGACTACAACTCCCATCATCACTGATGGCCCTCAGTCTGATCTTGTAAGGTGTTCATGTTCTGATTGGCTGCTGGTTTTTGGCAAAGAGCTAGCAAATGGCAAGATAAAAGATTGCTTGTTCTATATAGGGGTTTTTTCCCTAATTTCATAGGAACGTGCTTTATCCCAAGTCAGACCATTGGTCCACATATCTCAGCATTGTCTATAACTGTGAGCAACAATCCAAGATTTCAGGCAGGGGACATTTCCCTAGCGATGCCAGGAACCGAACCTGGGACCTTCTGCATGCAAAGCATATGCTCTACCCTTGAGCTACACCTGTCTCCTTTTCCATTCTTAATATTTGTATTTTTCCTTAGCAGCTCATGTTCATAAAAATATAGATGGTAGCAAGGTCAAAGAACCCAAGCCCAGCTTCCAAGAACAGAGCCAGCATATGTATGGAAACATTCAACCTTCAACATCGGGTAAACCAACAAAGAAGCCTGTGCCACATCCCATGCAAGTAGAAGGTGAGGAAGGGAGAACAGTGGGTCATAGTGACAGCAATGGCATATCTCATTCGCATGTTCTCAGTAGTCCTTTGTAGATACAGTAGTACCTCGGGTTAAGTACTTAATTCGTTCTGGAGGTCCGTTCTTAAACTGTTCTTAACTTGAAGCACTACTTTAGTTAATGGGGCCTCCTGCTGCCGCCGTGCCGCCGGAGCCCGATTTCTATTCTTATCCTGAAGCAAAGTTCTTAACCTGAAGCACTATTTCTGGGTTAGCAGAGTGTGTAACTTGAGGCATATGTAACCTGAAGCGTATGTAACCCGAGGTACCACTGTGTACATAGTGAAGCCATGCATCTAGCAACATAGGCTATAAGGGTATTTTTTCTAACCCACCTTATCTCTAGGGTTTGGAGTCTGCAACAGTATTTAAAACAACAACAACAAAAAAAAAACAAAACAAAACCATGAGAAATGGTTACTATTTTTTTAAAAAATTATACCCTGCTTTTTACTGAAAGATTCTCAAGGCGGTTTGCAGTAGAGTGCAATAGTACCCAGCCCTCCCCCCATCAACCCAGCAGCACTTTGCCCGTTGGCCAGAGTGCTACCCACTTAATTCCAAGGGCAAATGGAGTTGGAGCCTCCTGGGAAGGAGGGAGGGGTGAAGCACAAAGATACTCTGCAGCTGCTCCATCTCTGGCCCAGTCTTCACCTTACTGGGGCAATCTTTCTGGGAGGGCAGAGGTGCAGCCTGCCACTTCCCCTTTGTTCCCTGGCCGATGGCAGAGACAAAATCATATTTCCCTTCAGCTCTGCAGTCCTGGTGCAACTATTATTCTTCATCATTAGGGCATCACCTCACTTCCAGTTATATGGGTTGTCAATGTCACTCTTCAGCTGGAAATGAAGCAAACTAAATTTCTTGAGGCCTTGGTAGCAGTGGTGCAGTGGTACATTTTGAAGAACTAGAGCTCATCATGACAGCCCCCGGTATCCAAGGAAGGGCCAAGAAGTATTACTGTTTAAACTGCTAGCATGAAGTCAGAACACCATCAAAGAAATGTGTTTCCAGCCTCTTGATTATATTTCTCATTCTCTGACTTCCTCATTGACCTACATTGAGAGCGATCAGGAGTAAGCCAGGTGAGAGTGGGATCATACCAAGTTAACCTGCTCCTGCCTTGGAGGGAACAACCACAGCAGGTCTTGAGTGTCCACAACTAGACTTATCACACTTAGGATCCGATAGGAGGTTTCATGTCAGAAGCTGAGTCTTCCTGCAGATTTCGGCCTTGGCAGCTCTTTTTGAAAATGAAATACTGAGTTCTGTCTTAGACAATTGCTGCATCCCTTTGATATTAGGAAGGTCCATACCCCAGCCCAGTATGCAGCACTTTGATATTTCCTTCTTTCCTTGCAGTATCTACTGATAAACTTGCTAAGAAGAAAAGGCTTATTCCTAAGATCATTGTGACTGGGCCCTCGGAGGAAGTGCTGTTGAACAGTTATACTGATGAAATCCCCGAAACAAAAACCATCCGGGACACTGAAGACTTTGGCGCGTATAGTGTGCACACGAAGCCCAGCACTGTAGACGCTTATAGAACCAGCAGAGATCAGTGAGTGCACAGTGGAGAGTCAACAGCACTCAGTGTGATGGATACCATCTAGGGAAGCTAGCAGCCCAGTCCTGGATCCCCCCCTCAATAAATGGGAATCCCACCACAATGAATACTTTCATGGTTTCACTTTCCCCACCTCCCACATTTGGAGGTGGAGGAAGAGGAGGAGGAGGAGGAGGAGGAAGGGCAAAGCTTAGCCAAATATAAATGAGGTTGATGATGGATGTTCATTTCCAAATAAATATGTTTGGTAAATGTTTTAAGATTCCCAGTCAATAATGGACCAGTATCTGCATGGGTGATTAGTATTGTTGGAGCAGGGGGAAACATCTCAGCCATACCTGCACTCCTAGAAAGGAAGGTCCAGGCAAAATATGTCGCGAAGGGTTTGGGAGATCCATTGGATTACACCTGGAAGAGGGTATGGTGTAGTTATAAGGTGCAATCCACCCTGAGCATATTCTGTGGAAGTTGCTGAAGCCTTT
The DNA here is from genome assembly GCF_964106915.1 of Podarcis gaigeae. Lineage (NCBI taxonomy): Eukaryota > Metazoa > Chordata > Lepidosauria > Squamata > Lacertidae > Podarcis > Podarcis gaigeae. Next base: position 40,175,160 of record NC_139684.1, on the reverse strand, counting down.
GTTAAATTCCCCACATCTTCCTCCAACTAGCCTAACTACTTGTAACTGCTATAATCACATAGGCTCCACATGTACTATACATTAAAAGCAGTATCATATCACTTTAAACTGTCATGGCTTCCTCCAAATAATCCTGAAAACTGTAGTTTTTTAAGGGTGCTGAGAATCATTAGGAGATCCCTATTTCCCTCCCAAAGCTACAATAGTTCTCTGGAAAGAGGGATTGGCTGTTGGGTTTCCCCACAAACAGGTGGGTGGCCACTGTCTGTAGGAACAGGATGCTGGACTAGAGGGGCCACTGGCCTGATCCAGAAGGCTCTTAAATTCTTATATTAAACTACTATGAAAATTGTATCTGTGATAGAACCTTCACACTGACCACAGTATATGAAATCCTATCATCGCACCCACAACTCATCAGATAAGGTGTGAGCAGCATCACCCTGCTCTCATGTGAAGGTGAAGCACAGAAGGGAGAGCTTTGATGAAGGAGCATTTGGCACAAAAAGGGAACACATCTTATTATGTCTGGAAGACACAATGGTGCAAAAGGAACCCCCACTTCTCTAACTGGAGAGGCAAAAGTAAGGCACCTTAAGTGTAGGGAGGGAGAGAACTATTCATTTATTTATTTTATCACTTTTATGTACAAACTTTCAGCCAAGACAGTTTGCAATTTAAAATATTAGAATAAATGCTACAAAATATATTCAGGCCAACATCATACAGTACAGAGTAAGCATGCACTGTGGGTGTGGCTATGAAACCTAACACGCAGAAAAGTGCCTGTTGCACCAGTGAAAGCAATACTGGGGAGTACATTTCTGGTGAAATGTTTCCTGGCCCCTCTTGCCTTGCCAGGATCACAGGCTTGGTCAAATGGAGCAGAGAGTAGCCACTTAAGATTGCAACACATAATGTTCCACTGCAACTCCTTGCATGGCCTAGATGACTGTAGTCTCGATCCTGACAGGTACATCTTTCTGACAGGTGCATCTCTCCTTGTAGACATTGGATGGTTGGAGGAGAATGAAAGCCCAGGTGGGCTAAAGCATCACATTCTTCCTAACGCCCTCTACCAATTGCAAAGCATCTAAACTCAGGCTCTGTATTTTGCTGTATATTACCTTATGTACACCTTTAGTATTAAAGTTTTGGGGTGTTTTTTAGAAGGCTAATAATAATAATAATAATACATAACTGTCAAGCGTCCCTTATTTGGAGGGACAGTCCCTTATCCCAGCGCCATGTCCCGCTGCTGTCCCTTATTGAAGGATGTCCCTTAAATTTCAAAGGAAGCAGCTCCTCTCCCTCCCTCCCTGCCAGCCAGGGAGGAGGGAGGTTCCAACTGTGTTGCTTGGCTGCCCGGCCTGCCCCCCTCCGGCCTCCTCTCACCAACCTCGGCCCCTGGGAACCCCTCCCCACCGGGACCAGTGGGAGCCTTGGGCCCTTCCGCCATCACCCTCCTCGCAGCCGCAGAACTGAGTGTCTCTGCCTGGGGCCTCCCCTCTGCCCGTCACCGCCACTCCCACTCCCGCTAGGCCGTACTGCAGCTGTGCCGCCGAAGGACCCGAATGAGATGGGCAGACTGGCATGGTCTATGAATTGATGAGGAGCCTTGAGAGGAGAGCGAGGGCAACCATAGAGAAAGCAGTTCAGAGAGAGGAGGAAGAGGAGGAGGCGGAGGCGCGGGCATGTGTTCCAAGGGCTACAAGGGAAGGACCGCAAGCACTTCTCCCATAGATTTGTAGTGGTAGACTAGCATAGATGGTCTGATCTGTGGGTTTACTTCGAGCGCTATTCCCCCCCCCTTCCTCCTGCCCCACCTGATGGAACGGAGAGCTGCAGATGGACCACGAGAGAAAAGATACAGAACTGCAGCAGCATCTTCGTAGCTTGGACTTTGTTTTGCGTGAAAAGTGGTTGCTGCTTGTAGTTATTTAATTGCAGTGTTTCATTGGCTGGTGTCTTGAGCAGCAACCTCTGGAAACGAAGGGCTAAAAACCAGCGCTGCTCTCCAAAATTATCTGGTCCCTTTTAACTGGTTGACTAAAATCCCTTATTTTGGCTGCTGGTCCCTTATTTTCAAGGCTGCTGGTCCCTTATTTTCAAATCTGTAAGTTGACAGCTATGAATAACAACAACAATAACAATAATTGTAATTTTGGAACTTGTTATTTATGTTCTGTAAGCCACTTAGAGAATAAATATTGACATCCTGGGCATCAGTGAGCTAAAATGGACGGGAATGGGCGAATTCAGTTCGGATGACCATCATATCTACTACTGTGGGCAAGAAACCCGCAAAAGAAATTGAGTGGCCCTCATAGTCAACAAAAGAGTTGCGAAAGCAGTACTGGGATGCAATCTCAAAAATGATAGAATGATCTCGATACGAATCCAAGGCAGACCTTTTAACATCACAGTAATCCAAGTTTATGCACCAACTACTGGTGCAGAAGAAACTGAAATTGACCAATTCTATGAAGACTTACAACACCTTATAGAAGTGACACCAAAGAAGGATGTTCTTCTCATTATAGGAGATTGGAATGCTAAAGTAGGGAACCAAGAGATAAAAGGAACAACTGGCAAGTTTGGCCTTGGAGAGCAAAATGAAGCAGGGCAAAGGCTAATAGAGTTCTGTCAAGAGAACAAGCTGGTCATCACAAACACACTTTTCCAACAACACAAGAGACGACTCTACACGTGGACATCACCAGATGGGCAGCATCGAAATCAGATTGATTATATTCTCTGCAGCCAAAGATGGAGAAGCTCGATACAGTCAGCAAAAACAAGACCTGGAGCTGACTGTGGCTCAGATCATCAGCTTCTTATAGCAAAATTCAAGCTTTAACTGAAGAAAGTAGGAAAAACCACTGGGCCGGTAAGATACAATCTGAATCAAATCCCTTATGAATACACAGTGGAAGTGAGGAACAGGTTTAAGGATTTAGATTTGCTGGACAGAGTGCCTGAAGAACTATGGATGGAGGCTCGCAACATTATACAGGAGGCAGCAACGAAAACCATCCCAATGAAAAGGAAATGCAAGAAAGCAAAGTGGCTGTCCAATGAGGCCTTACAAATAGCGGGGGAGAGAAGGCAAGCAAAATGCGAGGGAGATGGAGAAAGATACAGGAAATTGAATGCAGATTTCCAAAAAATAGCAAGGAGAGATAAGAGGGCCTTCTTAAATGAGCAATGCAAAGAAATAGAGGAAAACAACAGAATGGGAAGAACCAGAGATCTGTTCAAGAAAATTGGAGATATGAAAGGAACATTTCGTTCAAAGATTACCATAATAAAGGACAAAAGTGGTAAGGACCTAACAGAAGCAGAAGACATCAAGAAGAGGTGGCAAGAATACACAGAGGAATTATACCAGAAAGAAATGGATGTCTCGTATACCCCCGGTAGTGTGGTTGCTGACCTTGAGCCAGACATCCTGGAAAGTGAAGTCAAATGGGCCTTAGAAAGCACTGCAAATAACAAGGCCAGTGGAAGTGATGGTATTCCAGCTGAACTATTTAAAATTTTAAAAGATGATGCTGTTAAGGTGCTACACTCAATATGCCAGCAAGTTTGGAAAACTCAGCAGTGGCCAGAAGATTGGAGAAGATCAGTCTACATCCCAATCCCAAAGAAGGGCAGTGCCAAAGAATGCTCCAACTACCGCACAATTTCACTCATTTCACACGCTAGCAAGGTTATGCTTAAAATTCTACAAGGAAGGCTCAAGCAGTATGTGGACCGAGAACTCCCAGAAGTGCAAGCTGGATTTAGAAGAGGCAGAGGAACCAGAGACCAAATTGCAAACATGCGCTGGATTATGGAGAAAGCTAGAGAGTTCCAGAAAGACATCTACTTCTGCTTCATTGACTATGCAAAAGCCTTTGACTGTGTCGACCACAGCAAACTATGGCAAGCTCTTAAAGAAATGGGAGTGCCTGATCACCTCATCTGTCTCCTGAGAAATCTCTATGTGGGACAAGAAGCTACAGTTAGAACTGGATATGGAACAACTGATTGGTTCAAAATTGGGAAAGGAGTACGACAAGGCTGTATATTGTCTCCCTGCTTAATTAACTTATATGCAGAATTCATCATGCGAAAGGCTGGGCTGGATGAATCCGAAGTCGGAATTAAGATTGCCAGAAGAAATATCAACAACCTCAGATATGCAGATGACACAACATTGATGGCAGAAAGTGAGGAGGAATTAAAGAACCTTTTATTGAGGGTGAAAGAGGAGAGCGCAAAATATGGTCTGAAGCTCAACATCAAAAAAACGAAGATCATGGCCACTGGTCCCATCACCTCCTGGCAAATAGAAGGAGAAGAAATGGAGGCAGTGAGAGATTTTACTTTCTTGGGCTCCATGATTACTGCAGATGGTGACAGCAGCCACGAAATTAAGAGACGCCTGCTTCTTGGGAGGAAAGCAATGACAAACCTAGACAGCATCTTAAAAAGTAGAGACATCACCTTGCCAACAAAGGTCCGTATAGTAAAAGCTATGGTTTTCCCAGTAGTGATGTATGGAAGTGAGAGCTGGACCATAAAGAAGGCTGATCGCCGAAGAATTGATGCTTTTGAATTATGGTGCTGGAGGAGACTCTTGAGAGTCCCATGGACTGCAAGAAGAACAAACCGATCCATTCTTAAGGAAATCAGCCCTGAGTGCTCACTTGGCCACCTCATGAGAAGAGAAGACTCCCTGGAAAAGACCCTGATGTTGGGAAAGATGGAGGGCACAAGGAGAAGGGGGCGACAGAGGATGAGATGGTTGGATAGTGTCTTCGAAGCTACAAACATGAGTCTGACCAAACTGCGGGAGGCAGTGGAAGACAGAAGTGCCTGGCGTGCTCTGGTCCATGGGGTCGCGAAGAGTCGGACACGACTAAACGACTAAACAACAACAACAAGCCACTTAGAACGCTATGCAGAAAAAATGATAATTTAGAAAAGGTGTGTTCCCCCCTCTTCAATCTAATCTAGGAGGACTGGATCCTTCCTTTCTCTCCCCCTCGTCCAATTTTCGTACCCCCGTTTCTCCCGCTCGGGGCAAAAGGCTCGCATAGCAACCGTTGCTAGGGTCTCTGTGCGGAAGTTCATACTGTAACTGTACGGAAGTGGCTTGAGCATGCGCAGTGGCTGTGGGGAAAGTAGAAGTTCGCTCTGCTTCGGCCATGACGGAGGCGGGTTCGGCTGAGACGGAGTCAGAGACTTTGCGGCTGAAGCGGCTCCGAGGCGGCGGCGGCGGCGGCGGCTTCTTCACGGTACCTCAAGGACACAGGGTAAGTGGAACCACAACTCCCAGGAGACTTTGCGGCGGAAGAGTTGCCCCGCCCCTCTTGTGTGTTTGCAGGGCGGACGGGGCTGGGGGTGTGCAGGGTTTTTATTCTCTGGCGTTTGCAAATCCTACATTGAAACATCCGCGGAAGAGCTGCGGATTGTGCGTGTATTAAGCCCTGAACGTGCAAATATTGCTTGTGCAAATGTGGCCTTGGCACATGCTAATGGGGCTGACTGTGGGTGGTGAGATTATTTGCCCCGAGCGTATTTTATCGATACTGAAACCATGCGCGACTTTCATTCCACGTAGACATAATTTTCATAGAATTATAGAATTGTAGAGTTGGAAGAGACCCCGAGGATCATCTAGTCCAATGCAATGCAGGAATATGCAGCTGTCCCATACAGGGATCGAACCTGCAACCTTGGCATTGAAGACATTGCTAAATCCTATGCTTACTTACCCAGGAGGGATAAGTGGGTAAGGTGTGATTCCAATTTACTTCCAAGTGGATGTGTATGAGGTTGCTATATATATGTCAGTTATATGTGCAGTTAATGCATAACACTGAAAAGTATTATTCAGCTGTGCTATTATTGTTATTTTCTTCTCACTCTTGGGGATTTTTTAATTGAAAAGCAGGTTTAAAAATTTCTACCATTTTACATTATTTAACAATAAAAAGTTGTGCAAAGAAGCAGAAATAATATTATTCACCATCTTCCAGTTGTAAGGAGACGCCTGGGAATGATGTAATGATCTTTGTTTACATGACCAGGATCCTCAGCAGCATCTCAGGAATCAAGCAGGGACTTAGTTCTGTGACCCATCTGTTGTTTCAGCTGGGAAGATGTCGGAGTGTGAAGGAATTCGAGAAACTCAATCGTATTGGAGAAGGGACCTACGGCATTGTGTGTGAGTGCTGCCACATGAACCGGTCAAGAACTGGTGCTGTGTGTGACCCAAGACAATCTGGAACACAGGGGGTGGCCCCAGAGCTTGTTAAGGTCCTGTCTGTTCCTTGATGTTATGACTTAAGCAGGTGTAGTTGCAATGCAAAATCTCAGCTCCCTGATCTTGGCCATGCACACACCCTCTCCAGCTCTCTTTGAAATCTCTCCAGCGATAATAGATGTATATTTTTCAGGCATAAATATCATTGATGACATTTTCACACTATATGATTTAGGACAATGGTAATCCCAGGTGGAAAAGCAAGAAAGGAGGTGGGAAAGTGGCTTGTGTAAAGCCACTTTGATGAGAGGCAACTTTTGAGTTGGCACTTGAGTCCAGGAGCGCTCCCAGCTCTACGTCAGCTTGTCTGGGGGAGTGGAAGGTGGAGAGTGGCTTCCCCAGGCACAGAACTCTGATTGCATTGCCATTCCAGATCGTGCCCGGGACACCCAAACAGATGAGATTGTGGCACTGAAGAAGGTGCGGATGGACAAAGAGAAAGATGGTGAGCAGAATGGGAGAGCTCTGAGGCATCCCTGCTGGTCTTGGCTCAATGAAATATACTTTGTGTTTAGTCTTGCCCACTGTCGTCTTAATGTGCTACTTCTCCCTGTAGGGATTCCCATCAGCAGCCTACGAGAGATCACCTTGTTGCTGAAGCTCCAGCACCCCAACATTGTGGAGCTGAAAGAAGTGGTGGTGGGGAATCACTTGGAGAGGTACTGACCAGGCCCTTCCTATCCCCATAACCTTTCCTCTACCTCAGGCAGGAGGCTTTTCGTTCCTGTCCCCCAAAGCTGCCATTTTATGTCACCCAAGAGTGGGGAGCTGGATCTTGCCAGTGGGCAAGAGTTTTACCTCCCTCACTGCTCCCATGGGCCAAGTTTGACAAGTGGACCTGTCAAAACACCTGACAATGTAATAGCATCTTCCTTTGCTCATGCTGTTTGAAACTAAAACTGCACAGGCAAAAAGCACAGCACTTTGCAAGTTCTGGCAATCAGCTGATAGGTGGCACTTGAAAAGCACAGGACTTTGTAGGCACTGACCATAAGATGATTAGCAGAAGTTGCAAAGGCACAGGACCTTGGTGCAAATTGTATCTTTACCTGCCCTACAGGAAGCTACCCCAGTTGGCGTCGTGGGGCGAGTCTTATTCAACCTGCATGTCAGAGGTTCCCCACTGCAGTTACATCAGCTATTCGTGAATGCCAAGGCTGGCTTATATAATCTTTTTAAAAAATAAAAAATACAAACTTTAAAAATACAAAACTTTGCACACAAAGCAGGATGGAGGTTAGCAGGAATAAAGGAGGCTGGGGGGTTGCTTTGTTTCTGAAAGCAAAGCATGGTTTCCAAGGCATTGTGGCCTCCAGAATATGACTCAAGCAGTCAAGAGCCCGTCTTTTAAACCACTTCTTTCTGCTCAGCTCTGGCCTCTTGGGTAGATAGATCTCCAACTACAGAAAAGAAAACGTGTGTTTGTCCTGCAGCATTTTCCTTGTGATGGGTTACTGTGAGCAGGACCTCGCCAGTCTCCTGGAGAACATGCAGGCTCCCTTCTCTGAAGCTCAGGTGAGATGGGGAAAGTAACAGCCTTGTGTTGATTGTTCAGATCACTGTCTTTATCAGAATGAAAGAGATGTCATAAAAAGCTGTAGTTTGTTGAACCCAAGGCACGGTTGTGACCAAATTTGAGATAGAAGAAAGGCAAGAAGGCACTTTTTAAAAGCAAAGCTTGAACAAAAGAATCAAAGTATGTAGGTGTTCAAATAGAGCAGGAGTAGCTTGGTTGGTTAATTTGGGCTGAGGTGTTTGGGCATCATCCATATCATAGGAAGCTGCTGTATATTGAGACAGACCATTGCCCATAAGGTAAAGTATGCTTTAGGTCAGTTCAAGAAGACTAATCCTTTCAGCTTCTTGTGTTGCCTTTCTGTGGATCTTTGAACCCCAGAGCAGAATCTGGCGCAAGACAAAGTAGTCTGTACTTTATGCAAGAGAGGTGGCTCCTTAATGATGCCCCATTCATTTGCTCCAACCCATTGCAGGTGAAGTGTATCATTCTCCAGGTTCTCAAGGGCCTTCAGTACCTGCATGAAAACTTCATAATCCACAGGTGAGAGAAGAGCAGGGACTGGGCATTTGACTGGAGATAGGATCAATATGTAGCTTGCAGGCCTGCTACTATCTGTGTCAGTGTGGGAGAGAGGTTGCTTAAGGGAGCAGGATTTGGGGAAGGGCTGCACTTGGTTTTGTCTGTCCCCTGGTGAACCTCTCTTTCCTCCAACAACAGGGACCTGAAGGTATCCAACTTGCTCATGACTGACAAAGGCTGTGTAAAGACGGGTGAGTGTTTGGCCAACATCTGGCCTCCCTTGATGACTTCCACCATCACAGGCACATGCCTGCTTGGTCTGTAATGCAGTTGGACCTGCCCTTTGACCATGAGTGTCTCCTCTTTTCTTGCAGCGGACTTTGGGTTGGCTCGTGCTTACAGGGTCCCCCTGAAGCCCATGACTCCCAAAGTTGTCACACTCTGGTGAGTAGACTCTGAGCATGCCTTGACTAATCAACACTCCTGCACAATCACTACCTTTCAGCGAGGGGGTAGTTAAGGAGGAAAGGGGCTTTGCTTTCACTGATAGGCTGCTTCCTTATGGTTTTGATACCAAACCAACTCAAAATAATTGCCTGGCACGGCAATGGAGCTCATAGAAAGAAGACTCCACACCTTCCTGACATGTATACTTAGGAAATGTGGTTGAGACCAGAGCCAAAGCAGGACAAGAGTTCCTGCTCTTGACACATATAGGGGCCTGATTCAGCAAGCAGTGTGTTGGTGCACTTTCCTCCTCCACATCTCCTATAGCATTGTGGAAGGAAAAACAGCATCTGGCTTGCCATTATGTGCAGACCTGGACTCATGGATCAGGCACAAACTTTGGCTTCCACTTGTGGTTTGTTTGGAGAGAAACAAATCACAAGCCTTGGTTCAGACAACACCAAGCCAAGGCTTAGGGCTTGTTGCTCCTAGAGTTGCCAGCAGCAGACGAGGAACAAAGCAGCACTTTAGAGCAGCAGCATGTTAACAAGAGGTTTCTTTTAACTAAGGTTTAATGTGACGAGGGAAGCAGGTGGGCAACCTGCAGGATGTGCAGTCTTTCCCTGTGTCCCACCGTTGGTCGCTCAGGGCCCTCGTTATCACTTGGCTGCCTGTGACAGGCTGAAGGGAGATTCGCTGCCCTTATGCTTGGGAGCAGGGAGGAGGAACATGTGCAAAGGGGATCAATGAGATTCTGTTTGTGCATCTTCTGCCTCTTGTGTGAGAAAGAGGAGGGAGGGTGCGTGTGTGAGATTTCCCCTCCCCCACTGCCACCCCAATACCAAGTGCAGCCCTCATGGAGAAAAAGGTTTGGGGCTTTTGCAACAGGAAAAGACCCCTCTTTTTCCGATTAAGGAAATGCCCATTGTCTGCTGAATTCAAATTACAGAATTCCAGCCCCTCAATGCACCAGCCGTTGTGAGCTGACATCAACCTTCCCTGGAACACTTTCTCCCCTCTTTTCCAGGTACCGAGCCCCTGAGCTGCTTCTGGGGACAATAACACAGACCACCGCCATAGATATGTGGTGAGGGAAGAAGACGTCTCTTTTCCTCCATCCCCCACGCCTAATGTGGGCATTAGGAGGACAGAAAGGAAAAATGCATCCTTTGAGGCCTGGATTCATGGCTCTGTGGACAAATTGGTTTTTCCTAGGCCTGAGAGGGTGGAGGGAATAGCTGCTAGCCTCTCTGTGTTAACTGTCAGTCTTCCCTGCAGGGCGGTGGGTTGCATCCTGGCAGAGCTGCTGGCTCATAAGCCCTTGCTACCTGGAAGCTCTGAGATCCAGCAGATAGACATGATTGTGCAGCTTCTGGGCACGCCCAATGAGACCATCTGGCCAGTGAGTACTCCCCAGACCTCATCCCACCTCTGCTTTGTTGCTCCCTCCTGCTGCTTGGGTTTTGCCCCTTTGTGCCTCTTCTTATGTGGCCTTCCCTTAGTGCTGCAGCACTGAAGGTGGTGGAAAGGTCCTCTGGCCCAATATCATATGCAAAGGCATGGCTGCATACCTGCAGTCCGACCCCCATCAACCCATGCAATGCAGGCTGCAGTAAGATACGAGGAGATCAGGTGCACTGTTGAGAGGCTGTAGCATTAGATCAGGGATGGGGGACATCAGGCCCTGAGGATCAAATATGCTCCTCCAAGTCTCTCTATCTGGCTCTTAAGAGTTTCCCCAGCCACACCCACTTTCCCCAGGTCACACCCTTCACCAGCTCTGCTTTGCACCTTCCTTGAATTTTAGCTGGCTGAAATGGGTCCTTGAACTCTGATGATGCCTTCCTGTCTGGATGGATAGAAAGTAGTGTGAGTGTATGTAGGAACTAGCTTACAGTACAATATAATGGTAAAATCAACATTTGGTGGTCTTAGCATGTGCCGTTTCCCCCCTCCCCCCACATCCCTGGTTATCCCTTCTTTAGATGGCTCCTGCAAGCAAGTTAAGCCATATGTTAGAGGCAAATGCTCTATTTAGTGCCTTTGTGTCCTTCTCATCTCCAGGGCTTCTCCAAGCTGCCACTGGTGAGCCAGTACACCCTGCGCAAGCAGCCGTACAATAACCTGAAGCACAAGTTCCCTTGGCTGTCGGAGGCTGGCCTTCGCCTCCTCAACTTCCTCTTCATGTACGATCCCAAGAAAAGGTAACTGGGCCCAGGCTGGGAAAGAGACCGGCATTGTTGCGATGCGCCTGCCTTTTGGAATTCTGTTTTGCCATTCTGATCGGCGCCCAGACAGGTAGAGTTAGAAAAAGGCAACTAAAATTTAGCCAGGGCAAAAGTGTTTTCTCCATCCCCGGTCAAAATACAGAAGCTCTCAGGGTCATCCATCTAAACCAATCAGCAGCAAGATTATGAGAGAGACAAAAGCAGCAGCTTTACATGCAGTGGAGTGCTCCTGCAGCTTTCCAAAGGAATGAATTAACTTGGTGGAGGACAGAGCAGTTGAAAGTGGAACATGCAGGTTCAGAGACAGCGTAGGGGGATGACCTACAGCAGGTAGTCACAGCAGGAAATCGAAATCCTGTGCAGGATGGATTGGACCCTGCGTGTAATTTTAGTGCAACTGTACAAGGCACAGGTTCCTGGATGTGAACCCTCCTTGCTCAGGAGAGACTAGCTGCATCCCTGAATAAATGAGCTAGCTGTAAGGTGGGCACCTGCTCGCTTGTCTTCTATTGCTCCTGTGATATCCTCTGGCCAGAGCCCTTGGCTTGGCAGAGGCACATTCAGGAAGGAAGAGTGGAGCCGCTGCAGGAGAACAGCCTTCCTAAGCCAGAAATTTGGGGTGGAATAGAGGGATAGGCAAGTGAAAGGTGAATTCATCCCTTGCTTTCATGTCTCTTCCTCTTCAGAGCGACAGCTGGCGACTGCCTGGAGAGCTCCTACTTCAAGGAGAAGCCTTTGCGTAAGTCTCTTGTGGCTTCCTTTCCTCACACTCAGGGCTGCCGCCACAACCTGATTCATCTTCTCCCTCTTTTTGCAGCCTGCGAGCCAGAGCTCATGCCAACCTTCCCGCACCATCGCAACAAGAGGGCCGCCCCCAGTGTAGAGTGCACAGGCAAGCGCAGTCGGCCCTGAGGATGCACACTTCTCCCGGTAAGGACGGGCGAGGGCTAGAGCAAAGTGCACTTAACAACAGTGGAAGCTGCCTTATACCAAGCCACACCATTGGTCCATCTAGTTCAGTATTGTCTACGCTACACTGATTGGCAGCAGCTTTCCAGAGTTTTCAGGCAGAGCTGTCTCCCAGCTCTGCCTCCAGACACCAGGAATTGAACCCGGGGCATTTTCTACCACTCAGGTATGGTCCTCCCCTTAGTTGAATAGATGGCTTACTAATCTCCTGATCATACTAAATAACAAGATGAAAAAATCTTTTTAAGTAATTCCAGTGGCACCATTAAGATCAACTAAATATAAGCTTTCAAGGTATGAGCTGTTGTGTGTAATACACACTTTTTGTCAGATACCGTACTCTGAAGCAGAGGTCACTTCAACCTTACAATAATGCCATTGTTATGTGAGGTGATTGACAGATAGGTGGCCACGTTTGACAGATGCATGGGTCTTTGCACAGCTTTGCAGGAGCTACCAATCAGCTAGTCAACACTGCCTGCAAACCCCATTTCAGCCTGGCCATGTCTGTACATACCTGACACCAGATGCGATATATGATGTCAGGTGCAATGCAGGTGACTGTGGCTTCGTCAGGTGTGGAGGCTTGGCCTAATTAGACCCGTGAACTGGGGGTTCCCCACCACTAACCTAGAAATGTAGCCAGCTAGGAGTCTCATGAAGGTGAAGCTGCTCCACTATTCTCTGCTGTTTAAGTCTCCCATGTGCTTTCACACAGCTATGACCACAGGAAGCTGAAAGCAGAGTGCGGATGTTGTGGCCCATGGGCCAACTTTGGCCTTCCGTGCTGCTCCTAGCAAACCATGCCCACCTGCTCCACACCTGAAGCAGCAGCCAACGTCGCTTCAAAGGAACAATAGGGCATTAAAGGAAGCTACCGATTGTTCCTTTGCTGAAGCAAGGTGTGCTCCAGCCACCCATTAGCTGATGAATGGTAGCAGTATGACATGCACTGGGATCAGGAAGCAGGTTGCACTGAAGCCCTTGCTAAAACAAAAGGGGCATATGAATAGCATGAAGTCTTTGAAAACACCTTTGAAATACTGGATCCTGAAAGCAGCAGCAAATGATGCTTAGGGAAGATTCAGGGAGGTTTTTAAGCAGAGACCACCAATGCCCTAGAAGGGGGTTTCCTGCACTGGGACTAGATAACCTTTCCAGCCCCTCCCAACTCCATAGTTGCAGAATTGCTATTGCCTGAGTGCAAAAAAACAAATCTGAAACAATTGCGGCACTGTGGTGCTTCTGTTTCTCTTTCAAAGGGCAGAGCTTGAAGAGAGGCAGTGCTGGGTGCTGCCAGCGGCGTCGGGGCAAAGAGCCAGGAGCCTACAGAGGGTGTCGTGACAGCTCCCACCATCTTCATAGGAATCAGGTGCCCCTGCTGGGAGACACTGATTAACAACTGGGAGCTGGTTTGCCAAGCTGCACCGAAGCTCCTGAATTATCAGCTCGACTCTCCCATGATGGAAAGCGCAGGGCCGAATAATAGCCCCTTATCCCGCTCCTTATTTGCGGGCAAAACCCAAGACTGAACCAGGTCTGTGTCTCAATAAAGTCTTTTGCCGCTGCTGTCTTTGAGTAGTGTGCCTGGAGGGTGAATACTAAAGCTGCTGTGAGCCTTAGAAGGACTGGGAGGGTGGGGAGGGAGATGCCAGTTCCCTAGGAGGCAGCCTTATATATAGTGGAGGGAAGTTCCTAGGCAGCAACAGCAGCATCTCTGCATTTAGAGGTGCCCAGGCACCTTTAACTCCCACACTGTTTTGCATCCCTGCCTGCATGCACTGCTTGTTCTGTGCGTCAAGCTCTGCTTAGCAACTTATCGTGGGTGGGTGTTTGGAAGATCGGGGACTTCAACCTCTTCGCATCTCTATTGTAGCAAACACATAAGTATATATCCCTTCTTGGTCCAGTGTGCTTTTGAAGGCCTTCCTTTCTGATTCAGAGGTGGAAATGGTAGTGGCTCTAGAGCACAGCAGTGTATTCAAGCTCTTCTCCACTGCTGAAAATTCACCCACTTGTCATGGATAGTCAATTAGCAGCAGCAGCAGCAAACGAGGGCTCAAGTAGAATCCTTTTGCTAGAGCCGTGATATTGCTTTGCTTTGTGTAGGGAAAAAGAAAATAGTGCTTGAAGCACCTTTAGGAGGCCAAAGTTATGCCAGAAGCATCAAAAAGAGAACTGACCAGTTACACCTGCCTCCTGACTTTGTCGCAAGAGCCAAAGTTACACTGGGAAGACTAGATGGCCAAGGAAGAAAGTGGGAGGGAAGTTTTCAGAACAGCCTTGAAAACAACTACTGTAATAGATAAGTGCATTTTTTACTTCTGGAAGTGCTTGTTTTTAATGATCAGAAAATTCTGATCGGTTAACTCTATCCATGATACGTATGCAGCTTCTTTATACGAAGCCAAACAGCTAGCAGTAGTTTCAATTTTTCCAGACCTGGGAGCCAGCTATAATCTAAACATGCTTTCGGAAATGGAATTCTTAATATTTTACCATATATTTCTATGGTGGTAGCATGATTTCCCACTCCATGGGACAAATCACCTGTCAATCATCTAATGTCATTACGCTTTCAGCAGGGAGTAGCTGCTCAGTCCAGTTGCCCACAGAAAACTTGGTTGTGCAGCTGTGTACCTGCTCCATTATATGACATCACATATGACGGCAGGTGGGCGTGGTTTGAGAAAAATGGAAACCCTGAGCCAAATGGAGACCTAGTCCAGGCCAAATTTGACCAAAGAGCCAGAGGTTCCAAACCCCTATGCTAGTGGATCCTAGCCTACCAGCTGAAGACCAATGATCTAGCCTAATATTGTCTATTTGCCAGGGTCTCTGGCAGAGAGAAGTTGCTACCCAGTCCTTTTAAATCATTGCTGCTCAGACCCCTGAGCTACGTAGTCCCCAACTGGGTTCCTTCCAGTGAGGATTCAAACTCTGGAACTCAACTACCCACACTACTGGGAGGTGGGGGAAGGGAGAAAAGAAATCCAGAGAACAAAGGAGATTAAACTTCTGTTTATTTTGCACCTCTGATTCTGTAAGCCACCAGGGAGATGCTGAGTGCCTCTGAGGGCTTGGGAACAGCTCTGCCCCTGCCTAGTAGCAGGAGACTCAAACCCAGCATTAATGCTTTTCCAGTACTGTCTCAGCCTCCAGCGGAGAGCCACAAGGATTCAGGAAAAGGTATAAACAAGGAGAGGCAACCTCCACCCCCTCCGGTAATCTCAGGCCATCTTCTCCCATGGCAGCTGCCTATAGTAGCTTCCCCCCAAACCTTGGTGCCCTCCAGATGTCTTCCACTACAGTTCCCATTGGCCCCAGCATTCTAATGCTCTGCTGGCTGCAGATGGTGGGATCTGTAGTGCAAAACAAATGGATGGCACCCAGTTGGGGAAACGCTGCCCTACATCCTTTGGAATACACACAGAGGGAGCAGATGAGCATCATGTAAAACTTCATTGTGCCCTGATATTACAAAAGATGGATTCTGGCAGAGGGGTGTGTGTGTCCTTCTAACATGTCGATTGACTTGCCATTTCTTGTCAGCCAGCTGGAACCACTTTCAGATGAAGCAGTGCCCCCTCAAATGCTCAGTGGAAAGGATGAGGGAAGCGGAGGGGGGAGAATCTCACCTGTCCAGCAAACACTACTGCGGGAGACTGTTTAGGACTGGATCCCCGCCCCCCCCCAACAAATTTGTTCACCTAAATCCTCAAAATATTTAGGATTTGAGAAAAGTCCTGTTGGCAGGGGAAAGAGAATGTATGCTGAAAAGTGAGTGTCTGGCTGTTTTTTTCCTCTGAAACAAAAATAAGGGGAAGTGTTTTTCAGAAAATCGAGAGGGAAGTCCTGGGAGAGGGGGGACAAAAAGCAAGGCTGTGTGTGCGGTTCTAGATGAAGCCTCAGAACTGCAGAGGAGGCAGCTTTTCTGTCCAAGGTCCGGTTGATGCCCTGGTGGGTCCTCCCAGCGCGCGCTATTGCCAGACTCCCGGCAGCCCCTCGTGCAGCAGCTTGTCCACCTCTGTCCTCTGCAGCCAGAGGCGCTGCTGCTTCTCGCTTTGCAGCTCTTCCATGTGGTGGCTGCTCCGGCAGACCTGTGCTCCGTCGCAGCTGCCGCCGTGCAGCAACCTGCAGGTGTTGCAGCAGGAGGCCGGGAGGGTGCCCGGGCGCATGCACGAATGCAGGTGATAGCGCGGCGGCTCTGTCGGGGACATCCCCGCACCCAGCACCGAAGCTCGGTGCATCCCCGTTGGGCTCAGCTGGGGGCTCCTTGGCTGCCTTGCTGAGGGAGAGGCTGGGCTGCTGCCCCGGTGGAGCTGGGGGCCGCCAGGGCTGTCGTAGTGAGGGCTGGGAGACAAGAAGCGGCTTCCCGGAGGCATGGGGTAGTCCGTTTCCGTAGTTCTGCTGAGCTCCCGCCGCAGGGAGATAAAGGAGAAGGAGGTCTCCAGATCGGGGCCCTCCGAGGCTGGGATCCCATTGCCGTACGGTGGCTCCTCCGGGCCCAGCACCCACATCTTGCTCCTGTTCTCCGCAAGCACCTGCGGAGTCTGGAAGTGCTGCTCTCTGCTCCGCAACCGGGGGCTGCTGCGCTCGCAGAGGGGGATGGGGTGCTGCTGCTGCTGCGATGACAATGGCAACCTAGGTCCCAAAGGGTCGCCATACGGGCCCTGCCCTTCCGGACTCTCCCTGTACAGGTCTATCGCATCAGCTGGCTCCACACGGAAATCTCTGCCCCTAGGCCACCGCACCAGGCTCTGCAACTTGGCCACACAGTTCTCTAGGCTGCCTTTGGCTTCCCTGCGGGCCTGGAGAAGGTCTTCAGGTGAAGCGGCATACGGCTCCAGCTCCCGCACGATCTTCCCCAGGATCTCGCACTCGACCCTGGCTGCAAAAAAGCAGCAGGCTGCAGCGAGGAGGCTGGCACTTGGGGGCAGCTGGGCGATGACCAGGTGGAGGCTGTCTCTTGGGATGTAGCCCAGCCGGCGGAAACTCCTGGTGATGTCGGCCTCAGGCAGGACTCCCTGGAGGACGTGCACGTAAACACCTGAGAAGGTCTGTAGAGAAAGACACAGCAGTTAGTGCCCTGCATTGCTCGACACACAAACTTAATACTGTTACTTATTTACAGCATTTGCTGACCGCTTGGTTACAAAGCAATTTACACAGCCATCAATAAAACAATCCAGTGTTCAAAATAATACAAGGTTGTAGCCAATGCTAGTCTTACTCAGAGCAGACCCACTGAAGTAAATGAACGTGACTACCTTAAGTTCATTAATTTCAGTAGCTCTTCTGTGAATATGACTAGTTTTGGATATAACTCACAGTGTTTCAAGCACACAAAAACCACAAGTTTGTTTGTTTGTTTGTTTGTTTGTTCAGTGACTAGGCATGGTACACAGCACTAATATTATCTTTGTATTATGCATGAGGTTATACATGCTGCCCAGCTGTCATTGACCGGTTAATAGGGCCTTCTCTGTGGTGGCTCCCTGTTTGCAGAATGCTCTCCCGGGGTGAAGCACATTTGTCTCTCTGGTTATTAACTTTCAGAAGGAACTTAAGAACATTCCTGTTTACCCTGGCATCTGATGGCTTAAAGATACAATTACTGAAAACAAGTATGAAATTTATCCATGCCATGAAATTAGCAGCTGTGCGAGTATGTGACAGCTTCTATTTTTTTTTTTTAAGGAAGTTTTAAATTTGTTTTTATTTTAGATTTAATTGTATTGTTTCTGCCATTTTGCTATTTGCTGCCCTGGGCTCCTTTAGGAGGAAAGGCAGGACAGAAATTTAATCAAGAATAATGATCCCTTCAGTTCTCTGGAAGAGAAGCAGACTCAGGATTTCAGCTGTAAATATTACTACTCTGACCGAGACAGGAAACAATCAGGAAACTGAGGAAAAGGTGCTGAGAGGCTAAGTAAACCTCTGCACGCCAATGAATGGAAGGTGGTTGGCTTTATTTTTATACATTGCACATCTGTATGTGAGGTGAGCTGCTCTTTGCATGATTTGGAAGGAAGGAATTCAAATAAGTAAAATAAACAACTGTTTCTGTCTGCAATATAGCAGAGTCCTGTGTGGCCTCCTCCCTCTGCCCCCAGAATGCCTGACTTTCCCCCCAAAATGCTCACTTTTATGGTTCCAAATTCCTTGCGCCAGGGGAAGAAGTAAAGATTGACGGCTGCCAGTTCCAGCACCTCAAAGGCCCGGCCAAGATTCTGGAGTGCCAGTCCCAGATCCAGCTGTCCTCGCAGGGCCGAGGCAAGCATGGCGAAGGTGTCCTCCCCTCTCAGGGCACTGTGAACTTCTGGATCCTCCAGCAGTTGCCGCCACATCCGCTCCTTCAGGGACGAGTCGGTGCAGATGCCAGTGTGGCCCTGGTGGAAATTGTTCTCCAAGCACTGACGGTAATTCTCCTGCAGCGCCGCTCCAGGAGACATCCTGCAGCGGGAAAAGAGCAAAGCCCTGAACCTGGTCCCATTTGAAATTCTGTCAATCAAATCAGCCTATGGCTACGAGTGGGATTGCCAAGCAAATGAATTCAGCCATCAAGCCCATAAAACAGAGCCTTGTATACTGCACAGGATGGTTGTTGTTTTGATTTACAAAAGCCAGGGATGAGTTTTCCCGCTGCAAAGAAAATACCCATGCCAAATATATATGTCTCCCCCCCAACTGTATTACCTGGGCTATGAAGGCGCCCAAAAGGCTTTAAAGCAAAGATTATGGGACAATGCACACAGTGACTTGCGATATCGATCACACGCAGTCTGTAGTCCACTGGCAGCAGGAGTTCAATATGGGTATGTCTTTGAGTTAACATCTTACATCAAAAACCTGACAGTACCTAACTATCGAAGGCTTTTTACCAAGGCCAGACTGAATGTCTTCCCCTCTGCAGTGCTGGATGGTAGGTTGAGAGGAGTTCCCTACCAGGACAGACTTTGCTCGTGTGCTCAAGACATCGATTCCATAAATCATATTTTGTTACATTGTGCGAAGTATGAGCAGGCCAGGGCTGAATTGATACTACCCTTGCTGGTGCCTTTCCCGGGAAAGTCAGAGGCTCACTATGTCAGGTTCCTACTGGAAGACCGGACAAAAGCTAGAACTTTGGCAGTGGCAAAGTTTTTATCGGTGGTTGCAAGAACAAATGAGCCCTATATTCCAAACAAAGTGCCTGATTAACCTGGAGGTAGGCTGTATGAACTCTGTATTGATTTGTAATGTTTTGTTGGTCTCTGGACCGTAATAAAGATTGTTGTTGTATATATAAAATTCCGCCGCCAGAAGCCCTTTAACATAAGCTGCATTCCATAAATAGGCTGATGCAGTATGGGCAGATATTCTTCATTTGCATGTGCATTCTCACTTCTCATGTTTTCTTTTCAATGCCATATGCACATGCATGCAAAGGGTAATGTAACTGCAAGCAGGAGGTGGTGATAATGGCCAAGTGATGGGAAAGGGAATTTTAAGTGTATTGATTCATTTCAGTCATTTCTACCCTGCCTTTTAGAGGTATAAAAACCTCATGGTTTTTATAGGATGATGCCCCTGGTGTACAGAGGAATGCTACTGTGACCTGACTGCTGGAGATTTTGGCAGAAAAAAGTGTTCTCAAGATCATTACTGGCTCATCAGTGAGAATTTGGCTACTATTCCCTTTCTCTCATCCATCCCAAACTGTTGGCACTCACACACTTCCCCGATTGTCCTCTTGCTTTTTTCAAGCACTGATTAAGTTTCCAGCAGAGTTGCTGCACAGAGCTCTGGTGTACAAACTGACAGCTGGTATTGCAGAGGAATGACAAGTGATCTTTTTGGGTAGGATGCCACTGACAAAGGAACTCCCCCCATCTTCTGTGTTACTTGTTCGATTTTTATCTTCACTCTCTCCACCATCTCTACTCCAGCCTCCTGCAACCTGACGTCCTCCATATTTTTGGGACTCCCCATATGCCTTGCCACTGACCATGTTGGCTGAGGCTGATGGGAGCTGTGGTCCAAAAGATCTGCTGTCCTCCAGAAGATGCTTACCCAAGCTGCATGGCTGGGGGTGGTGGGGGAAGGAGGGGCGAAGTCTTGCCAATTTCACCACATTGCCTTTTAAATATGTCTCTACATTCTCCACCACTAAAGCGAAAGCAAGTCCTTGTGAGAATATCTATATCAAAATATACACACTGTATAGTATGCCAAGACTATTCTGATTAGGAATAGAGTTAGGAAATATTTGCTTCTTCACTTCAGTCACATTCAGTTCATTGGTAGAGCATCAGCTTTGCATGCAGAAGTTCCAAGGTTCAACATCTCCAAGTAGGGATGGGAGAGACCCCTTCTTGAAACCTTGGAGAACTGCTGGATACGGTGGGACTCTGTCGGCCACCCTGAGCTCCCTCCCCTTTGGTTGCCACTCTGTGGCTTCCGCCTCTTTCCCTCCACATGTCTGGGAGACAAAAAAGGCAGCCAGTCACCACAGCCACGGCTCAGAGAGGGTGGAAGAGAGCCACCCTGGGGACCATGAGCCAGGCAGGGGACAGCCCCTGCCCCAAAACAAGTTGTTGGCACTTCTTTGCCAACACTTGCTACGTTCATGGCTTCTGAGTATGTGGCTGTCTTCTGGAAGAAGCCCTGCTGTTAGTGCATAGCACCATAGACAACAATACATAGTTGTCAACCCAGTTCCTGAACTAACAAGGTAAGTTGCTATGGGAGCACTTTAGAATCAAAGCCCCACAAATAGCTCTTAAAAATAACAATGTGAAAAGATCCAAGCTCAACAGAGGGAGACTCTCGGAGAGTTAACCACCCACCAGATCACCAAGTGCTGAGAATGAAAGACTTGAGGGAGATAGCTTTGCTTTTGCATGTGAGGGAGGGGGGGGCGCAGGAGGGCAAGTCTATGGGAGAGAGTCCTGTCACAGCCTCAAGGTGGTGGTAGGGCACACCGTAAGTGCTTCCAGTGAAAGGGGGAGAAGTTGTGCTGTTATGATTATGTGGGTACTGGGGCTTTGCAGGGAAATAGGGAAAGGGACAGAATCATAGGGCAAAACAGTGGGGCATCAGGGGCGTGGGTGCCCAATACATAAATCAGTGGGAGACTGTTGGAGTAAACTATATGAAAACCCCTTAGTACTTTAGGAACCCCCTAATGGATCATGAATCATTATTTCAAAAAGTGCCTCATCCACACTAATTTCCTGTTAGTCTGCTCCGAAAGCCTTATCATAAATTCTACCACAGCTTCTCTGGACCGTGTGCCAACATAAAGTGTGCCAGCCTTTAAGGTGCCACAAGGCGCTTCTCGTTCATGCCTGGTAGGTGCTGTACAGAAAATAAAGACACACATCGCTCCACCAGCAGGTCCAGTCTAAAAAAAAGGGACCGGCATCAGAAGAGACCCACTGGCTCAGAAGATGCCACCATCACCCTGGCAGACTTTCAGGTGCCACAGGGCTGTTGGTCGCTACTGCTGCTGCACTAGACAAGGAGATTTGGAGCCGGGGGCGGCGGTATGCCTACCACTTGGGGGGATCCCAGGTAAAGGGCTCGTATTTGGAGGGTGGGGATCTGCAGAGCCTGAAAGAGCCCCCTCTCCCGGCTCGCAAGGCGATGAAGGGAGCGCCTCTTCGTCCCGCTGGAACGTCATTGGGGGCTGAGTCAAACACCCCCGCCTCACAAGTTTCCCCCGCACGCCCCCGCAAATCCGGCCGGTTGGGATTCGAACTCGCGTCCCGCTCACCTGCCAGCGCTCGCTCGCTAGCTCCTTGGCCCCCTTCTCTCGGTCTCTCGCTCTCTTTCCCTTTTGGGCTCGCTCCTGTCACTTCCGGTTCTTCTTTGCCCCGCCCTTCCCGAGAGGAGATTACGTCAAGTCTCAGGAGCCGGCCGTTAACCTTTTCCTTGCTGCACTGAAGGATTTGTGGTTTTTTTTTTAAAAAAGAAATCTTAAAGGAACGAGTTAAAAAAAAACTTTTTAAAATCATAATTATAATAGAACACAAAAAAGAATGTTATAATATAATTGGCAGGTATTGCAAGTCAATGTTTGTGTATTTCAGACAAATGTCCCAGTTATATTTAATTTGTTTATTGCTGTCCCTTTCAAGAGGAGGGCTAAATCATTTTTTTAAAAAGAGAGCTCATTACCTTCAGGTTTACAGTCTAAGAAGGCATGGTGGAAAGGTGCATTTAGGTAACCCACCCCAAACAGTTTAGGGACCCAAAGATTAAAACCAGCATTTTGAACTGGACCTAGAAACACACTGGTAGCCAGAGCAATTGGTGCAGAAGTGTTGCACGATCAGACCATGTCTGGGTAACAGTCACATCTAGGGAATAAAAAACAGATCCTGGTAACTTAGCATGATTGTTGCATGGGATACACCCCAAACTGCTATCAAATCACAGATTACATCTACCACACAGACTAATCTGTAAAAATCAGGCATAGAGCCAAAGTGGGGGATCCTCATGATTTCTACATTAAATCTTCCTAAAGTCACCATAAAAAATGCACATAACATTGGTAGCCCATGAACTGAACCACAAATGTCACAAATCCCATACTTCATGATGCCACTATGGCATGAAAACATGGAGCAAGCCCCTGCAAGGAGGGACTTTTGGAGTACTGGATGGTGTATATAAGCCAGAGCTTTACAACCTTTTGGGTCCACTGCTCCATTGACCAACTACAGTCTATCAGTGGCACCCCTGTGGGGCTCAGAGATGTGAGAGGGCATCAGAGGAAAGGGCCAGTGTTGCCCGCGACACCCCTGACCATCATTCAAGGCATCGCGGGGTGCTATGGCACACTGGTTGAAAACCACTGATAGAGGCCAATGCATGCCCCACGGCTTCTTCAGTCTTGAAGAATATCATAGCTAACATCATAACAAAACATAGTGGCTGGTATGGTGCAGCCTGATCCTATGCACACTTACTTGGAAGAAAAGCTTGCTGTGTTTGGTTAGGCAGGGTAGTTCCCTAAAAAGTGTGCATTTAAACCCATCCAGTTCTAGAAATCCAGCAGCAGCTCTGAATAAAACCTCAACCCCTTAGGAGAACATCTGCCTTGCATGCCAAAGGTCCCAAGTTCCATCCCCAGCATATCCAGGTAGAGGAGGGAAAGGTTCTCCAGTCTGGAATCTTGGGGAGTTGCTGCCAGTCAGTGTAGGCAATACTGAGCTAGATGGACCAATGGGTCTGGAGTCTGTATAAAGGCAGCTTCCTATGTTCCTACCTGCCTTTCCATCACTGGCTTCTAGCAAAAGACAGCTTTTGTTTGTAAATCAAAAGACCTGCAGCAGAGGGCGCATTTGCATTGAGAAATAAGCTCTTTTTCCTGATGCAACTGGAAACCTCCAAGCTGTGAAAGGGGGGGGGGGGACAATGCTGAGGAACAGGACAGTTCTTCTGTCTTACAGGGTTCTGCTAGAAATCCTGCCTTTATTACCTTTACGGTACTTTTTATTACAATTATTTATTTCCTAGGTAAATAGATTTTAGAATTGCTAAGCCTGATTTGTATTCAGTTGCTATGCTTTTATTGTACACTGCTTAAAACAAAAATTGTCATGAGCTGTCTTGCAGGTCTTGTTGTAAGAGCTAGTGTGGTATAATGGTTCAAGTGTAGGACTAGGACCTGGGATGCCAGGATTCAAATTCCTGCTCAGCCATTAAAGTCACTGGGTTACCCTGGGCCAGTCACAGTCTCTCAGCCTAAACATAGCTCACAAGGTTGTTGTGAGAATAAAACGGGGAGAAGGGGGAGTGTGTGTGTGTGTAAGTATGTAAGCCAGGATAAACAAAAATTGAATGAATAAATCTGGTGCATGTTTTCTCATAAGTGCAGAGTTCAATGGTGCTTACCCCTAAGTAGGCGTGTGTACAGCCAGTGTGGAGCAAGTGTATGCCGATGTCTCCAAAAATAAATCCCTGTTGGAGAGTGTCCATGGTGGCTAATTGGAACTGGTAGGGTGGAAGACAGAGAGGAGGCAACATTAGGAGGAGGAGGAAGCTGACAGACAGGGCTACACTCAGGATGTTGTAAGAAAGAAGACAGGCAGGTTTATGCATGGCATGGAGAAAGTGGATAGAGGAAATATTTATTCCAACTCTCACAACACTAGAACCCGTGGAGATCCATTGAAGCTGAGTGTTGGCAGATTCAGGATGGGTAAAAGACTTCTTCATGCAGCTAAGCTATGGAACTCGCTGCTACAAGAGGCAGTGACAGCCACCGACTTTGATGGCTTTAAAAGAGGACTGGACAATTGCATGGACAAGGCTATCAATGGCTGCTAGCCATAATGGGTATGCTCCACCTCCAATGTCAGGGGCAGTAATGCTTCTGAATACCAGCTGCTGGGGTTCTGCTTGAGGATTTCCCACAGGCATCTGGTCGGCCACTGCGAGAATAAGATGCTGGGGCTAGATGGCCTGAACCAGCAGACCCGTTTTATGTTCAGGTGGGGACAACTGGACTCAAGGATGTGTGCTCAGTCCACTGCAGATTGACCCCACAACAAGACTCTCTGACCTCCAGAGGTCTAAGGCTACATCCACACCATGCATTTAATGCCCATTGAAAGCACGTTGCCCCCCCCGAATCCTGGGAACTGTAGTTTGTTAAGAGTGCTGCGAACTGTAGCGCAGCGAGGGGCAAACTACAGTTCCCAGGGTTCTTCTTTCCGGGGGACCATGTGCTTTGAAAGTGTTCTACCTGGATGATTGTGGCTAAGACCTTATTAACGCGGGAGGGACTGCAGCAGTCCGTTCACCTCCCCCGGCGGCGCGGCTGCAACCTTTGCCGAGCTACCCGCCCGCCTCCCGCCCAGGCTTCCCCGGCCCCTCCTCTGAACCTTCTCACGTGGCAGCCACTGTGCCGCCTCCTTCCCCGGCCGCGGCTCCGAGTCTGCGCCCTTCCGCTCGCTCAGTTCGCAAGAGGAGGGAGAAGACGCGTAGCCGGACGCACGGAGGGCGCTGTAGCAGGAGGTAAGGCGCAGGTGGGCGCAACAGACTTTCTGGGGGGTGGGGCGCAAGCTGATAGAAGGATTCGCGCTGGGAGAACTCTCTTTGCAAATCGGGCGCTGCAGCGTACAGACCACTGCGGGGCATATGCAGAGTGCCTTTGCTTGCATTCCGTGGAGTAGAGAGGTGCGAGGCGTCGTGGTCCCCTCTCCGATTTAAACAGGGGCGCAGGTAAAGCTGAAGGGCCTGGGGGTTGGGGGCTCCACAGAGAGGCGGAGCGCGCTTCTGGAAAAGCCTAGCCCCCCCCCCCGCCTACCGTTAGAGAGCCATTATTGGTGACGCGTTGCATGGATTCCCTTCTGCTTCGTTTCTGGAGATGGCTGTCAGCCCTCTGGTGTATGTTTGTCTTCCTCCAATGTTGGGCTTCCCAGATACATCCTGGGAGAAGAGGATGCTGGGCTGGATTTGCCTTTGGCCTGACCCAGCAGCCTCTCCTTAGGCTCTTGTGTGAAATTCTGTAGAGCTGTTGCCACTCAGCTGTGTAGCCAGTACAGAGCTAGCTGGACCAGTGGTCTGAGGCATCTTATTCCATCGCGGTGTTTTTTATTTGGTTGATCCATTGATCCAGCCCTTCAAATTGCATTGGCTAGCTGGCTGGGCAAGAGAGCGCTTCTAAGCATGTAAAGAGTGCCTCAGATTCCCTGTAAGTGCAGTTTATTTATTTTTATTATTTATTAACAGCAGGAAATAAATGGCGCTGCGCGAAATTTTTTAGAAACCAAAAAATATTGTGTGTGTTTTTTTTGTTTTGTTTTTTTGGAATGGGTAGTGTCATTTGTGAATTTGGAGCCATCACACCAAAAATGGAGTGAAGTCTTGATTCAAAATGGCGCCTGGCTTCCAAACGTCACCAAAGACCGCTCCCCCACCTTGGGAACCCTTGCGACCAAGTTTGGTGGTGATATCTCCAGAGGCATCCAGACCTATAGGGACCAAAGGGACAGAAAAATCACTTTTCAAATTATATAGTGGATTGCGTTTATATTTCACCTTTCCTCCAGTGAGCTCAAGGTATTGTAGATGGCTTCCCCACTCTCTCCATATCATTGCAGCCCTGTGAGGTAGGTTAGGCTGAGAGTTGGTGACTGACCTAAGATCCCCCAATGAGCTTCACGGCCGAGTGGAGATTTGACACACCGCATTGGCTTTCTTGATCTATACAGGTAGAGCAAATATGTTTCTTTGGTTACCTCTTTAAATAGGTTTGATTGGAATCTTGAGTCAGAATCAGCCCTGACCTTGTCCTTTTAAAAAGATTTCTCTGAACCCCTCTCCTGGGGGGGCATTTTGGGGCATAACTAATTGAGGGTGGGATATGGTGCTTCCTGGCAGCACAGATGTGTAAAACCCACTGACAGCTATTAAAATACTGACAAGCCAGGTATCCTATCCATCTGCTAACAGGCTTAGTGTGGCCGGTAGGACAGGCATCATAACATGACTGCAACTTCTCACTAGCCAGCTGTGTGTACACTACATGTAAAGCACATATCCACCCACCCAAAGAATCATAGGTACTGTAGTTTAAGGGTGCTGGGAGGGGTAAACTACAGCTCCCAGGATTCTTGGGGGAAGCAATGTATGGTGTATAGATAGCCTGTGCCTTTGTCCTTGCTAAGTAAAGGGTCTGACGGCATGGGGCGATTGGTGGGGATGGGGGGGCGTTGAATTGGAGGCACGTGACATTAGGCAACCTCTGCCAGCAAGTTTTCTGCACACTAGCTCCTGAGCAGGAGCAGTCTATCTGAGCTGTGAGAACTTTGAATTGCAGTAGCTACCATCCTAGACAGTCCAGTTATTCCGAAGCCGCCTCCTCTCTGTATGTATAATTGTGAGTCTTCTCCGGCCATAAAAATAGTCTGCGGGGGCTGGTTAAACCATTGTCTTCAGCTGTTATTAATAATAATAATAATTTATTATTTATACCCCGCCCATCTGGCTGAGTTTCCCCAGCCACTCTGGGCGGCTCCCAATCAGTGTTAAAAACAGTACAGCATTACATATTAAAAACTTCCCTGAACAGGGCTGCCTTAAGATGTCTTCTGAATGTCAGGTAATTCTTTATCTCTTTGACATCTGATGGGAGGGCGTTCCACAGGGCGGGCGCCACTACCGAGAAGGCCCTCTGTCTGGTTCCCTGTAGCCTCACTACTCGCAATGAGGGAACTGCCAGAAGGCCCTCGGCGCTGGATCTCAGTGTCCGGACTGAACAATGGGGGTGGAGACGCTCCTTCAGGTATACAGGACCGAGGCCGTTTAGGGCTTTAAAGGTCAGCACCAACACTTTGAATCGTGCTCGGAAACGTACTGGGAGCCAGTGCAGATCTCTCAGAACCGGTGTTATGTGGTCCCGGCGGCCACTCCCAGTTGAATTATTGCTGTTCTTGCTTGTGGGCCTCCTTAGGCTTCTGGCTGGCCACTGTGAGAACAGGATGTGGACTAATGGGCCAGTGGCCTGATCCAACTGCAGAGCTCTTCTTATGCTCTTATTATGTTAAGCCTGTCAGGCCTCTGGAGAGCTCATTAGGGGAGCATTAAGGCACCTTATTTCCCTGGATTCCCTGGATTCAGCATTCGTTACTTTTGAGATAGGCTGCCTTGAGATAGGCTTTGTTTATTGTGGCACTGTAGGTTAAACCACAGATCTTAGGGCTTGCCCATCAGAAGGTTGGCGGTTCGAATCCCTGCAATGGGGTAAGCTCCCGTTGCTCGGTCCCTGCTCCTGCCAACCTAGCAGTTCAAAAGCATACAGTGCAAGTAGATACATAGGCGCCGACTCCATGGGGCCTGAGGGGGCCCGAGCCCCCTCAAAAATTCGTTTGGGGGGGCTCTGCCCCCCAATAATTTAAAAAAATTATTAGTTATATTATGCTTTGTAAAATCACAAAATTATGTTGGTATTTTTTATTTTCCTTGTTTGACGATAGTTACCTTTTAAAATACATTCAGTAATGAGTTAAAACAAATAATTATTACGGTAGTAAAAGAGGCGGCGCGAGTAGTTTTGCTCGGTGCGTGCGACTGGCCCAGCCCCTCTTTCCTTTTCCTCTCTTCTGCTCTCCCGCCGGGCACCTGAGGGAGAGTTACTTAGCGGTTCTGAGGAGCCGCTGTTGTTTCGGCAGGGGAAAAACCGCCGCCCGCGAACCGCCGAGCTCCCTCTCTCTTTCCAGCCTCTCTCTCTCTCTCTCTCTCTCGCTCGCTATGGCCAAGGAGGAGAAGAAGCCCTTCAGCCAGTCTATGGCCGAGTGGCGGAGGTTCATCTACAACCGCCAATAGCGGCGAGTTCCTGGGGTGAACGGCCAAGAGCTGGGGTGAGGAGGGCGAGTGAGCGAGGAAGGGAGGGGAGGGGGTGGCCGGCACGAGGGGCGGTGGGAGGCGAGGCGGGCACTTGCCTTGCCCACCATGCATCTCTCTCCTTCTCGGTCTCTCTCCCTCCCTCAGCTGGCGAGGGGGCCACGAGGCGGGCGGCAGCAGTAGCAACGGGCCGGGAGCGGCTCTTAGAAAACTTCCCGGGGCAGGACCCCGGTATGGGCCCCCCCAATATTTTTTATAAGTCGGCGCCCCTGAGTAGATAAATAGGTACCACTCTGGCAGGAAGGTAAACGACATTTTTGTGCGTTGCTCTGGTTTGCCAGAAGTGGCTTAGTCATGCTGGCCACATGACCCAGAAGCTGTACGCCGGCTCCCTCGGCCAGTAAAGCGAGATGAGCGCAGCAACCCCAGAGTCATCTGCAACTGGACCTAACTGTCAGGGGTCCCTTTACCTTTACTTTACTTTTGAGATAGGCTGCCTCTGAACATGGAGGCTTGATTGTGATTGTGATTGGTTTATTGTGATTGGCCTGTATCCTCAGCGTTGATTCAGTAGAATTTCAGGTTCAACCGATTCT
Source organism: Podarcis gaigeae (assembly GCF_964106915.1). Taxonomy (NCBI): domain Eukaryota; kingdom Metazoa; phylum Chordata; class Lepidosauria; order Squamata; family Lacertidae; genus Podarcis; species Podarcis gaigeae. The sequence continues at coordinate 40,146,222 of NC_139684.1, read as the reverse complement.
GGAATAAATGTCTCCTTTCTGTGAAGTCTCTCTTGGATTAAAATGGTTTCCACGGGCTGACTGTGGCTTTGTTCTCTTCTTCACCTTTCACTCCTGATTACTCTTAATAGGTGCAAATTGCCTTTGATCCTTGCAAGATCTTTTATCTGCTATGGCTGGTGTTTGCCTTGGCTAGGCAGTAGGGATTTTGGAAAAGGAGTGTGGGGAGGGATCCCAGTTGTGACAGCTGGTACGTAGAAATATCCTAGGAAAAGCTGTTCTAAAAACAACAAAGCGAGAAGAAACTTTCTTTGAATTTTGGCAAAGCTTTGGCAAGCAAGGTGCTGTTTCTATACAATAGTTAATTAAAAGCTTCGGGGTGGTTCTGAGGCTAAGATATTCCTGCTAAGGGAAGAGAAAAGTTGTTTGCAATATATTTCCTGGAGGAGAGAGAAAGCCAGGCAAAAGTCCTTTTACAGTAGGCTATGGTCTCATTGAGCAGAGGATGCTTTGCTGCACAGTACTGAGGCTGAGCTGGGATGAGTGAAAATGGACAGAGACAAGTTTTCCCCCTCGCTTAATGCTAGAACCTGGGGCCATCTGATCAAGTTGAATGTTAGAAGATTCAGGATAGACAAAAAGTACTTCGTCATGCAGCACATAATTAAACTGTGGAATTTGCTCCCAGAAGAGGCAGTGATGGCTGCCAACTTGGATGGCTTTAAAAGAGGATTACACAGATCTGGAGGATAAGGCTATCAATGGCTGCTAGTCACGAAGGATATGTATTCCTTGCACTCTCAGAAGCAGCCTGCTTTTGAATGCCAGTTGCTGGGAATCCCAAGCAGGGAGACTTGCTGTTGCACTCAGGTCCTGGGGGGACGGGGTTCCATTGGGGAACCTGGTTGGTCACTGTGAGAACAGGATGGTGGTCCTTTAGCCTGATCCAGAATGGCTCTTCTTGTATTCTTAAATGAAACAGTATGAAGTTACAGATTTCTGGGAAATGGGGGCTCTTTTGCCAAGGTGTAAAAAGCCGGAGGGGGTGGGATGATACCTGCATTGAGACAATAGATTTTAAAATGTATATAAGTTTTTACAGTAGGACATAGGGGTATAAGAAGTTCTTTGCTGGATCTGACCAAAGTCTTGTTTAGTCCAGCATCTTGTTCTCCACAGTGGCCAATCAGGTGCTTCTGGAAAACTCAGAAACAAGAAAATGAACTTCCAAGGAAAAGTCTGCTCAGAGGTCCACACCTGCCCACTTTATACAACAGCACAGCATCAAGCCCTTTCTTTCATACTGTTCACTGGGTCTGTCTAGATGCAGCATGATCTGTGTACATAGGCAGGATCTTCTCACACTGCATGAGTAGGGGCAACTATGTACAATTGTATTTGCTCACATGGATGCAGTCTATCAGCACAAACATTAATCTACTCCTCTGGGTTCTGTTAATGATCTCTTGCTTCCAACGCCTGTTGATGCTCGAGGCAAACCACAGAACACCCCCACTTCCAGCGGCTATATCTAGTTCCTTCATATGAGTCCTGTATGACTCTTCATTCTCCTCCCTTTTAAAAAGTAGACCTTGCATCACTGAAATTTTTCATAGAATGATAATCTTCAGGCCATTGGAGGCAAACCTTTAAAATAGGATGGGCGGAGGAAGGGGGGTGCATTTGGTGCGGGCCGGCCCGGGTGTCACCACTGAGGGGAGGTGACAAAATGCTGGGTGCCACTCACCGTGGGGCCTGCAGCGCGCCTGAGCCACGCGTCTCTGCTGAGAGAGACGCGGTGGCTTGGACGTCCGCAGGCTGTAGGGTGGCTGAGTGGGAGGAGGCAGGCAGACTCTGGAGGCCCCGCAGTGCACCCTGCCCCTGGGCGCACCGCCCCAGGCGCCCAAGCAGCTTCCTCCACCGCTGGATGAGCAGGTGTATATTAAAAATGTATAAACTGGACCTTCATCCAAAAATGGATTTCAGGGCAGTATACATAAGAACCTGAAGCCACAGAATTGTAGAGTTGGATGCGACCCTGAGGATCATCAACCTCCCTCAATACAGGAATATGCAGCTGTCCCTTACGGGGATCGAACCTGCAACCTTGATGTTATCAGCACCACACTTTAACCAACTGAGCCATCCCCAGTGCAAAATTAAAACAATAGAAAGTGTTAAACAGCAGTATAATAAATCTTGAGAGGAATGAAAATACTGTACCAGCTGAAAATACAATAACTTAAGATGCCTGGGCAAATGAAAAAGGTTTTAAGCTGGTGCCAAAGGGAATTCATCATTTGCTGTGGAGTGGGATGATGCTCACTGTAGAGAGTAGCTAAGGTTCCAACTTCACCTCTGTGTTAAAATGGATCCATTAGATTGGGGTTAGGTTGGACTAGGGGTGGGGAAACCTGTGGCCCTTCAGATCAGCCCCTGCCAGCATGTCAGGAATGATGGGAGTCCCAGTCCAGTGATACCTGGAGGACCACAGGTTCTTCATCCTGGCATTAAATTAAAGCTAGGAATATGAATACCTTGCAAATGGGACTTGTGCCAGTACTTCTACTGTGCCTGTGGTCCTGAGTGTTCCTTTTGCTTTTTCTTCCTTTCTTTTTTTTCCAAGCCAGCCTTGGCCAGTATCCTCCTGGCCACGTCTGGGACAACCGACTTCATTTTTCAAGGCGGCATTTTCCAAGAGACAGCATGTTCTGAGGTTCCTCTCTGATCACAAAACAGCTGGCACTCTCCGCACAAATTTAGCAAAAGGCCCAGGTTAGATCAAAACGATAACGCAATTCACCCTGTCAAGTCCTGGTTATAAATCTGGAAGGACGTGTACTTTGGAGAAAGGCCTGGAGGAGCCTCCTACCACCACTGCTTTTTTGTTCTTGAGCCAAATCATTTACAAGTGTGAAACCCAAGGGATTGCAGTATCTTGGGACCTGATAGGATAGGAAGAAGCACTTTTAACTGTTGGAAGGCTGTGGGGACCTTTGAGAGGCCTGCTACATGAAGCTGAATAATCTCCTTCCATGTCCAGGAAAAATATTTCCCATATTTAAAGTGCCAGGTGATTCTTTCTTCCATTTATTTCAGGAGCAAGTGTCAGATTTGGTTTGGGGTGCTATGTTCATGTTCAGGACAGACAAAAAGGTAGGCGTCTTTATGCAATGCGTAATGAATTTAGTTGCACATGATGTGCTGACAGTTCTAACGGTGTAAATGGATAAGACCACTGTTCTTCAGCTTGGGGGATTTGGCCTGATCCAAGGTGGCTCACAACAGGAGCACTACCACCATGCAAATATATGATAAAAGATTAAGAAATGGGTCCCCTAGGCATGTTTGGGTTAAAACTTAAAATTGCATCTTGGGTCTGAAAAGGTTGCAGCTAAATGGATTGGACATTTCATTTCATTTCCCTTTTAATTTGTATGCTGCCTTACTATATTACTATACACAAGGCCATTTACAAGCTGAAGAAACAACAGTCCAATATAATACGTTAGACAGGTATGATGTCACCGTATTTTTCGCTCTATAGGACACATCGGACCATAGGACACACCGGACCATAGGAGGGGGAGAACAGGGGGAAAACATTCTCCCCCTCTCTGCTCAGCGCCAAACCGAGCCCCTTCCATTTCTCCTCCCACTTTGCTGAAGGGGCGCTGCGCAGAGAGTGAAAACTGTGCAGCGCCTCTTCAGCGAAGCGAAGCCTGAAGAGCAAGAGGGATTGGTGTGCACCAACCCCTCTCGCTCTCCAGGCTTCATGCGGCTATCCACAAGCCTTTGGGGCGCAGCGGGAACTCCTGCTGCGCTCCGAAGACTTGCAGATAGCTGCCCGAAGTTTGCGCTGCGCTCCGGGGGCTTCGGGCGGCTTCAGCGAAAGCAATGCGAAGCCTCCGGAGCGCAGGGGGAGCTCTCCCTCTGTGCTTCGGAGGCTTCGTGTTGCTATCGCTGAAGCCGAGGAGCCTGCATTCGCTCCATAGGACACACACACATTTCCTCTTAATTTTTGGAAGGGGAAAAGTACGTCCTATAGAGGGGAAAATACGGTAATTGTTTTTGCCAGCAGCTTTTAAACTGTACAGCTAAAAGTGGAAGCTCTACAGTTAAGAGATGTGTAGGCCAGGTGTTGGGAACAGATATACGGGGGTAGAGCAGCTCCCCTGTGAAGAAAGATTACAACATTGGGGGCCTTTTAGTTCAGCAAAAAAAGTGACTAAGAGGAGATACAATGGAGGTGTATAAAAATGGTGCATGGTGCTCAGAAAGTGGGTAAGTTTTTCTCTGTCCCTCATAATACTAGAACTCGGGGAAAACCAAGGAAGATTCAGGTCAGACAAAAGCAGTTCCTCCCTCACTCAGCGCATAGTTACAGACTATGGGATTCGTTCCTGCAAGAGGTAGTGAGTGCCACCAACTCATATGGCTTTAAAAGGGGGTTATTTATTTATTTTATTTCATAACATTTATACACTAATTGGTTGTAGAAGAAAAACCTCAAGAGCGGTTTACAAAAAGATAAAACAATAAAATTATCAAGAAAAAATTGCAAGAGCAGTTTAAAATGTACAAAAAGTTAAAATAGTAACAACAGGTATTTATTAGAGAAATTCATGGAGCGCAAGCCTATCAAGGCTTCTAGCCACAGTGGCTATGTTCTCCCTCCACTGTCAGAGGCAGTGTGCTGCTGGCTATCAGTTGCTGGGAATCACAGGTGGGGAAGAGTTCTGTTGCACTTGCATCATGCTTGCAGGTGGCCCATAGGCATCTTGTTGGCCCCTATGATAAGAGAGTGTTGGATTTGACGGGCCTGATCCGGCAGGGCTCTTCTTATGTCCTGTTTTTCAACTCCCTGAGGGTATCTGTACTTCCCTATGGGTGACTCTGTCTTCTGTTGGAGGAATACAACCCAGAATTTCATAATCTTTCATCCATATACAAAAAGTCAATTATTGTTTAAGGAACATTATACAGATTTGTGTGTGTGTCCTTGGTTACTGTGATATTTTAAGCAGAATGTCAAATTATACGAGAAGAGTGTCAAATTATACAAGTGAAAATAATGTAGGAGGTTGAACATTGAATTGGAATTTTATATTCCTCATAATTAACAAACTCCATTCTTCAATAAATTTGTTTGGTGCACATCTTTCAATACACTAATTGGTTGTAGAAGAAAAAAAATATCTCTTTTATAATGTATAAATGTTGCGACAACGCTATATCATATATCACATTTTTTTTATACCATTGCAAAATGTTAACCGGTTTATCTGATATCCAGTTTCTTGCTGTGACTAGTCTGCAGTGATCTCAGCTGTTGCAGGTTCCAGATCTTTCTTGTTTACTGTGCGTTTCAGATATTCCAATAAAGCAGACAGTTTCTTAGGTGTTGGCATAAAAATATTTTTTCCCTTTGTTTTGCCGGTGTGATTTGCCTCCTGCCCAGTCCTTCTTAAGCATCTGTTGTGGGTTTATTTGATATTCTTGTGCTGCTTTTCCAACAGCAAATGTTGAGCTCAAAGCAGCTGATGATAATACCACGAGCATGAAATTGATTGTAATAAAACCTCACAGCGGTTTACAAAAATAATAAAATGATAAAATTATTGGTAAGAAAAGAAACCTATTTAAAACATTCAGAAATAATTAAACAATAAGCTAAAAACCAGATTAAAACACATCAACATTCTACGTGTCTAGGTAGGCTTGCCTAAACAAAAATGTTTTTAGCAGAGGCCAAAAACAGTACTGTGTAGGGGCCTGCCTGATGTCTATAGTGCTGCCACACCAAAAGATCATTTTCTTACAAATGTACACCACTTCGGGGTGCTGATTTAATAGTATCAGCTGCTCTGAATCTGAGAGAGAATTTCAAGGGCTAGCATGCTTGCCCACCATGTGCATATAAACAAAGAGGTAAGTAACATCTTTAAAACAACCTTAATGTATTTGTAAAGCAATCAGGAAAGAAAGGAGGAAGTTGTAAAATACACAGTGCAGTATATCAGTGAGCAAACAAGGCCTTATTCTGCTTTTGTTACTCATGTTACTCAGCAGGAGGAGGAAGGGCCAGAGCTTTTGAGATATTAAGGCAAGGGGACCACACTGAAGGAATGCTGTTTTGTCTCTCTTTTTCTCATAATGAATGGGTTTGATGTATCATTTACCAAAGGGCTGGGGAATTCTTTGGCCCTCCTGGGTTTCAATGAAGCCCTGATGTAAGTTGAAGTCCAGCAGCATTTGGAAGGCTATCAGCCATAAGTTTCCCGTTCCTAATTCTTGTATGCTATCTGTGCTTTACGGTTGCAAAGGAGAGCTGCTTTGCCGGAATGACATACAGTGCGTTGTTGAAGTATGTGAGTAAAGAGTTGAATAATACACGTTTCCTAATAAAAATGTAAGTGTAGCCCTGCTAGATCAGGCCAAAGGCCCATCTAGTCCCAGCATCCTGTTCTCACATTGGCCAACCAGATATCTTTGGGAAGCCCATGCATTTAATGCATTTTAAGTATATTCTTTTTTACACATGGATATGGAGACAGAAACTGAAAGCATTTAAATGCGAGAGATACACACAATATCAATTCTGTATAAAGCTATAGATTCATTTTGTAGAGTAGTTGTTTTTTTATATTAAAAAGTTAATGAATTTAAATGCATTACACCCTTTCCCCCTTTGTTTTAAAATGCTTGTTATACCTGAATCACTGTGTAGGATGTAGCTGCAATATGACTTTGCCCTGAGCTGTACAAATCATCTCTTGGGGCCTGTGAGCAATGGAAGGACTTGCTTAGGAGTTAGTTGCTACTTGCAAGTATTCCATGCTGGTGGGCTTGGAACATAACCTAACAATTTAGGAAGAGTCCAGCTGCATCAGTCCAAAAGCCCATCATAGAACAGCATTTGTCCAGTCCTGTTTTACAGCCATCTAAGTTGGTGACCACTGGGACGCAGGTGGTGCTGTGGGTTAAAGCCTCAGCGCCTAGGACTTGCCGATCGAAAGGTCGGCGGTTCGAATCCCTGTGGCGGGGTGCGCTCCCGCTGCTCGGTTCCAGCGCCTGCCAACCTAGCAGTTCGAAAGCACCTCCGGGTGCAAGTAGATAAATAGGGACTGCTTACCACCAGCGGGAAGGTAAACGGCGTTTCCGTGTGCGGCTCTGGCTCGCCAGAGCAGCGATGTCACGCTGGCCACGTGACCCGGAAGTGTCTCCGGACAGCGCTGGCCCCTGGCCTCTTAAGTGAGATGGGCGCACAACCCCAGAGTCTGTCAAGACTGGCCCGTACGGGCAGGGGTACCTTTATCTTTAACTTTAAGTTGGTGACCATCACTACCTCCTGTAGGAGCACAATCAACATGTTAGCTGTGCACTGTTGTCTGTCCTGAATCTTGGAACATTCAGCTCCACTGTATGTCCTCAAGTTCTAGTATTATGAGAGAAGAAAAGAAACTTTCCTCTACAGTGGTACCTCGGGTTACAGACACTTCAGGTTACAGACGCTTCAGGTTACAGACGCTTCAGGTTACAGACTCTTCTAACCCAGAAATAGTACCTCGGGTTAAGAACTTTGCTTCAAGATAAGAACAGAAATCGTGCAGCGGCAGTGGGAGGCCCCATTAGCTAAAGTGGTGCTTCAGGTTAAGAACAGTTTCAGGTTAAGAATAGACCTCTGGAACGAATTAAGTACGTAACCCGAGGTACCACTGTCTTAACTTTCTCTGCAGCATGCATCATTTTGTTCACCTCTATCATCTCTCCCCACCTTTACTTGCCATTTCTCTAAACTAAAAAGCTTAAAAAGTTATAACTTTATAACATAACTTTTGAAGCTTTTTAGTTTAGAGAAATGGCAAATAAGGGTGGGGAGAGATGACAGAGTTTCTCTGTTTCCCCCCTTGATTATTTTGGTTTCCCTTTTCTGAACCTTTTCCCAGATCTACAATATCCCTTTTTGAAGTGAGGCAACCAGAGTTGAACACAGTGTATTCTAAGTGTGGTTTAACCATAGATTTGTATAATGGCATTATGATACTTAGAGCACTGGCTAAGCTTGTTAACACGGTCTGCAATTTGCAATGATGCTGCCAGGATTGTCTTTGCCGTCCTTCCAACTGTACTGCGCTGTGCCCTTTCCGCATGTGTTGTTTTCCTTCTCTGTCCTGTGACAGCGGCACAGCTGACAAAAGCTTTTCCATCTGCTTAATTCTCTTTCACTGCAAGGAGAAGGGGTGGGGGGGTACTATTTTGAAGAGCTCTTTATGCATCTTCCATCTAGCCAATTATTATATTAAACTCTAGGGCCGAGATGCATGAATTAATTAAATTTCCATCTTTGCTTTTTAAAATGAGGGAGGTTGTTGGGATAGCATCACCCTTCTCTTAAAAAAATATCCCTTTGCTCTGCTGCCACTGGTTCAGATGCTAGCCTAGTAACTGAACTGTCCAATGGTTACAGAATGCGTTGCTGCAGCTTCTCATCGTTTAAGCTTGAGCTGAGCGTGTTGTGCAGGATTGGAGAAAACTGGGGCAGCACATGGGGCGCTGGAGGGCAGTGTTAACAGCCGGTGCACAGCGTGGACTTGATGCCAGCGGCTTTGGCGGTGTGCTCCAGGACTCGGATAGCTCACGCTAGATAACTGCATTGCTGTGGTTTGTGTTGCTTTTCTTTCCCTTTAGAAATACTGTTTAAATTGTGACACTGGCCCATGTTAGAACCATCTAACAAGCTTAGCACAGAAGCATACAGCCAAGAAAGTCATTAAGAGAAAGACAAAGCATCACTGCCACTAGAACTGCCCTCTCCTCCAGCAGCTTTCACCCTTAGCATCAAAACCCAATACAAATTAGAAGGCTTTGCCTAAGTCTTAATTCTCCATTGCTATTGCTGTAGTTGTTAATGCTGTTTTGCTCATGAGTCATTGGTGGAGCATCTGCTTTTCACCCAAAAGGTCCCAGGGCCATTTCCTGGCTGCTTGGGCGGGGGGATCCCTTGGAGATCCACTGCCAGTCAGTATAGACTGCAGTGGCCAGCAAACTATTTCAGCAGGGGGCTGGTCCACTGTCCTTTAGACCTTGTGGGGGGCTGGACTATATTTTGAAAAATATATATGAACAAATTCCTGTGCCCCACAAATAACCCAGAGATGCATTTTACATAAAATAACACATTCTACTCATGTAAAAACACGCTGATTCCCAGACCGCCCGTGGGCCGGATTGAGAAGGCGATTGGGCCGCATCCAGCCCCCAGGCCTTAGTTTGCCTACCCATGGTAGACTGACAGTCTGACTTGGTACAAGGCAGCTTCCTGTGTTTCTGTTGGCAGTCTGGAATGCCAAGCTGCAGTTTGTTCACTAAGGTCACTGAAAGTCAGGGGGAAGTAAAAGTCCCTGGCTGTTTCATTAGATAAGCTCTTTCAAAAGATCTTTGCATGGGATCCTGCCTGAGGCAGTAAGCAGATGATGAAATAAAACTTTCTTGCTATCTTGCGGTTCTGTAAGTGATTTGAGTCTATCCTGTACGAGAAGCTGCTTGAATGTGGCAGTGGTGTACCATGTATGGAGCATAGACAGCTCTGGACATTTGCAAGTACATATCTTCTGCAATAGTGAGTTAGTGGTGGATTTATAGTGGACCATCCACACATTCAGGTTTATTAGTTACTCTGTAGTGCTTCCCCGATGTTAACACATCATTGCCCTGCGGAGGGGCACACTTGCGATATAGAATATCTTGCGCTGTAGAATAACAAAAGCGGGACAAAAAAACCACACAAATGTGGAACATTTGTGGCATGGTTCCAGGATTTCAGCAGGAAGTTACAATATATGTACTGATTGGAAACAAAACAGCATGTCCTCACCAAATCCTTTGCAGGTGTAAATGAGACTGAAAGTGGGATTGTGTATAACTGCCCCATTACTTTAATGAACACAAATTGTCATGAATGCACAATAAAAATGCCCTAATGTGCTGTGGTCTGCATTAACTCTGGACACAACTGATGTTTCTGGTTTTTAGAGATGCATTGCCATCTGTGTCTTTTGACGATAAGTTTGCAACTCATATTTTGATTGATTGCCCTCTTGTTCGGTACACTTGTGGGAGAGCGCAGAACCAGGATAGGCTAAAGAGGCAAAATACACAAGCTTTGGCCTCAGAGGTATGCTTACAGGATCAAACACCCAGCTGCTTCGATGTGCCAGCATGGGAGAAGCAGTTGCAGGCCAGGCAGCTGACATAGCTGGTTCCTTATTGCTGATGTTGACAGGAGTGTGCGGTTATTGCACAGGTGTAGGTTGTTTACACGATGAATGCGCTCTTATTCTTATAAATGGATTCACGTCCTTAAAAATAATACCCCCAAAAAGTGCATAGGTAGCTGATGGACTGTTTGGACTTGTCTTGTGTGATTAGGTGATCCCCAAAACTCTACATGCTTGCTTTTCATCACATGTACACAGGTGTTTTCCTTTGTTTGCTTCATGGTGTTTGGACTGTTGGAGACTCTTCTGTTTATTTCACACCTTGCTAATCAGTTGAGTGCTATCCCAGCCTCTTTTGCTTATTGCTAATTGCAGCACCTGACCACGCTAAATAAAGATATTATACTGCTTGGCTTAAAGTAAGCTATTGAAGGAGAGAGGAAGGATGAGAGGACAGAATGGTAGGATTTGTAAAGGTAAAGGTAAAGGTACCCCTGCCCGTACGGGCCAGTCTTGACAGACTCTGGGGTTGTGCGCCCATCTCACTTAAGAGGCCAGGGGCCAGCGCTGTCCGGAGACACTTCCGGGTCACGTGGCCAGCGTGACAAAGCTGCATCTGGCGAGCCAGAGCTGCACACGGAAACGCCGTTTACCTTCCCGCTGGTAAGCGGTCCCTATTTATCTACTTGCACCCGGAGGTGCTTTCGAACTGCTAGGTTGGCAGGCGCTGGGACCGAGCAGCGGGAGCGCACCCCGCCGCAGGGATTCGAACCGCCGACCTTTCAATCGGCAAGTCCTAGGCGCTGAGGCTTTAACCCACAGCGCCACCTGCGTCCCTAGGATTTGACACTGGTTTAAAGTAGGGATGGGAAACCTGTCTTGCAGATGTTGCTGGACTACAACTCCCATCATCCCTGGCAATTGGCCATGCTCCCTGAGGCTGATGGGTGTTGGAGTCCAACAACAGCGGGAGGGCCACAGCTTCCCCATCTTGTATCAGTCAATGCAGAACTTAAATGTGTTTGCCCAGCTGGATTAGATTACTATCCTCTCTTCTTTTGCTCTTAAAAATCGCCTAACATGTAACCTGAGTAAGGAGTTGACTGCCAGGTGTGGGTCCTGATTTGGGAAGTGAACCAGCAAGGTGAATGGGAGGTGTGATGGAGAGAATGCCCCAGGTTCCCTCTGTTGGTCTGTCATTTTGACAGCTGTAGTCTTAATAATTCATGTCATTTCAAAGCACACAAGTAAATGTTGCAAAGCACTCTTAGGTAACACGGGACTTCCTATGCCATCTCTTGGAACAGTAAGAGAGACAATGATAGATCCTTTTGTATTCTGGGTGAATTATTCACATACAGATTTTTTTAATGGTTTTGAATTTTTGAAAAGGAAGAGCTTTGGCATGTAGCCTTCAATCTGCTTAATAGGTATTTTTTTAGCTTATTGCCAGAGGGTGGCGGGGGGGGGGAGCATTTTAAATTGCAACATATGCTCACTCCAACTTCAATGTCTTGTAGTATCCTTTCCTATTTTCTCAATAAGCTTCTTTAACAAAAGATGAGCCTAGCAACTTGGGGTTCAGGGTAGCAGTACTCTGGTAGCACAAGTGAGCCTAGCCACTCGTGTTCTGGGTAACAGTGATGCTTCCTGGATCCTCCCTCTCAGCTGAATGGCCTTTGCTTGGGATTATGAGGTTTTCCATGGGGTGGCAGCAGTGCCAGCCCTACCATTGGGCCTAGTGAGGTAAGCTGGTTTTCTCTGGCTTTCCTAGCTTAGCCTTGTGCTCTTAGTATGATGGAGGAAGTTGTTGCATTACCAGTGAGATTCACCTGTCTCTGTTCAGTCAAATTCTTTTGTATGTGAACTCGGTGAGGGGGGCTGGTTGACAGAGAGAAGGGGGACATCCAATAAAGCCAAGTCTTGTTAAATTCAGGACAAGCCAAAAAAAGTACTACTTCATGCAGCACATTGAAATTCTCTCCTCCAAGGTCTAGTGATGGCCAGCAACTTGCCCGACTTTAAAGAAGGAGTAAAAAAAATCATGGGGGAATAAGGCTATTGATGGCTGCTAACCCTGATGGATGTATTCTGCCTCCACTGTCAGGGGTGGTATGTATTTGGAGTGGTAGCTGGTGAGATTCACAAATGCAGAGGGCTTCTCATGGGTTTCTGGTCGGGCACAGTGAGAACAGGATTCTGGACTGGCCCTGCAGAGCTACTCTTGCATTCTGATGACAGGCTCTCAGTTGCCTTTGAGCATCATTTGGTGGAAAGATGGGGTGCAAATACAAATATATAATGGAAGAGCGAGGGATGGAGTTTTCTTCCCCAAGGACAACTCCTTTTCTGTACCCAGTTCTGTGCTCCAGTACATAGCTTGGGAATCACCATGTGAAGACACAAGCGTTCAAAGGATTTCACTTGCTTGAAATATACCACCTGCTGTGCTGATGAGTTGCTGTAGCTAAGCGATCGCATGGAGGCAGGCAGGCAAGCTTTTGGCAGGGTGTCACGAGATAGGAATGATTTACTGCCACGTTTTTACTGCTGTGTCTTTGTGACATCTAAGCAATAAAAGATAAGTTGGCATGCCTCTCTGGGGGTGTTGCAGCTTATCTCTTGGAACCGTGTGCACCTGGGTATTCAGAGCTTTCGTTGATTATGCACACGTGCGCAACGTGGTTCCTGCTCTAACAGCATGTCCTTGGCCCATTTCTTCAGCGAGTGCTTTCTGGAAACCAATCCTCTTTCACCCTTTGTTCTCCCTCTAGGCCAGAGGTAGCCAATGTTGTGCCCTTTCTGGCCACTCTGGCTGGACTGATGAGAGTTGGGATCTGATGGGAGCAGGTTAAATAGAAGACACCCAATGAAGCAACATCTGGAGGGCACTGTGTTTAAGGTGTTGCCTAGTCCCAAAAACTGAAGGATTATCAACTCACACTTTCTGAACAAATGAAGCCATGCATTTGCAAGTTAGAAAAGCACTGCTGGATCAGACCAAACTGGTTCCATCTAATCCAGTCTCTTGGATTATTGGATGATTGGCCCATCAGGTGCCCCCAAGATCCTCCCACCTGCAAAAAAGGCTCAGCAAATTTGCCCAGCAATGACAATGGGCAGATCACATCCAGTATTTTTATACTGTGAGTAGATCACAGTCTCTTAGGAGTTGGACGTGCCTGCAGTAGACCATCCTTGTCTTTAGTTGGTTTCCCCCAGCAGTTGGCATTCACCTGGATGTTTTTATTTAGCTCTTGCGGCTACTTCCTGTCAACAGACCTGTCCTTCATATTTTCACGAGAGCTGCTGCTGCCTCTTATCAGATTGCACTTGCGTAAATATCATTTCCTGTCCTCTTGTTGTGCAAGATCCCTAAAGTATAGTGTTTACTGTCTGTTTGCTCTCCTGTCCTGGTTTCCTTGCTCTGCATTCAATGTTGTTTCCCTGGCCAGAAAAAATAAGGCTCCTTCCTTTTCCGGGAAAACACACACACACACACACACACACACACACACACACACACACACACACAGCGTGCTATGCCTCCACCTTTGCCAAACGCTTCTCAGTGTTTGTTGCTATTCTGGAATCTTGCAACCTGCACATATCCCAAGGCTGTTCTGCCTCTGGCCTGTGTCATGCATGCCACACCGGAGGCAAAACACACCTCGCCATGGATGGAGAGCAGCTTCAGTATTGTGCCTTCTAGCAGACATCCACTTCCTTTCTGCTCAGTGAGTGTTGTATCTCTCCCATCAGTCAAAGTGCTGGGCAGATGACAGCACATGCCCAGATGACCAGCTTCATTGGCTAGGAATTGGGGGAGGGCTGTTAGTGCAGGAAGCAAACCAAGTTTTGCATACCAGGCGAAGACAAGCCCACACCTTCTCTTGTGTGTACAGCGGCATAAAAAAATCACTTACTTGAAATGCAGCAGGGGGGAACGACCTTGTTGTTTTAAGCCACTAATGTGCACATAGCCCTGATCTCCCTGGTTCTAGTCCAGCAGTGCAACCACAGTTGTTTCTATTCATGGGGCAAGCAAAAGTAAACAAACAAAATGTCCTGGTAACTTCTATGCCTCCTCATCCCAGAAGAGCCAAAGGGATGAAAATCATGTCCTTTGGTTGCTCCCACAGCCATTGACACTTCCATGCCCCAAGTGACATTGCAATAATCTCTGGGGATGCGATGGTTGCGAAAATGTTTTAATGCTTTAGAACCTCTAGTGTGATGGTCATGATACGCTTCCTGGTCTGAGGTTTTAAGTGTTTTCCGCTTAATGCTTGCAAAACAAATATGCCCGACACACCCAAGACCACAAGCCGTGGCATCCGCATTCCTGGCAGATGTCAAAAGAAGACAACAAGAGATTTTCCTAACCCAGATACCACAAGATTACTCCCCCCTGGTTGCTTTGGATCTAGAGACAATTCTAAGAGTCGTGATGTGATAGGGAACTTGCTCCCACACATGGCAGTAATGGCCATCAACCTAGATGAAAGAGGAGTAGGCAAATTCCTGAAGGATAAGGCTTTAAATGATGGCTACTAGCAAAGATGGCTATGCTCTGCCTCCAAGGTTGGAGGCAACAATGCTTATGAATGCCAGTGGCTGGAAACTACAGGAGAGAAAGAGTGCTTCTGTGCTTGGATTCTGCTTGTGGGTTTCTCACAAGTACCTGGTTGGCCACTGTGAGAACAGGATGCTGGCCTGATCCAGCATGGCTTAATCTCTGTGTTATGTTAGGGAAAGGGCTTCCCATGTATTCTTGTTTTTTTTTGTGGACACTAGTATAATCTGGCAAAGTCCCCACTTAGCATCTGTACTCTGCATAACTTGCTGTGCTGGAGGCAAGCAGCCTTAGGTAAGGTGCAGTTGCTGTCTTTGGTAGAGGTCTGTAGGGCAAGGGTGGCTAACCTGGGACATGTAGTTCAGCAACACCTAGAGGGTCCCTACTATATGGTGTTCATAATTCTACACAAATACAGAAAGAAGGGCAGGATTTAATTTTGGGCTACAGATTTGGCTTCCCCCTAAAAAACCCCACCACCCTAGGTTACTGCATTTAAAGAGTAAGAGTGGGAACTAACACTAAGTAACATCTCCTGTCAGAGCAAGGATTTTGACTTGTGCAAGAAGGCTTCCCTTCCTTCACACCCTAAATTTGTTCTAGTGGTTCCCCCAACCCTCCAGACTAGATTGGGGGAAGTATAGGGGGAGGAGACATGGGGAAGATGGAGTCCTATTGTGCAAAACAGATATCATTGCACTGACAGGATGGGTCCCCTAGATACTGCCCTGAGCTTCCAGCTGTTAAGAAAAATCCCTGGAAGCGATTGACAGTATGTGGGAAAGAATTATGGTGACGTAGAAGCCAGAGAGGGAGCAGTACGTGGTTTCAGTTGTTCAGGAGTCATGATACTTTTTTACATCTCCAAAGTCTAGAAACAGCATTATTAAAATTGCTGGCTCATATTT
Source organism: Podarcis gaigeae (assembly GCF_964106915.1). NCBI lineage: Eukaryota > Metazoa > Chordata > Lepidosauria > Squamata > Lacertidae > Podarcis > Podarcis gaigeae. The sequence continues at coordinate 40,130,539 of NC_139684.1, read as the reverse complement.
CTCCTTCCAAACTGAATGAGCAACACAATAATAAAAGCAGAGTAAAGTAAAGCATTGTGTCCTAATTTGTGTAATTTAATAGCTTTCACAATAAATGGATATTTCCACCACATGCAAAAGAAAAAAAGGAAACCATTTATTTTTTTTAGCTTGCATCCTCTTCAACAGCCATGGCCTGAAGCAGCGAATGTGGAAGCTTTGCTGAATCTGAGTGGGTCCCTGCTTAGCAGGGCTGCCTGGAAACACTGTATAGTTCTCATTGAGCTTTTCAAGGAATGCGGGGCTATGAAGGTTAGAAATAATTAAATCAAGCCGTTTAGTACCTCCTTTACAAGGTAGATTTTAAAATCTTACACCCTATGCTCCGAACACTGAGAAGTGTACCTTTCTTTCATGGATGGCTTCAGGTTTGAAGGTTCTCTAAACAAGGACCCTTCTGATGTGTTTCTTCAATCAGTGAACTGTATTTGTTAGTTTTACTTGGTGGCAGCGGTGAGGTAGCACTTTGAGCAGTACCAAGCAGCTGAGTCTAGCCTTCGTTTTCATTTCCCATAATGGTTCCCAGCATGGTGGGACTGCAGGGCATTATGGGAAATAGTGGCCCTAGAACAGAATTAATTTTAAAGGGCCCCTCAGTGGTGGGCCTTGTTGGTGGCCCAGCAACCGCCCTCAGATGCTGGGAGTCAGCACCAGCTCTGCTTCTTTCTCTGAAGGGAACTAGGCGAACAGATGCATTCTCTCTTCAGCAGAAAATCCTTCACCTCTCCTTGAGTCTTTATCCCTCTCCAAGGGCTGCTACTAGGAGGCTGACGCACATCTGCCTGGCTCTTTATTTTGGCACGTTGGAGGGGGAGGGGTTGAAAACACTTCCAGAGTCTTTCATCATGTTAGCTATGGGCTATCTTTTTATTTCCAAGGCCGCTTCAGTATAGGGGTGTGGGAAAGAGAGAGAGAGAGAGAGAATGTGAGTGTGAATGTTTGTGAGAGATAGAAACTGAATGACAGCAAACATAAAATCAGAAATCTAATCTTTCCCTGGCGAAGTTAAACTGCCTTAGTGTCAAATATCAAATAATCCTTTTTGGCTGCTGATTAATGAGTGAATGGCCTCTGTGGAGGTCTGACTCTCTTATAGAGCTGGGCAGATCTTTGCTCAGCATCCAAGCCTAGTAGGGATGGGATGCGTCTAGCATGGCTTCCACAGCTCAGGGATAGAGTACTTGCTTTGCATGCAGAAGGACCCAGGTTCAATCCATGGCCTCTCCTGTTTGAAGGATCTGGTTTTTCAAAACACCCTTCTCTTCCTGAGAGCCTGTGAAGACACTGCAGTTTGGAGGAGGCTTGATGAACTGTTAGCCTGACCGAATCTAAGGTTTCTGAAAGTTCATTTCCCCCATGAAGCTCGCTGTGTGACTTGGGGTTAGTCATTATCTCAGAGCCTAACCTTCCCTTCAGGGTTGTTCTGTGAATCTATGGTGGGAAAACGGGGAAGGAAGAATCCATATATGCCAGCCGACTTGAGCCCTTTGTGGAAAGGCACACTATAAGTATGATTAATAAATGAATAAAGTACTTCCAGGCTACTTGGAAACCTGGAATCTGACCCACATATATCTTAAGACACATGAGAAAACTTTCCAAAGATAAAATGGAATATTTGTGCACTTAACAGCTAAAATGTTGGGGAACGAAGGTATTCATAAAGGAAGGGGGTATTCCAGCAGAGAGCAGCAAAACAGCCACGTCTCAGTTGCTGGGTCTGGGAGTACTGCTGCCTCTTGGATTTAGGGCAGGGGGCATTTCGCCTTCAGCCCAGAGCCTGGATCTGTGTGGGGGAAAGGACAAGCTTCATTTCCCAATGTGTTCCGGGGACCGTGTTAGATTGCATCATGCCATGCCCAAATGAAGTTAAGAATTGACCGGCTGCCTCTTCATTTCCTGCCCTGATGGCAACTAATTATTTTTATTAGCCTATAAAGTTCCATGGCCAGATAGAAATGGGAAGCGGGCTGCCTGCCTCGCTTTTCTTCTTCCACAGCTGCAGCTTTTATTAATTTCCCAGAGGAAGAAAAAGTATGATGCGTGTAAGTATAGAAGGCAGCTAGCGGAGCATCACTGAATAAATATAAATGAGGAAGGTGGATTCTTCTCCTGTTTTTGTTGAGGGATATCGGGAGTAAGTGCTGGAGAAATTGTTCTGTATGGGGCTCAGAGGTACTTCAGATTCCATGTAGAAGACAGAGATGAACATAAGAAGAGCTTGCTGGATTTGGCCAGTGGCCCATCTTAGGCCAGCAACCTGTTCCCACAGTGGCTGACCCAAATATCTCCTTTCTCACCCTCTCAGCAGAGGGGGCCCTCTTGGTAGTTCCGGTGAAGCTGGGTGGTGGTGATGGCCCAGGAGGGTGCATTCTCTGGGCAGCCCCAAAGTGGTGGAAATCTTTCCCCACTGGGATGCGCCTGGCACCTTCACTGTACAGTTTTCGCCAAATGCCTTTGACACTTGAGAGGTATATTTTCAGGACTCGCCCTATTCTTGTGATTGTAATTTGTTTTAATGATGTATTTTAAATTGTTGTGGCCCACCCACCCTGGGACAAGCCCCAGAATTCCCTGGGAAGAGGGTTGACAGTTAAATCACTCTGGAATTGTAGCTCTGTGAGGGGAATAGGGGTTCTCTTAACAACTCTCAGCCTTTAATGTAAATTGCAGGTGTGACTTAAGTCTCCTTCGGTGTTTGTTTGTTTGAAGATTCCTCAGCTCCTATTCTTCTCCTTCCCACTTTCTACCTTCACATCATGTGTTTAAAGCACTATTATACGACTTTAACACTCATGGCTCCCCACCCCCACCCCCAAAGGATGCTGAGAGTTGTTTTAGGAGAGCCTTTTTTCCCTTCATGGAGCTGCAGTTCTCAAGAGTGTTTCATCAATCTCCCCCTTCCCAGCGGAACTCTGGAAGCACGGAGGGGAGAAAGGGGGCTCTCTCTGGTCACAAGGCTGCAGGCGAGATAAATCAAGCCAGCTCTTGAATTTCACCCAGAAGAAGGAAGTAGGTACTGATAGGATTTTATTCTTCTCTCCCCCCCCCCCCGCCTTTGTTAAATGTCACTGAATATGAGTCACCAGGAGTATAATTTTCCTTTTCTGACGTAGATGCAGCAGATTTCTCTGCAGAATTTCCCTCCTGCAAAATGAGAGGCTGCTGTGTTTGCATTCAAAGCTGTATGCTCATGCTGTGTTGATCCCCTGGGCTTAGCATGGAGATGCCTTTCCTCCTTGTAAGTTGAAAGCTGGCAGGTGTGTGTGTGTGTGTGTGGAATTTTGGGCCACCTGGGCTGAACAGACTGCAGGAGGATCAACAGTGCTTGCAGCCTGCTTTTGTATGTAGGGGCTGCCCCCAACCTGCTTATCTCATGAGGGGGGCAGGTCTACTGGTGAGCACCTGCCCCCTCCAAGCTCACCAACTGGGTGTGTGTGTGTGTTTGTGTGTGTGTTCAGGTTCCCTCATTCCCACAATTACAGCAGCTGTGGTTCCCTCCCCTGCCCCCCCCAAGTGGTGGTTTTCCAGCAATTGGATCAGCTTCCTATAAAGGCATCCAAGGTGGAGACTTCAGTTCACAAAAACATCACATAAGTCTTGCAGAGCAGAGAATCCAATAGTTGCCCTCCTTGTTCCCTAAGCAATTGTGTAAGGTGCTAGGAATGTCAGAATATTCAGTCAGAAACGGAAACGTTAGCAGACATTGCTGAAGTTTGCATGTTCATCCAAGGTCAGGAATGGCAATCTTGCAAGCGAATATGAGTGGTATTTCATAGAATGGTAGAGTTGGAAGGGACCACAAGGCTCATCTAGTCCAACCCCCTGCAATGCAGGAATCTTTTGCCCAGCGTGAGGCTCGAACCCATGACCCTGAGATTAGGAGTCTCATGCTCTACTGACTGAGCTATCCCAGCTGCCAGTTTGCTATCCCAGCTATCCCTACTGTTAATTTGATTAGCGTTCCTTAAACAATGTTTTCTGCAATGTTTTGGACATTTAACTTTCATGAAATTAAGTTGTAACTAATTACGTAATTAACTACTTTCATTTCAACTGTAGCAGATAGCAAAGTGAATCACAAAGTTTTGGCAGAAGCTGAACTGTAGTGGAATGGAAGCACCAGGACAGGACAGAAATCACTAAACCCCTAAGGTTAGGAGTGTTTTCTGTCTTGGCTGGCAATTCAGTATTGTACATGTGGTCATATGTTCTGGCGTACACTTTAATACAGGGTGAGTCCTTTAAAAGAGGCCCCGTGGATACAGAGTACACATGTTCCACCGGGCCTCTTTTAAAAGACTCACCCTGTATTTCTCATGTTCAGCTCATAACATTCCTGTATGGTAGGCCACTATTCTCTAGGGAATAGGGAGAAATACAGTTTACTGTAGTTCACATTTTGCTAAGTCTACCTATTTTGCATTTCTAACAATAATACGTGAACTGAAAGGCACCTGTCTTTCAAACATTGCATTTCTTCAAATTTTGCAGTGCATGCCGTTTTCCAGCCAAACAAGTGTGTAAAGAAATGTGTGTTTATGGGGAAAGTCTGAATAGAATATGATATATATATATATATATATATGCTTTCGTAGATTTTCACGGGTACAGGAATGCAGGTTTTGGTGTCCTCGGGTGTCTTCCCGTGTAAAAGTTGGGGTGTCTAGGCGACGAGTGAGACCTCGTCGAAACGTCGCCTAGACACCCCAACTTTTACACGGGAAGACACCCGAGGACACCAAAACCTGCATATATATATATATATATATATATATATACACACTGTACAAAAATGTATTGTACAGTATTAGTGGAAATTACTTGCAATATTGTGTCTATTAGGAAGAATTGCATATACAAATGTCTTAAAAGGGTAGAGGTAAAGGACCCCTGACAGTTATTAGAACAAATGAGCACTAAAATGCTGGCATATTTTTTTTAGGACTACCCCCGCCCTCCCAGAAAAATTGCAAATTGATGTGGGAATGTGATGGGTTTAACCTAATGCTGTGAAAAACGAAAAACTGTGAGGAATTGAAATTGGACAGATTCATCCATTTTGCAGATGGGAAACTGAGGCAGAGACTTGCCCAACCTCACATGTTGAGTCCTTGGCCACAATGAAGACTGGTCGAGGTCTCCCATATCTGAATTTGTTCACCGTATTGCAGGAACATAAGTGTTTATATTACTCCCCCTTTCCCTTCACCATAAAAAGACTTGCCTCTTGAGGATAGCCCTTTTATGTTTTAGAGTCATGTGGCAGAAATGGGCCGTGGAGCCAAATGCCAGGAAAGGCAGCTCACCCACTGGCTTATTTTAGAGTTAGCAATGCATCTGCCTCGCTCCATTGATCTGCGCAGGAGCAAACTGCCTGGAGACTCTTGCAAAGTGGTCCTCTGCTCCAAGGGAGGATAGAGATGTATTTGCCGGCAACACAACTTAGTGCATTCAGAGGAACTGCTGTAAAGCATCTCCTGCAAAAAAAAAAAAAAAAGGGTTGTGGAGGTAGTGGTTGGGAGAAACCCCTGAGCATTGATCTTGCCACTAAAGAGAGGCTGAGCACTGTCTCCTGCCATCCCCAGGCAGTCCATTGGCCATGCACTGCTGGCTCATTGGAGATTATAAGAGGCGGGGGAAACAGCTGACCTATTGGGACTGGGGAGGGTGTGTGTGGGTGTGCGTGTGGCTCCCTTGGCAATAAGGTGCACAAGGACTGCGATGTGCGGCACACTCCAGCGACAAATGGATGGTGATGGTTGAGTTTCTCAGTGAGCTGCACTGAAATTTTCCTCCTCTTTCCCTCCTTCCTTGTCTCAGCTGAAGTTCAAGTGACTTTTATTTGTGTGTGTGCATGAACACACATCTTCTGAGTCTTTTTCTGACAGCAAGTGGATGAGCAGGTAATCTTGTCGGTCTTTACTGCGTAGGGCTGTTGTGCAAGATAACGGGAGGTTTGTGCTGTGCTTTTTAAGTTCTTGTAAAGCTGCAAGGGGTGCTTAATTCAGGACACATGTCTTGGCCTTCAGGCTGTGTGAATTTCATTCCTGCTGCCTTTCGTAGGTGTTGGAGATTTCAGAGATGCGCAAGGCGGCTGTGCCTGCAGTTATTATGGAAAGCTGATTAAATGGAAGATGACTAGCTTTCTGCAATACTTGCAGTGCTCTGTATGCAGAGGTCTCCTTCACAGGCTTCGTCCTGTTTTTGCCAGTTGAAGAATTGTGCCTCAGTAACTCTTGCATTCCTTATCAGCACCTTCGTATCTAAAGCTCTGGGATTATAGACCAAATGAAAGTGTTTTATGCAAACTAATGTATTCCATTGATGATGTACAGAATTTGTGTGAACTTCTTCTCCCAAATCTGCTTCAGGTTTTATTTACCCTTTTATTATTCTTCCCTTTCTTTCTTCCCCAGTTCTTCTGTATTATATATCACCCTCACTTTTACCTTCTTTGCAAATACTTATTGTGTTTTTATTTGAGTTTATTGTCTATTTTGCCACCGTAATTCATGGTGCGGGGATTGATTTCCACTGGCTGGTTCACTTTCCAGGGTCTTTGAGATGGCCTGTGTTTTCTGGAGAATTGTGGGGGGGGCTTGGATGTTATTTTGGGGTTTTTTAGGAACTGAAATTCCTTGACGGGTGTGTCTTAATTGCACTTCATTCTCCTTTTCCTCCACGCCCTGTTCAGTCAAGCATGCTGACTGTATTATCGTTTGAATATATTTGTTTTTGTTTCTTTTTGGAAGATGCAACGAAAGCTATTAATACCAGTTAATCAGAAACACACTGGTTGTACGAGAGAATGAAGTTTCAGGGTGCAAGTGTTTTGCATGGGGTGCTTCTTAGGGCTGTGGGAGAAAGTGCCGTTTCAAGATGCTTGGTTCATCACCTGCTGAAATTGCTGGATTCATCTTCATGGCTTTTCAAGTTGAAGGAGGGCTCACATCCTGTCAGAAGCAAATAACAGGTTCCCTGGAGCTAGCAGCTGCTGTGTTGAGTCTTTGCAGTGCTGCTGCTGCTCGGCCCCTCGTTCCACAGGAAGGGGTGCAATTATATGTAATGAGGACACATCACAGAGAAAGGGGGGGGTGCTGGTGGTAATATGGGGCCTGCCAAGTGGAGAGAGGTGAGAGGCCGGAGCCCAGCTGGGAAAATAATATATTGCAGTTGACTTGGGAGGGAATAATTTTTGGTTCTTAAAGCAGGCTTGCTCTTTTTACAGCAAGCAGCTGCAAGTGCCACAGGAGCAGGAGCACCTGCGGCAAAACCACTGGTGAGCAGCAAAAAAATAGGTAGAAGGGAAGGGTGGGCGTTAGGAAGGGAATAGTTTGGGTCTTTGGGCACTTCTCCATATATCTAAGAGACGGTGAAGTGCAGGCTTGTTAGGCCTTGTGGAAATCAGATCTTGCTTTTCACTCCTGGATTCTGGAAACAAATGCTTTTTCTCCATTTCCCTCCTGGGCTGACATTAAGGATCTGTGATCTTCCCAGATGTTGTTGGACTACAACTCTCATCATACCTTGGCCAGCATGGGTGATGGTCAGGAACGATGGGAGCTGCAGTCCAATAACATCTTCAGAGCTACAGATTCCCTGTCTTTGAGTCATAGGTTGTGCACACACCATATGTTTAAGGCACATTCCCCAAACCCACCCAGAGTCATGGGAATTATAGTTTGCCCTTCATGGAGCTACAATTCCCAGCACCCTTAAAACTACAGTTCACTGGATTCTAGGGGTGGGGCAGAGAATGTGAAATACATGGTGTGTAAGCAGCCATAGTGAGTAAATTGGCCTGTTGGAGAGGCAAGACCCAAATCCAAGCCTCTCAACTGCACATTATGTACATTTCCGACTTGGGCATATCAGCCACCCTTTTGGATTAGATCATTCTTAAAGCTGCTCTTCATCCTGCAGTGTTTCAGCTTTCATTTGGCACCCGTCTATATTGAGCATTTGCAGATGACAGAGCTGTGAACGTGAGAAGTTTAAAGTTAGAAGCTTTCCAGGGCAAAGTCCCATCTCCCCCATGAACTTAGCAGGGTGTAACAGGGTGGATAAAGTCATAGCAAGGATTATTTGGGGACACTTTCTCTTGCAGAGGTCCCTCTGTCCACTGTCAGCCAATCAGCCAGCTCATTCTGAAGAATGCTAAGAACATAAGAAGAGTCTGGCAGCTGGATCAGGTCAAAGCCCCATCCAGTCCAGCATCCTGTTCTCATAGGACTCAGTTGTGCAACAGCATTCTTGTGATTCCCAGCAGCTGCTTTCAACAACGGAGATAGAACATAGCCATCATGCCAGTAGCCACTGAAATCCTCCTCCTCCATGAATTATTCTAATTCTCTTTTAAAGTCATCCAAGTTGGTGGACATCACTACCTCTAATGGGAGCAAATTCCATGCTTTTACCATGCAACTGTGTACTTTCTGTTAGCAGTCCTGAATCTTCCAACATTGAGGTTCCCACTTCTGCCTGCATGCACCAGTCGGTTAGCTTGGGCTCCCTTTTTATCGCCATGTAGGGCACAAATGTGCTTCCGGGTTTTTGACAGCATAATTATGCACATTGCGCGCACAGCCTGAGCTGAACGGAGGCCATTCGTTCTGCTTAGGATGCCTGGCATTCTTTTTGAAGTTGCCATCTTGGGGAAAGAGGATGGGAGAAAAGACCCATTTAAATACAGGTTGTGAAGGAAGAGAGACAGCTTAAATTGCAGCTGTTGTGCTTGTGATACAGAGTCCCATCTCACTCTTTTCTGCCCTGTTGCCTTCCCTCCTTGCAGCAGGGTCTTCTGTAACTCAAGGTTTAACAAAGCTGGGAAGTGGAGAAAGAGAGAGGGGAAATCCTGCAGCCAGGAGAATCGATACAAGAGTCACTGCACAAGCCAGGGACCGAGATGGGGAGCCTCTAAAGAACGCTTCCCAACCTTGGACCCTCCAGGAGTTCTGAACTTGAACTCCCATCAGCCCCAGCCAGCTCTGCAGGTTGGAAAAACCTTTTTGGTGTTGATGAAACGGTGAAATCAGCTATGATTAAATGGGCTCAAGATGTTGGACATAACATTATGATGGCTGACTGGGAACAGTTATGGACCACAGGTATTAAGTTTACGGCATGCAATGCCTTAAGAGAGAATATAATGAAAATGATATACAGGTGGTACATAACACCAGTCAAGCTTGCAAAAATTTATCATTTGCCCAATAATAAATGTTGGAAATGTAAAGAGATTGAAGGTACATTCTTTCACCTTTGGTGGACGTGCCCAAGGATTAAGACCTTCTGGGAGATGATCTATAATGAAATGAAAAAGGTACTTAAATATACCTTTCAGAAGAAACCAGAGGCCTTTCTCCTGGGCATGGTCGGCCAATTGGTGCCAAAGAAGGATAGAACTTTTTTTATGTATGCAACAACAGCAGCAAGAATACTCATCGCAAAATATTGGAAGACACAAGATTTACCCACCCGGGAAGAATGGCAGATGAAAGTGATGGAGTATATGGAACTGGCGGAGATGACTGGCAGAATCGGAGACCAAGGTGAAGAGTTGGTGGAAGAAGATTGGAAAAAATTTAAAATTTATTTACAGAAACATTGTAAGATTCAGGAATGTTAGAAGGATGTTGGAATGAAGTAATGTGGTTTTAGCAGAAACGATATAAAAGATTAGGTAAAAATTGATTTTTTAATTGGTGAAATGAGAATGCAAAATTATAGTACACTAAGATAAATTATTAGGATAAAAAACCAAGCTGGAAAGGATTTGCTGAAATATTTAATTGAACTAGAATACAAAAAAGGGAGGTGTGAGGAGGTCAGGGAAATTAGTAAATGAAAGACAAGACATGGAAAGAAGGAAATGTTTTTAATTGTTTTTATTTCTCTGTATTTTGTATTTTCTGCTCTCTTTTTATTTATTTTTTCTTTCTTTTCTTTTCTCATTTTTGTAACTTTTTTTTGAAACTTTAATAAATATTATTTTAAGGGGGGGAAAGAGAAGGGAAAAAAAAAAGAAAAACCTTTTTGGTGTTATCTCTAATCTTGATCATTCACTGAACTCAAATCTTGTTCTGCCCCTTATGGGACCAGCAAAGTTTGGGATGTGGGTCTTTCCAAGAATCTAATGCAACACGGAAAGGTTGTTACAGGCCAAAGTGAACACAAGCATTTTCTATATAAACAGGTGCTATGCTATGTCAGGCCTCCAGACGCTCACACAGGGAGAGGCTGTGTCACAGACAGTCAAAGCTTTAAACGTGCATTCAATGATGTAGTTATTTGACAGTGTCCCCGCTTCGTTTTCTGGAGAGCCAGTGTGGTGTAGTGGTTAAGAGCGCTAGTCTCGTAATCTGGTGAACCAGGTTCGCGTCTCCGCTCCTCCACATGCAGCTGCTGGGTGACCTTGGGCCAGTCACACTTCTTTGAAGTCTCTCAGCCCCACTCACCTCACAGAGTGTTTGTTGTGGGGGAGGAAGGGAAAGGAGATTGTTAGCCGCTTTGAGACTCCTGAAGGGGAGTGAAAGGCGGGATATCAAATCCAAACTCTTCTTCTTCTTCTTCTTTCTTTCTCATATGAGACAGGTGTATGCATGTAACACCCTACAGGGTTTGTTGAAGTTGAACAGTGGCGTTTTATTATGAAACATTCTACCCAAAAAAGAAGCCACCTTTCCAATCTGGCACCCTCCAGGGGTTTTGAGATACAGCTCCTATCAACCCGCCAGCACTGCAGGGTGGAGAAGGCCACTGTACGTAAAGACTAAGAGTTGCTGGCCTGCCTTCTCATGCATGCCTGTGTGAGTCATTGTGGGGCTAAGTAAAACAAGGACCACCCATTTCTGTAAAGCTTCCTCATCTACAAGCAGTTTTGATTCGCTACAGGCGACCAAGGGAGTGACTATGGTACAAGTCCAAAATTTACAAGGAAAATTTAGTGCCTACATACTGGCTGGCCATTATGAGATCAGGATGTTGGACCAGACGGGCCCATTGGCCTGATCCAGTAGGCTCTTCCTATGCTTTTATTGATTTTACTGTAGAGGGGAGAAGAAGTGAGGCAGACGGTAAGCAAGCGTGGTGTAGCTTTTGGGTCTCACAGGCAATATATGAATGGTTGTGTTTGGACCATGCGACTTCAGACTGCAGGCAGAATCGCATTTGGTTGAATGCTGATCTTCATAAATAAATATTTCCTGCACGTAGAAAGGTAACTCATCAGGAGCAAAGGTTCTAGCATATCCCTTTCCCTCTGACATGCATATTTTTGGCAAACTGGTGAGGCTGTCATGCGACATTGACAAAGCTGTATTCATTTTGGGGTTACCCTGTGAAAAATGGTATTCTGAACTGGACCCCTGAATTCATCATTCAGAGGTGTACAGCCTTTATTTTAACACCCCGTGCACAAAAGCAAATCAAGTATTTAGTTCTTAAGGCTGCAGAATCCAGCTTCAAAGTGTATGAGCAAAATTTGCTGGAATCTTGCAAGGGGGAGGAAGGAGGCAGCTGCCATGGCCTAATGATCTGCAAAATAAATTATGCAAAATATGCTTGCTTGTTAATTTGAATATTTTTTGCAGATTGCAGAATTTAGACTTGAGAGGAGGAATTTTTGTGTTCTAAGTCCTGGTTTAAAAAGGTTTATTGAATTCCTTTACTAATCCCTTGACGTCTCCATAAAGATTGTGTTTCTGCTGGTTTGGCGCCACGCTTAATGCCATGGCTGATCACTCTGGAACCCTGCAGCTGGGTCAGCAAGTTTTCAAATCCTTAGTACAGAAACTGGTAGTGGTTGGAGCCATTGCGGTTTTTTCACATTGTGTTTGGTTTTAAGAAACTCTGGCGTGGGTGGCAGGTTCTCATTGCTCTCTTAAGAAGATGCAGCTTCCTTGCAGGCATTGATCAGGTGTACTACTAATGGGGGTGACTCCAGCTTCTGCCCTTTCCTGGAAAACATCCAGAGCTTCAGCTGGTATTTTCCTTAACTATCTGGGCTAATTCGGTGTCAGTCTTGGTTGGGCTCTGTCTCCTTAACCTCAGATATGCAGTTAATTAGCTGATTACGGAGGGGGCCGTCTGTTTTAATTATTTCAGCTGCTCAAAGCTGTCTTCCGGTTACCATTTTGGAAAGCTGCTGTTGCTGTAATGAAGAAATGTGTGACTCTGGATTTCGTTGTAAATTGCTTTGCTACCTTAGGTATAAGGTACATTTTAAGACTCGCCTGCCAGGTCATCTAACCCCATAGATATGCCCATCTGAACCTCTTTGATCTGTAGAACTAGCACAGTGCCACATAATACTTGTTCCTCATTTGTTAAAAAAACCAATGTTTTAATGTGGCTGCACCTACACTTTGGAACTCCCTGCCTATTGATATCAGGCAGGCATCTTCACTATGCTCTTTTCAGTGCCTGCATTTAGGCAAGTCTGTCCAGATATGTAAGATGTTTCCATGTGTTTTAATTAAGTTCTTAGCTTATTGTTTAATTAATTACTTTTGAATGTTTAAAATAGTTGTTTTTAATTTGTTTTTACTTACAATTTCTTTGTTTTATACTTTTTGTAATCTAATTTGAGGTTTTATTTTTGGGGGGAGTTAACAGTCAAGCAGCATATAAATTTTGTGAAATAAATAAAATAAATCAGACCATTTGTTGGAAGAATGTGGAAACATCTCGCTGTTGTTTGAAGTCTTGGGATCAGCTGACGCAATTTGGGAGAGCAGGCATACAGGGGGTTGGTTTTGCAATGGATGTGGGCCAGGATTGCTTCTGAGCCAATAGAACAGGGATGGAGAGGGACACATTCCCTTGGGGGCTTCCTTTTGGGGGAGTGGGGACATATGCCAGTGGTGGGCAGGGCCCTGAGGTATATATGAGCAGAGCAATGGGTGTGACACTTACCCCGATACAGAAGGCCAGTGTGGTGTAGTAGTTAGTGTGTTGGACTAGGAACTGGGTGACCAGGGCTCAGATCCCCACTCAGCAGTGAAGTGTGCCTTGGGCCAATCAGTCTCTCGGCCTAATCTACCTCACAGGGTTGTTGAGGATGAAATGGAGATGGATGCTGCCTTGAGCTCCTTGGAGCAAAGGTGGGATGTAAATGTAAAAATAAACTAAAATAGGCTACATTCTTGCTATGCAAAAGCCAGAGATTTCAACACTCCCCTCCACAAATGTACACGCTCCTCTCCTTGTTCTCCACCCAGTTCCCCACGTCTGCTCTGAGATCCTTGGCACAAGAGTGGAAAGCCAGGGTATATTAAAATAATTGGAGAAGTGGAGAGCCTTAACAGCACTCTGGACAGCTCCTGCAGTATTTTATTTTTTGGCAGTGTTTGTTCCAAGCATAACAAAATCCAAGTAACAAGTAAAAGGACTCTCTCTTCTCTCTCTCTCTCTCTCTCTCTCTCTCTCTCTCTCTCCCTCTCTCCCTCTCTCAATCCCCCTTAGTGTAGGGATAAAGTTGACTCCATCTAAAGTACAGTCCAACCTCTCAACTCTTTGCTTAGCTCAAGGTGTTGAAGCTTAAGGTCTGGCCAATCTGCTGGAGGAGCCACCAAGAACCCCTCTCAGCTATCTGGCCTGAGTGCCAAAAGACAGAAGGCTCACTGTGCTACAATTTGGATGCATCCAGAGCAGAACTTTGTCTTTCATAGATCCTGAAACTAAACTTGGCACTTCTCCTGCAGTCTTGCAGACTTATTCTTTAAACATTCTTATAAGCACTGAACTGATTCAGTTGCACCCTAATTAACTAAGTGCAGTTTGCAAGGGGAGGAGGGGGAGCAACTATGAAGGACACCTTGAAACGGGATTTATGAAGTAAGACGGTTTCATTTTTGCATCTTCTAGTCATTTGATGAAAATAATATGGCAGCATTTTATTTATGTGTCTCTATAGAGCCAGCATGAGGTAGTGGTGTTGGGATGGGGGACATTTTGGCTCTGTGGAGCAGTTCCTTATTAGGATGGGCCTCAGGGGCCAAATTTGACAGGAGGGTGGGGTTGCTCACATGTCGTTCACCTGGTGTCACAAGGGCGTCAGGTGATTTGGCACTTATTGAGTCCTAGAGTGCTTGCTGAAACAGAGGAAAAACCCTTTTTTAAGTTTGCAAAAGTCCTTCCTCATCAGGAAAGAATATGCTCTGAATCCTGCAAAACTGAGCAGGAATTAACCTTAAAATCACACAAACCTTAAACATTAGCTAATGGGGGGATTTAACCTGCTATAGGGAACTGTTGTGCAGAGCCAGTGCAGAATTGAATGCCACACACATGCCCATTGGAGTGGCATCGGCTGATTCATTGTTGGGCATGGTTTTAAGAAAAAGGACTCATGGGCTAAGTTGTAACCCCTGCTGGGCCTTGGGCCAGAGGATGACCACCCCAACTCTAGTGTTTTGACCTTGACTCAGAACCTCTGCATTTTTAATCACGCAAAGCTCCACACAAAAATGGTCTCAGGCCTTGAATTGCTGCAAAGCTTGGCCTTCAGAATTTTTGACAAAGGAAAGCATGTGCAGGACTTTAAAGCCTGCAAAATTTTACATGGTTTGGGAAATGGGATCTACTCAGGAGCCTATTGATCAAGACTATTGGGTTTGGGGAGATGGGAAAGCTTTTGCAAGCTCAGACTGCAGCTTATGCAGGGAAATGCTGTTTTAATAAGTGCAACGCAGTCTTGGATGCGTGCCTTCAGAAACAAAAAACAAAAAAGTATTTCTGTATAATTGCAGTCATACCCCCCCCCCTTTTTTTAAAAGCATATGCCTATAAGTGGTTCAATGGATTCTAATCAAGAGAGACTGTTTTAAAGAGGCTGCTTTGCTCCCAAGCACTCCATAAAAGTTCGTTCTGTCTCCATACCTAATTGCATTAAACAAATGACATTTGCCAGCCCTGGGAGGGAAGTTTCAATCTGCATTAAACTTAACTCATAATTTAAGTGTTCACCAAGTGGCCAAATGCCCTATTCATTCTTTCCCTGGGCCGCCTTGGAAGTCCTTGTCTGGAATAGTAAGTCAAAATACGTGGCAGGGGTTGCCAAATTTTGCTGTGCAATTACAACGCATGGTTCTTGCTGCTGAGATTATTGTTGATAAGCAGAGTTTAATAATTATTGATAATGAGTTGCTCTGTTTGCTTTTTTTCAGATGCCTTGAAAGAGCCTAGGATAAGGAGTAAGCTTTGGTTGGAAGTGGACCAATCACAGGCTCCATATTTTTCTGCTCATCTCCCAATGGCCTTCACATTTTCCTGATAGGGAAATTGAGCCACACCCTCCGCACCCAATCCATGGTATTAGGCCCCTTGAGCCATGGAGGCCATGGATGTCCCTGTGGGGAACCTCATTGACTTTGACTCCGAACCTTCCACCACCGACACCTCCGAATCCGTCCCTGCCGCTCCTCCCTCCACCAATGGCAACGGGCTGCTGGATCACCTGGCGGGCGACACGGCCGCAGTGGCGGAAGAGAGCGACGCGACGGAATCTGCCGACAGCGAGAACGACACAACGGACTCGCCCACCCATCACAGCTGGAACAATCACCGCCGCTCCTCCTCGGAGTCCTACTCATCTAACCAGAGCACAGAGTCTGCCAAGGACGAAGTGACAGCAGAGCAACGGGAGTTCATCAGGCAATACGTGGAGAAGATCTTCACGGGAGGGTGAGTGTTTGAGCAGCAGGATGCTGTGAGCTGGTGCATGCTGGGGTTGTGGGATCGTTGTCCAACTCTCTCCCTGCAGGGGAGGTTCCCAGTTCTTTTTTTACACTGCAACTCCCATCAGCCCCAGCCAGCGTGACTATTATTCAGGGATGCTGGGAACTGCAGTCCAAAACATCTTGAGAGGCACCATGTTGGGGAAGGCTGCCGTAGAGCTTCTTTGAGCTGGCTTTACGTTACTCAGACCAATCCAGAGCAACCTTAACTGTAATCTAGGCAACCATTCCCGATTTCCCCAGATTCACCCCCTCAGAGACTTCATTTGCTGGCTAAAGTACCAGGTTTTTCTACGATGACGCCAGTTTCCAACTTTTAAGATGGAAATAAACAGCCAGTATTATATCCAGTCGGAGTAGACCTACTTCAATCAATCAATCAATCAATCAATCAATCAATCAATGTTAGTTGTGTCTCTTATTTTTTAATGGCTCTCCTCTGTGTAGGACTAACTCAGGGTACAAGCCAATGCACCCCAGAGGGTGCTAGTGGGCAAATGTTTTGAAGTGAGGCCAGGAACCTGAATTTCTTTCTTTGCATTGGCTTTGCAGAAAGAGGGGGAAGACAGCTTGCTGCTGGATCCTTCACTCCCGCCCCCCCGGGGTGCAGCAAGCCCCCTTCCTCCGTGTTCCCGTTGAAAAGAAATGTTGGCTGGCTGTGACACATCTCTCCCACTGAGTCATGCTTCTCTCTTGACTTAACAATTGCTGCCTGGGGACTTTGGGGCTGCATCACCCAGATGCAGAGTGGAGGCTTCAGCTGCTGCAGCTGATGTTGACTCTCTCTGTGTGTGTGCTTTTAAACAATTCCACTTAATTTAAGCAATTTAGCAAATCTGCCGTGACTCACCATGGCCCAAATTAAAATGATTTGAATGTCAACACTGGGAGGAAGTGCCTTTCCATTTGCTCCCTCCCTGCTCTGCTGCGTGGCCAGTTTGGGGATCAGACCCCAGAAGGAATGTTCTTGTGCAAAACTGACATTGGCAGCTTGCATAATCTCCGTTCACAGTTCAATGTTGCCGCTTGGCGAGGTGGCCTGCCCCCGCATGCAAAAAGAGAAGAATGGCAATGCTCAAAATCAAAAACCTCAAATTCTTTGTTAGTCTTGCTACACGTTTAATAAAAATAAATAAATAAACTTGGGGGGTGCATAACCCTTTTCAACCCGAGGGTCATATTCCCTTCTAGGCAATCTTCTGGGGGGTTGCGTGCCAGTGGCGGGTGTGACTGGAGGGTAAAAGTGGGCAGGGCAATGAATGTCAAAGTCACTTTTGTGTACTAAGTTAGTCTCTGCACAAATTCATGCACGCCTCCCTACCCGCCACCCATGGAAGCAAGAGGCATCAGCAGCGTTCAAGGACAAAATCCAGCCTAGCAAAAACACTCAGGGAAGGTGCAAAGCAGAGCCAGTGAGGGGAGAAGTCGTGTGGCCTAGGGAGACTTCGAGGGGTCCCCTAATCCTGCTCAAAAGGATGATTTATTGACATGTGTTAATTCCCTGTTGGCTCCTGATAAAGAATATTGGTGCCCTTTTGGACTGGTAAGAGCTGAAGCAGTTTACTTGAATTTATTTCCCCTACCCCAAGTTCACTTTTCATTATGTACTTTTTTCTTCCTCCTCTAAAGTTCTGCCTCCCCCTCCATTTAGTACATTGAGCCAAACGAGTTTAATGCCACCTGGTGACTGAAAGCAAAACCACAATTCAACAAGAAACTGCTGTGTTTCTCCCAGTTTTGTTGCAAGTCGTAAGTAACATAAAGGAGAAACCAGAAGAGAAAGAGCAAACGGCAACAGCAAAAAAAAAAAAAAAAAAAAGAGGACAGTGATGCTCTGCACATACAAAATCAGATAAAATTTGTGTGGAGGGTGGATTTCATAGGCAGCCGCAAACCCAATCAAGAGTGAGGGACAATAGCAGATTTGCAAGCATAAAGAATTCAACGGTCCTTTTTCTTGTGCATGTTGATTTGCCATCATTGTGAGGCACACCTAAGCATCTTTTTTGCATACACAATATCCCTGCTTGAATCCCTAGCATCTCCAGGTAGAAACTATTGTGCTTTTAAATGAAAGTAAAATGAAAGTGAAAAATGAAATATTTCTGTATTCCTTGTGACAACCTTGCAAGGTAGGCTAGTAATGACACTAAGCTCCTAAATTGGAAAGTAAGCTCATTGGTCAAGGCTTATAGTACAACACCTAGTTTTTGTGCTTATTACTATTATCACTACATTGCAGTGTGGTGACACTTGAGAGCAGGCAAGGATTCTTGCCTGCAGTGAGATTTGCTTTGGGGACTTTCCAGCTTATAGTCTCAGCCCTCTGCATCACACTTAGTGCCAACTTGCTTTATTTTGTATCTTTGTGATTCCAGAGAGGAATTTGACCAAGAGGAGAAAGCCAAGTTCGGAGAACTCTGCAGTGGGGAGAATGCAAAAGGCAGGGAATGGTTTGCCAGATACGTGAGCGCTCAGGTAAGGAGATGTTCAGGACGCAACTCTGGCTGGTGTGGATTGTGCGCTCTTGAGGCCCTTTGCTTTTTGTGCTTGCGTGTGCCTCTTGACACCTGTTCACACATGCAAAATAGTGGGCCCTATTCCTAGTGGAATGCACAGGGCATTCCAGGCCATTTCAGAGTCACCTTTTGCTTTATTGCATTGCTGTAGTCCTACATGGAAGAGTCTCATCTGCTCACCTCTGCATACCATCGTTTTAAAAACCCTGCACAGGGTGAAACTTTTTCCAGGTCAAACAGAAGCCGGATTTGCACAGCTTTCTGATTGGCTAGACCTTATATCGGTAGCAAAGCTACCTCCTCAGAGCAAGGCTGTGCCACCAGGCTGATTGGCCAGCTCTGGTCTTAGTTGCAAAGCCACCTTCTGAGAACAACTTTCGAATCATGACAAGCACTCAGAGGGAAGAAAAAATGGAAAGCAAAGCAGATGGCCTGCCTTAAAGCTTATGCTGGAGACGGCTGTTGATCCAGGGGCTGTATGTTCAACAACAGAGGAGCAGAGCTGTTTCCTCCGCAGCCAAAAAAAAGTAGAACGGCAGCCCTACATCTGTTTCTAGGTACATCTGTACGCAGTCTTAACACTGTTGGCTTTCCCTGTTTCCTCACAGCGCTGCAATTCCAAGTGTGTCTCGGAGCAGACTTTCTATCGACTGGTGCAGTCCTTTGCTGTGGTCCTCTTTGAGTGAGTAACAGCAGGCGTCGGCATGGAGGCTACAGGGTCTTCAGCCTTTACAGCAGGGGGTGGGGAACTGAATCCAGCTGGCGGGTGGGATTCTTCCTTCCTCCACCTCTCTCCGCAGGCCATCTTGGACAGTTGGGTGGGGCTGATGAGAGGTGTAGCTCAAAACATCTGGAGGGCATCATGGTGGTGATGGTTGCTTTAACCACTGCACCACTTGGGCAACTGGAGATGAATTGCACATGGCTCTGATCCATGCAGCTCTCCAAAAAAGCCATGCATGGCTGTTCTTCAGTGCTGGCAGCGAAGGCTGGTCTATGTACACCACCTTGAGATCCTTGGAAGATAGAGATGATCTATAAATGAAATGAATAAATATTAGGGAGAATGGGCACTGTCCCACTGAATTCCAACTGCCCTCAGCCAGCATCCATTGGCCTGCCTTCCTGTTTACAGTATATCTAGGGGGTGGCCCTGGTAGTCTGCATCCTCCTCCTTAGTCTTGGTGTTGCCCTTGTAGAACGCAGCATGGAAGAGAATGGGGGAAAACTGGAATTAGTTGGCTCTGCCCACTGTTGCACTCCCTGCATTCAGCCCCATGGACACTAATCACCACTGAGTGTTACTCTGTTTCTTCTTCATATTTCAGCAACTTTATTCTTTCCTTTTTTTCAGGTGTTACCAGATGGATGATTTCAGCCCTGCTAAGAACCTGATGACCATGTGCTTTACTTATTACTATATTGGTAAGGGGCAGTTCCTTCTTGCTGAAATTTCTCTGTGGAGTGAAAAAATGTGCTGGGGCTATTTGTTCATCTTCAGCAAAGGAGCAAGAGTATCTTGCAAGAAGCATCTCTATAGGAATAGCATCCTGGGAGTCGTTTGTGAGAACCTCAGAATAGTGAACTAATCCTTTGCAATTTGACCCGCCATTGCACCCAATGTGTTTTGACTACACACAATTTTGGCTTTGGGCACAATCCCCAGAACGTAATGCCTGCATAAGTTGCAGGCTTACTATGAGGTTTCAGAAATAGATGAGAGCCAGGAAGCATAATGATTTTTAGCTTCTTGCTGGTTGCTTCCATGTTACCAACCCTGTGTCCTGGTTTTCGGCATCCATTTTTAAGTGTGACACTAATCACTGAGGGCTAGTATCTTGCTTTTTAGTTAAAAAGCAAAAACTTAGGGTGGGAGAAAGAGAACAAACCAGTCTCTCTTGAGCATTGATCTTTAGGAGGAGTGGTGGTCCTTTAAGTCAGGGGTGGGGACCACTTTTTTTAGCTCAAGGGCCACATTCACTTATGAGCAACCTTAAGGGGGTCCTATGCCAGAAGTGTGGGGGGCCAGAGGCTAAAGTGGGTGGAGCATCAGGTATGATTCTTACCTTGCTGCATTGAAAAGTCTGAGGTCTCTGCATAAACCCAAACACCTGTCTTCCATCCGGGCAAGCAGTGGACATTGTTACAATTCAAGAACACATTCCAGTCAGGAAAATGCTCTTGAGGAGAGCCCGGAGCAGGGCCCAGGAGTGGTGAGTTCTGAGGGCCAGATCAAGAGGGCTGGAGGGCCACATTCGACCCGCGGGCGTCAGGTCCCCTGCCTTACTCCCTCTGTTTCTCTTTCCCGCTCCCTGGTTGCATTTTGGTAGGTAAGCCCCAAGCGCTGCCCATCGAGTCCAAGGAGAAGCCCACTGGCAGCATTGACTCCTACCTGAAGTCCGCAAACAGCTGGCTGGCCGAGAAGAAGGACATTGCGGAGCGGCTCCTGAAGAATACATCGGCGAAGACGGAGAACGTGAAAGGCTTCTTTGGGAGCTTTGAAAGCAAGCTAAAGGGGCCAGGGCCCAAAAAAGCTGAGTGAGTCCAGTTGAGACCATCCACAGCACCTTTAGTTGGAAGCACAACACCAGACCTGGCTTAAGTACCCCTGAGCCCCACCATCTCTGCTCTACTGAAGATAATCTTGTTTATATGCCGCTATCGGTCTTGGTCGACCCAGGAACATAGGAAGCTGCCTTGTGCCAGATTGGCAGTGGCTGTCCAGGATTTTAGACTGCAGCATTTGTGTGTCTCCCCTAGCCCTACCTGGAGAGGCTGGGGATTGAACCTGGGACCTTGTGCACGCAGAGCAGATGCTCTGCCACTGAGCTACGGCCCTTTCCCGCTTTATTAATTAACTGGTTGATTTAAAGTCCCCCACCCCCTTTTAGGGCAAGGCTTGCATAGCAGGCTAACTCGTCTTCATCTGTGTAGTAGTGAGACTATACTTCTAAGCAATTCATAGAACAAACTACTTGCAGTGCTTCCAAACTCCCCCCCCCCCAAAAAAAAATGATGTTACGTTTAACCGAATAGTACCTGTGTGTTTGCTTCTAGGGATGATGAAGGCAAACCAAGAGAGAGAATCCACAAATCAGGTAAGCAGTTATAATAATAGGTCTATGCTGTTGTTGTTTAAAAATCTGTTTATAATGCTCATAGAAAACAGGTGTTTCAGGTTCTGGAGAGCTGGGATACCTGGCAGGAATCTAAGGCACTGTCTGGTCTTTATCTGAAGATTGTGTATATGTGTATGCACAAATTGACACCCCCCCCCCTAAATATCAAATATCTCCCCTTTGCAGTTTCCCTCTACAGTCCTGAGGAGGAGGAAGAAAAAACAGGAGAGAAGATCTACCTGTACATGCACCTGAAGCAACAGCCCATCTGGTAAGAGCAAGTGGAGGCTGGTTCAATAGGAAAACTGGGACACTGCCCCACCAACCTCAGCCTGTCCTCAGCCAACCCCCACCTGCCTGCCTTCTTACTTACAGCCAACCTGGTACAGCCTGTCAGCTCCCCCATTTGTTAGTCTCAGTCAGGGGTGCTAACCTGAATAAAATATTGGGTAAGCCCCACCCCACATAATCAAAAGATGTGGTGCATGCATACCATTTGAGTAGCAATGCCCATGAATTTTTTTGGGAGGGCCAGCATCCTCAAATATTTTATGGGGGGGCAAAGGGACCTCAATCCCTAGGAGTTGTAGAACCCAGCAGGGAGGAGGAGGATTGGGCCTAAACTAGAATGAGTTGTCTCTGCCTTTCACTGGCTCTGGCGCCACCTAGTGTTGGCCTCCCTGCCTTCCGCCTCACCTGTCTCAGTGAGCACCAGCCACCACTGGTATAACCTTATTCTCCTGAGCCAGCTGCACTCCTGAGCAGGACATTGAAGCAGGGGAGCCATCTAGCGGGCCCAGCCACAGCCCTCTCTGGCAGAAACCACCCCATTCCTTCCCACTTCCTAGCCACATTCACAAAAACATACCCTGCAGTTGATACAGGCTCAACACACGCACGCACATCATTTCCTCCCCTGTTCCCTAGGCATACCCTGAGGTTTTGGAATGCGGCTTTCTTCGACGCGGTTCACTGTGAGAGGCGGAAACGGTCTCCCACCACTAGGTAGGACTTTGCAGCTTCTTCTTCTTTCTTTTTTTTTCACAGGAGAAAGGAAGTGGGGGACACGAGGGGTGGAGGAGAATAGGTCATAGTGCTGAAAAGGACTTCCTTTTTTGGTACACAAATGGTTTATTTTTCTGCTGTTCTCCCACTTGTCAAGCAGGCCAATGGAGCTTTTTAGGTTCTGCTAATTTGATGCAGGACTGGGTTTATATTCTGTAGGGAGGAAGCTTTTCTTCCCCGGCCCCTGGAACTCATCCCCAGGGTTTTAGAGAAGCAGAAACCACCCAGCAAATGCAGTTTGATAACAACATCCAAGGGGGAGTCTGCTAGGCAAGAGCTTAAGGAAAGGGCAGAGTACT
Organism: Podarcis gaigeae; assembly: GCF_964106915.1. Classification (NCBI taxonomy): domain Eukaryota; kingdom Metazoa; phylum Chordata; class Lepidosauria; order Squamata; family Lacertidae; genus Podarcis; species Podarcis gaigeae. The sequence continues at coordinate 40,107,758 of NC_139684.1, read as the reverse complement.
CCCTTTCTCCCCTTCCTGCTCTCATGTTGCTTTGTTGGGTTGGGGAGGTTGAAAACAACTAATTTCTCTCTTTCTCTTTCTTGACCTCTTTAATCTTTTCTTTTCTTTTTCTGGTCAATTCTTTCACACTTCCTCTCTCTCTCCATCCATACTTCTTGCATGATCTTAACATGTAACCTTCTGTTGACCCTTTCTGCTGCCACTCCAGAGGGAATGCTGGAGAGGAAGAGGAAACGAGGTGTGTCTGTCCGCATTTCCTTTCTTACCTTTTTATGCCAAAGGCTCATTTTGGGTCCAAAACTTGCCACCGTGGTTGCACAGTATTCAGCCCAGTGCTGCAAATCCCACTAGTGTATCCTTCCCCAACCTGGTGCCCTCCAAGATATTGTTGGACTATTGCTTTCATCCTCCTTCACCATTGACCATCCCTGCTGGGCTTGCTGGGAGTTATAGTTCAGACACATCTGGAGGGCCACAGGTTGGGGAAAGCCTGCTTTCCAAGGTATATCTCTAAGCACATCAAAGCGGTTTTGAAAGGAGTGTTCCTTGTTCGTTTCAGTGCCTGCAACAGCAGGACAAAATCTAATATGGATGCTGAACCGATTCAGAAGCAGTGGGAGTCTACCACAAACCACTTTTTAAAAATAAAATAAAATCAGTCCCCGTTCTGTCTCCCAGCCAGAGTTTGCCATGCTGCCAATATCTTATACATTGCTTGATTATGATGCACAGCTTCTGTATTAATGCCGTATAAAGCAGCTTGAGAAAAGCCTCTGGGCACGGTGAACTGCTTAAGTGAGTCTGTTTTTCTCTCGCCATTTTCTGTGTCAGCAGCTGTGGTAAGTTTTTGGACACAGGGGCCCCTTCCAGTCTCTGAGGAGTTCTAGATGTAAACGTTCTACTTTGACCTTCCCCCTTGCTTTGATTTCCTCCTGCTTTTAATGCCTCTGTGGAATGCTGCTGCTGCTTGAGAATCTCTTCTCTTTCCTTCCCTGTCCATTCCTCTTTGACCATCTGGATTTAAGTACCTGCTTTCTGTGTTGTTTCTGCCCCTCTCTCATTTGTTATTGTCGTGCTTAATTTTGCCCGTTTCATACCATACCAGTTGGTGGTTTTTTGTGCAGAGCCTGATTGAGATGGGGGTGGTGGTTTGCTTTACATGCATCTGGAGCAGCTGTTCCAAATGGTAAATGGTCACTGTGCATATGCACACTTGCCATGGTCTCAGAGAACAGCGCCACTGGATTTGTTCTTGATGCGGACCTCTTGGGTGCCTCCAGGCTGTCCCTATTTTGGGGAACCTACAGGCTTCCAGATGTTGCTGAACGACGACTCCCATCAGCCCCAGCAAGAGTGGCCAGTTGGAATTCAGAAACATTTGGAAGGCCAAAGGGTCCTTAGACATGCCCTAGCATGACAAATCCTCTTTAAAAAAATGATTAAAAGGAAGACATGTAAACGCCCTGCAAGCAAATTAGGACAAATGCTCAGTCAATGGGTCATCTGAAAGTGGTCCTTGAACTGTTGGCCTGAGAGATGACAGGCAGGGATTTCTCCTGTGCACCTCTGCCTTGCTCTGGCAAACAATCTTGGGAATTGCAAGGTGAAGGAGCAACCAAAGAAGCCACTGTGCCCTGAAAGACCTGTGAGTTAGCTGATACTCCTTGACCCCTGTGAATGGATGACCAGCTAGGAGACTTGCCTTGGCTAAGCCAAAGAATGTCCTCTGCATTTGCCTTGCCTCAACCTTGACCCTTGGCACGTCTGTTTCCTGTGAGGATTGATTCAGGGATACACTCTTGAATTGCCTGCCAAGAAATCCCTCTGCCACTCTGTCTTCATATCCAGCATGGCTCCACATTTTTAATTTCTCTTGTTTTCCTTTTATTTGCTGCTGCTGCTGCTGCTGCTTCTCCTCCCATTGACTTCCTTCTTCCTGTATTTCCCTGCCTCCCCTTTTCCTCCTCTTGACATATGGTCGGCTTCAGCCAACATCCTATTTTCCCTAAAAGGACAAGCATCTGAGGGCTGATCTGTGGTGAAATCAAGTGGCAGAAGCCTCCTCACATTGTGCCCTTGTCAGGTGGGGGAGATGGTGTTTTCTAACACTTCCCTGCTCAAAAAGAATCCCTGCATTTAGAATGCGATTCTAGACCAGAATAGGATTGATGGAATAGTTTTCTCCAGACCACTTTTTTATTTTTATGTTTTGATTGGGGGTGTTAAGAAATGCCACTCCTTCCCCCCCAACACCCCCCAAAAAGTTTGCTGAAAATGTAGCTCAACTTTCAGCATCCCCCATTCTTGATCACTCTTAACACATACTTACCCCATAGGGTTCAGTGAGAATTTTTGCATTAACCTGGAGGCATGCATTCCCTTGATTCTTTTTAAGGATGCATAAGTGGAAATCTAGAATGGAAGGTCAGCAGTTACATAATAGAGATTGCCATGTTTGAAACTCCCACATTAGCTGTGCACCCAGAGCTTAAGGAGCCATGTTGGTTTAAGTGTGCATGAATAGACCTACTAGGACCAAACCAGCAGGAAACTTTCATTAAGGGAGAGACATGCAAGAGAGCCGGTGTGGCATATTGGTTAGCGTGTTGGACTAGCACCTGGGGTACCAGGATTCAAATCCCCACTTGGCCATGAAGCCTGCTAGGTGACCTTCAGCCAGTCACTGCTTTGCAGCCTTAAGGGTGAGATATAAATGCAATAAAAGCAAATAAATTAAGGACACATAGAGTTCTGACTGCTGCATCTCCAAAGCAAAGTAGTGTCAGAAGGGAAAAGATCAGAGAAGGTGCCGTGAGGACTGCCTGACTATAAAGATAAATAATTGCACTAATTTAGCATTGCAAGCAGATGGTGGGTGGGAGAGGAGACATCTGTGTACCTTTACTGAACTGGGCAGGGAGGGTCATACCATAAAAATGAGACATTCACATGTATAAAACAAACTCAGGGCCTTATCTTCTCAGTCCTCTGGAACTGCCTGCTACCAGAAGTAGTAGTGCCTTAGAATATTACTGAGTTTCAAGGGTTAGAAAAACCCATGGATCATTGTAAATGTGCTGTTAGGTACATCTCCAGCACTTCCTTAACATATTGCTGATAACTATACATTGTAGAGGCTGGGAAGCAGATGATTGCAAAGTTAAGAACCCTCTGTTATTGCATTGTTGGAAAGTTCACCAAACAGTGCGCCTGTGTTAAGCAAAATTGCTTGCTTTGTGAATATAATGAAATTGGCTCAGAACATCTTAGTTTGGTGTTGTGTGGCTGTTCCATGTTTCTCTGCCTCTAAACAATTTTATTCTTGTCTGAAAATGGTATACCAGTGTGGCGGAATTTAAGCCTGGGTTACCTTTTTCTGAATCCAGTCCTTGCTCTGCTCCTGTTTTGCGGCCTTTGATGCCTTTTCAAAGCCTCAGTTGCCTCCTCTGTGAAATGGGGTTGGGATAGTCTGCCTTGTAGGTCTGTAATGAACAGTAACCCATAAGAAGGGTGCAAAACTTAGATGATAGCTCAATTTTTTGGTCAGGTTATAAGAAATATAAGTGGCGTTCGAACAGGTTTTAGGAAAACATTCAGGTTTTACATGTTTACCTTCTGCCACCCCCCCCCCCCACTTCACATCCCTTGCTATATGTTTGCCTACCTCCTTTGGAGATACTGACCAAATTGAATGTAGATTCTAAGGTTGGATGTAGAGTGGCAATGATGGTCACAGATTTAACGACCAAGAGAAAGGCGTGCATTTGGAGATTTTAGGTTGTATCCAAGTACATTCTACTAAGAATAGACCCATTGAAATTGATTAAGTTAGTCATGTCCATTAATTTCAGTGGATCTACACTGAGTAAGATGGATGTTACATACAACCCTTTGGAAGAAGAAGAACCTAAATGAAACAGAAATGTAAGCACATAAGCAAAATGGAAACTTCAGAATGATTCCATCTTTGGCCCAGCTTCCGTGATAAAAGCTGCTCTAATATATAATCTGAAGTTGGCAACAGGCGGCCCATATAACAAAACTGGCATACCAACATCTGGCATATGGCCCACTCCTTCACTTCATCACACTAACCAATATGGAACAGGGAGTGCGTCAAGAGCGTGTTACTGACATTCCCTGCATCCTTCCCTGCTCCCATCAATCCCTAAGGTTTTGGCAGGTTGTCTGTCTGTGTGTGTTCATTTTCCTGGTTTCAGGATCTGTCCATATGTTTGCAGGGAGAAATGGTGTCACATGACCCAAGAGGAGCGAGATGATAGTCTGCGGTTTAATGAGAATATCACCTTTGGACAGTTGGGGTAAGCAGAATGAAACTGGCCGGCTTCTGCAAAAGAGCTTCTGTTTGTTTGTTTTGTTTGCCTTCCTCCCAAAGGAGTTCAGAGCAGCAAACAACACATGATAAAAGCTTTTACTACTTACTATGCTTAAAATAAAAATGTAAATTACAATGGTGATCACAATAGATTATCTTTAGAAATCTATACTGCATGATGCATGAGAGAGATTTTTGTATAACATATCAATTACATTTATTTATATCCAGTAATTTGCAGCCTCTTCATCCGTGAGTCCTAGGGCAAGATTGATAGAAATCTTCAAAGCATAATTAGCAGTCATGGAAAACTATCATACAAACAAGGAAGCAGCAATACAAACCACAAGCCTAATGTGTGGATATCTGGATGGTGGGGGGAGGCAGGGAAGGAGCCATGCAGCTTTTGCAAGGGGGGGAGGGACAGCACACCTCCACAGCTGCTTTTCGCTTGTGATGGCCCTACCTGCATACAAAGTGTACATGAAGGGGGCTTCAGTATTGTTCTTGTTGTTGTTTAATCAGTTTTAAAAGGAATAGGCAGCTTATGCTCAAAGAAACTTAGCAGACACATAGGAAGCTGCTTCATACAAAGTCGGGCTATTTATCCATCAAGTCTCTGATTGGCAGCCGCAGCTCTGCAGGGATCTCAGAGAGAGAGAGAGTCTTTTCCTTCACCTTCTGTGACCTGAACTTTGTAACTGGAGATGCTGCCAGGAATTGCAACAGGGACCTTCTGTGGACAAAGCACGTGTCCTAACAAAAGGCCATACCCCTTTCTCCCCCACCCCATTTCCTCTCCCTGCTGCAGTACTTTCACTCACAACATGTTGGCTTTTGGGCTGAACAAGAAGCTTTGCAACGACTTCTTGAAGAAGCAGGCAGTGATTGGCAACCTGGATGAAGGTAGGACTATGGGTGTGAAATTGCTGGTGGGATTCCTTCTGCAAGGATCACCTCCCAGGGGTCAAATGGGTGGTGAAAATGAGAGCAACTCCAAGTTCAGGCCACTTGCTCTGCCTTAGACTTGAGCAGGGTGGGGGTTGCGGGGAGAAGATGACCTATAAGGGCTGCAAAATGCGAGGGATTCTTTGCAAAACAGAAATAGGCTATAGACGTCACCCCAAAACATCAATTTGCAAATAACACAGAAATGAACTCTAAATTTGTGCTACATTTCCAGAAGTAGCTTTTACATTGTGTGAAAGCTAAAATATAATGCGGAAATTAACAAACAAGGGAAATACTGGAAAAACGGAATAAGCTGCGTTGTGAATGCCACCTGAATCACACCCTCGTTGTTATTTGCTTCAGTTGCACATGGGTCTTAAACCCACAAGGAAAATGAAGAGTGTATCCTTCTTGGGGATGCTCTGGAAAAAGATGTTTGCATATAGTTGTTTGTCTTTTGTATTTTGATTATATGCCGAGCTAATTTTGCATACATGTACGTGTGTGTATCTGCGTGTGTATATTGCATAATTTGTTTCTCTTGCTTACAGAGCAGTACAAGCTGCTTAGCGATCACATCGAACAAATGGCTGCAGAATAGCACCGCAACCTGCCTCCTGCATTCAGGAACTAATAGAGAAGAAGCCAGTGGGGATGCAAGAGTGGAAAAAAGCCTGTCTCTGAGACTACCTGCAACATAAAAGATGGGCTTTTCTAAAAGCAAAAACTATACCCAACTGACACAGCATTAAACCTGCATGATCGTCTTCTAACCACGTAGAGCTGCATCGCGCAGCCCGTTATAGACGTAGGAGCTCGGCAATCAAAGCTGCCCGCCCTCTTCTGCTGCCACCTCCCCATATGCCTTTTTCACCCGGACTGTGACTGAATGGAGACCTCTTGGGGGAATCTTCTGGGTATGAGGCAGAGTGCAAGTCAGCACGGGAGAGTCTAGCATGCTCATAAAGGAGGAAGGCTGAGCTTTGGGGATAGCCTCTCCCCTCTCTGCTTTCTGCTGATGATTTTTTTCTTTTAGCATCGAAAGTTTACAGAGCATAAAAGATAGGTGTGTGCGTGTGCAAGGGATGCAGAAAGGGGTGGGTGGGAGGGATGATAGACACCCTAGTTCCAATTATTACTCTAAAAGACCCCTAAAGTGAATACCAGGAGTTCTGTAGGCCAGGAGGCCAGATGCAAATCTTCCTGATGGGGGTTGTATTTAAGAAGATGGGCAGGAAATGGGTGGTTGGGTCAGTGATTCTGTGTTAGGCTGGAGCAGAAGGCCTAGATCCCCACCACCTTTACAGTTTTTACAAGTTCTTTCCTGCAGTATCTTTTGATGCAGGTTGCTCTGATCCAGCAAGTAACGTTTTGCTAGGTGTTTTCTGTTTCCCTGGTAGCTGCTCCATCTGAAAGCGATTGAATGTTGCGTTCTGAGGCCAAAGGAAAGGACTGGACCCTGATTAACATAATACACGAGGCTTGACCGGCAAGGGAAAGCAATTTGAAAGCCCGCTACTTCAAATGGTCTGATAGATCTGCTTTCCTGAATGGTCAAGGGGAGGGAACATCCTGGCGTACGCAGCAGCATATCTGGCTGAGCTTTGAGCGTGTGCCTTTTGGAGTCTAGGTGTGATCAAAGCGAAGCAGGCCAATGCAGGCTCTCTCCGGCTGCTCAAGTTTTTGTTAAATAAAAGTTTTTGTTAAATAAAAGATTATCAGCAGAGGTGGTAAATCTTCAGGGTAGCAAGCCTCTTCAGCTTCTGATTTTGAGAAGATTGCTCAGAGCCAGCTGTTGCAGCGTTTGTGGAACTCCAACAACCTGTTCACCATTTTTAAAAACAACACCAACCATGAGTCAATGTCTTTGTGTGATTCTTGCCAGTGATGTGGTCTTAGGGGTTGTGATTCTGTATCTCACCAAAGTATCTGGGTTGCAACGATTGTTCAGAGGATTCAGTGAGTTGCATTTTCAGTACTTGACCAATGTTCACAAGGCTACTTTGACACCAGTTTGTGGTGTTGAATGAGCCCAGATGTGGCTAGGTTGTGTGAACATGCCATCAGATGCACTCTTCCACTATTTTCAAAGAGCCAGCTTTGGGCACTGGTGCACTGAAGTCTAAGAATCCTGAGCTAACAGTAGCTTATTATTCCTTGGTAAACCTGTTGTTTCTATATGGCTATTGGGGTGCATCCACATCACTCACTTGTAAACCATTTCTGCTCTTTTGGCTTACACTGAAGAAGTTTGGAAATTGTAGGTCTATTGAGAGAGTTTAGTCTTTTCTGTTACGAGACCTCTACCACCTTTTACAGGACTACAGTTCTGTATTGGTTTACGTTTCTGGTGTCAATGCATCCTCGGTTGCCTTGTTGAAAATCGCAGTACATTGCTTCGGTGTTTTCCAGCAGCTAAAAGTCACTTAACTTCTGCAGATTTGGTTTTCCCTGCAGTTTCCTTTGAGTCCAGGAGAGGGTGCCAGGGAGCAGGTTTGGGGATAGATTTCTTTCTTTTTAGTGTTTTGTTTTGTTTCATTCTTTGCCATTTGCTTGATTCTGGTTAGTAGATGTGATTGAATCAATGAGCTTTGATTAGCCAGAGTGAGTTTCTGCAAAGAATAAATGAAAACCGATACAGGGATCTTGCCCCACCGCATTTCCAGTGGCTAACCACCCCCTGCTGCAGCAGGTTCTGAAGCAAAACTGCTTGTCACACCTTGAAGTTATGAGAGAAGCAGCTTCTCAAAATTTCTCCCCATTGTGCTGTTGTTGAAGGCACATGAGCACCTTTCCAGGATAAGCACCAGCCGTTCTAGATTTGACAAAGAAGGGAAAATCCCTTCGTCCCCATCTCAGGACCTTTACGAGAACTTGTCAGGAACTTCTCCCTAGAAAAGCCATTCTGCAAGAGAATAAGATTAATGCTGCCTCTCAGGGAGCCACCTTTTTTCCTGTTGCAAAGCAATGTTTATTTAATTCTCACATCTTAGCTGGTCATATTTTTGCATAACATGCAGCCCTTTTGGGTTGAGTGAGCTTTAAAGTGACTAGGTGTCCTCAGACCCTTAATGTGTTCCAGAGTCAGGTGCAAATATTTTATCTAAGCCTTGGCATCTCTCAGGTTCTGAGACTCTCAAGTCTATCCCTGTCAGCCTTTTGTTGGACTACAACTCCCACCAGCCCCAGCCAGTATTGCCAACATTCAGAGATGTTGGGTGTTGTAGTCCAGCAATATCCGGAGGGCTTTATGTTGGGGGAAGGCTGGCTTGGCCTTAGACCAGGGACATCTGAGTTCAAATCCCCACTCAAAGCTTATTGGGTGGGTTACTTGATCTCCCTTGGAGGCCACCCCATCATTTCAAGCCATTCTGGGAATTTCTGAGGCAGGGCAGAGTTGACATTTGGGGAGGGGAGGTGGTACCCCCTGAAAGAGGCTCAGTTTGGCCTAGGAACTATCACTTGCTAACCACCAGAGTGTGCCAACTCTGTGCCATGTGAAAGTAACTGCCTGTAGTTCTTTTTCAATGTCACCCCCAAAGCCAAGGTTAGCCAGCACGACATACCCTGATGTTTTGGACTTAAATACTCATCATCTTCTGCCATTGGCCATGTTGCCAGGGGCTGATGGGAGTTGTAGTTCCATGCTGGCTACCCTTGATGGAACCTTAAAGGGCAGATACAGAACTTCTAGGATGGCATATGAAATATAGCTGTATAACCACTCCGTGTGTACCTTTCTTAACACTGCAGTTTATTATGTCTGCAGTGTAATCTTTCCCACCAAACATGAGATTTAAAAGATTTGACACCCAAGAAAGGAAAATATACTCTTTTCTTCCTTTTGGATTGTGGTGTTTTCTAACTCGCAGCATTGAAAAGAAGAAAGCGGCGTTTGGCAGAGAGTACAACATTTTCTGTGGTCCACCTGCTGCCATCTGGCCCATGATGCAACCAACATTTTTGGGTTCCAAACAAGGCTTTTGATGCCAGTGCCTAATGGGATGGACTATGCTTTGACCCTGCACTTGCTATATCTCAGATGGGCCTTCTCTAATGCAATGGTATTTGAAGGCATCCAGTAAGTGATACATGACCTTAATTTAGCAAATACCACATTATCACATTCCAACTGCATTCGGTCCTTTTGCCATATCATCCTAAGTAACTTTGGTGTTTTTGTTTTTTTTTTAAATGTAGGCTTCAAAGCTAAAAATGCACCTTGATAACAGGTAGCCAACATGATGCTTTGCAAATGTTGGACTCCAGCTCTCATCCATGTCAGCTGTCACCATGGCAAGTGGTGCAGAATTATGGGAGTTGCAGCCCAACACCTGCAGGGCTCCTTAGTGGCTACGTCTGCTGTATACTCATTCTGCCACATCTTCGTTTTTGAATGTATTGATCCAGTGAGTAAAGATTCCCACATCTGGAAGGGCCTCTGCTGACTTGAATGTCCACAATGCCTGCGGAGAGGCTGTTTCCTCCTCCTCCTCCTTTTGCTTGTTGAAGTTTTCCTCTGTTTTGCCTATGGTGAAAAGTTGGTGTGGATCTTCCACCACAAGCTGGCTTCTGATTGGTGGATACAGTTGAAAGCATTCAAGAAGCATGTTGAGCAATAACATTCCAGGTGTGGCTGCCTGTTGCTTCACCTTGGTTGCTTCCCAATGAGCAAAACCCAGCAGTAGTGTAATTTTCTCCCTTTGCAGATAGGACAAGTGAGAATCGACTCTCTTGGACAATTGGCCTGTATTTTACGGTGGCTTTTGCCTGGGTTTCTTCTTGACTCCTAAACGGACGTTAAGGCCACATTGAGGGAAACACTATTCATCTGCCCACCTAGTGAAGACTGCAGAACCATGTTAATCTTTTTCTATGCATATCGTCATGTGGCATTTATACTTCAATCCTTCAGGGCTCTTGTACAAAAGTGCTACTGTGAATCTTAGACCCCAACCCCACCCACCCGCATTATGCTGTTGAATTTGGACCCTGTGGATGTAGGGAAGAGAAGCACTGAGCTAAATGGAAACTGGAACCACAACCTTTGTTACAAGGTGGGTAACTGGTGTGAACGCTGTGTATATGAAGCTGGGGCATTTCCTGCATGGACCGCCAGATTAGAGATGATAGCTGAGTCAAAACAGCTTTTGCTGTTATGGAAGTGAAGGGATAGGGCTTGAGGGTTTTTTCATTGTACTTCCAATGAGAAGTGATTTTATTGTCTGGCATTGAAAGAGGGACATCTCAGCAACAACAGACCTGTTGTCCTTTTCCCGCTGCTGAAGTTTCGTTAATAATGTGTAACTCCAAGGGGGGTGCCTTTCCTCTCTTTGTATGTCTCTTGCCTTGTCCGCTCCCACCCTGAGTACAGCTCTGATTCTCATCCAACGCTAGAAATATCTAGCTGTGTAGGCTCTTTTTGTTAAGCAATCTCTAGAAGCCTCATATAATATCGATGTAAACAGACCATTTCAGTGTCTCATTTCCATATATCTAATTGTGAGATTCATTGGGAGTTCAAAATTCTGTATTTGACTTGTTTGACATATATATAGATACATATATATATGATGAGATATATTCACCCAAGTTCTCTTGTTTTGTATACAAAGTGCTGCCATGTTCTGATGCGTTGAGTGCAACTGTTGTACTGACTGACATGTTGTACTGCGATTGTGCAATTTAGTATCCTTTGTGGAATACTGTTGTTTTTAAACTCATGTATTGAAAGCATTTCAAGTCCTGGTTATGAATGGATTGGGGAAGTGAAATAAAACTTGTTTGTTTTTTTTAAAACCCCTACACTGAATTCTGTCTTTTTCATAACCAGCACATGCATTTTATTCCAAATCTATTTCGGCTTGCTGGGGAAGGAGGAATAGGTCAATTTCACTTCTCTCTGTCTTTCATTTCTTCAGTCTTAAATTCAATTTACACCATTTCTGTCCTCAGTTTGCAATTTTTTTAAAAAAATCACACAAAAATTTGCATGCATTTTCATGTCTGTTTCTCCCAATACACACATTTCTTTACACGGTTTTACCTAATCTGTACATTTTCCCAAGCAATTCCCTCTTGTGTAATGCTGCTTTGTACGCTATCTCTGCTAGTATATACATTTCCCCATAATATACCGTACATACTTTTTCTTTTTTTGTGGGAGAACTGCATCAAAAAATTCAAAGATGTGTGTTTCAAAGGACAGTTGTGTTTTGGTGTGCATTTTGGTTTGGGAAATGTGAGGCAGGTAAGTTCACATTAAAATATGAACAATTGGATTTCTTTTCACTCTCTTAAGAATCTCCTCTTTTGTAGAAAAGGGGTGTGTATTTTATTATGACCTAATTGGGGGTGGCATTAGTACCTTCTACAGGAGCTGCATCTAGCTGAGTGCTTATATCACACTAACCAAAATGGCGCGCGCGCGCACACACACACACACACACCAATTATGTTTGGACTCTCTAACTCCCATCAGCATCAACCAACATGACTGATCTGCGAATCACCCAGAGATCTACCAGTATATCCTGATCTAATTTCTGCCCTACCATGACCTAATTGACATAATAACCAGGTGGAGTGGCCACTGAACAAGAAAGGATCTAGGAGAAGAGGTGCCAAATCGCCACTGATTCAACAGATGCAATGGAGTTACCAGGATTGCTCTGTCAGACCTTTCCCAGCATTCTGTCAAGTTGGAACAACTGCTAACAGAGACAGTAAAATAAAAATTATAGTCATTTAAAAAAAACACAACATTGGCAATGTTTGAAATGGGAAATGTAATTTAGGCATTGTACACCTCTTTGTTTAGTGCTATTTTCCCCACCCAGAGTGTTTCCAGATGGAGACTTAATGTGCAAATAGATCACAGAGATTGCAGGTAAGTAAATGGAAATACGTGGTTTGTTAGTTTGTTTTTACTTACTTGATTTTCTAGGGAAAGAGTAAATCCAGATTAAATTTGGGGGGAAGGAGGGAGAATGGGCTGGCATTTTCATGCTATTTTGCAGTGGCATTTTTGTAGTATGGCATTTTAGATTGCAGGGATTGCTAAGCTACAACAACTACATGAGAAGCACCCAACACACAATAAATAGCTGTCTGGAAGCACCCTAAGATAGCCTTAAAGACATTGGATCCAACCCCAAAATATTGTCTGGAAACAATCACATACCGGCAAATTAATGTTGTGTAGTTAACAATGATTTGGCACTCTTGTGCAAAAGCCTATTTCCCCCCTGCTCTGGAATTTTTTTTTTTTTTTGCGATAAGGAAAGTGATGCAGAATTGCACTGAAAATATGGACTTGCCCTTTGTTGCAATATCCTCTAAACTACCTGCAAATAAGCCAGAAGGAATACTCAATTAATAGGTGACATTATCTAACATTCAAGATGAATGTTCAGTAAACAGGTTGTTTGGAAGTGACCTTGAAGGTATCCAAAGGTATCTTCTTTCTGCTGTTTGGTTGTACAGTACAGACAAAAAGTACTTCACACAGCACATAGTTAATCTATGGAACTCACTCCCACAGGAGGCAGTGATGTCCACCAACCTACATGGCTTTAAAAGAGGATTGGACAAATTCATTAAGGAGAGGGCTATTGAAGGCTACTAGCCATGAAGGCTTTGTTCTTTCTTTGTGATTGAAGGTAGTAACGATTTTGAATAACAGTTGCCAGAAGCCACGGGAAAGGAGTGTGTTCTTGTGGTTGGGTCCTGCCTGTGGTTTTCCCACGGGCATCTGGTTGGCTGCTGTGAGAACAGGATGCTGGACTAGACGGGCCATAGGCCCGGTCCAGGAGGCCCTTCTTACATTCAACCCCAGGAATCCCAGCCGCTTCCCTTTTGTATGTAAGAAGCCACACCTGGCTTTGGTTACCATGGATGCCCTTGTGTGTATACACTCTCCGGCCAGCCAGGCGTATCCAGTCCACAACTCCTTTCTCCAGAGGGAATAAATATGGGAGAGAAACTAACACCTAACTTGATGAAGGAGCCTGAGTTGAGAATGCCACTTCACTTGGCCTGCCTCCTCCTCTGTCTCTGCTTGCTTTACCTCCCTCATGGCTCCGTGCCTCAAATTATCGGGGGTGTTCCTGTTTTGTCAGGCCCACCAAGGAAATGTGGGACCGAAGAATTCTTCAATATTGAGACAGGCCAGTGTGGCTCCTGCGCTCAGAAACAGATGCAGAGCCCTGACGGTGAGTGTGAAATGGATGCAATAATATACCGGTAAGTTGCAGGGGGGACGCAGGTGGCGCTGTGGGTTAAAGCCTCAGCGCCTAGGACTTGCCGATCAAAAGGTCGGCGGTTCGAATCCCTGCGGCGGGGTGCGCTCCCGCTGCTCGGTCCCAGCGCCTGCCAACCTAGCAGTTCGAAAGCACCTCCGGGTGCAAGTAGATAAATAGGGACCGCTTACCAGCGGGAAGGTAAACGGCGTTTCCGTGTGCGGCTCTGGCTCGCCAGAGCAGCGATGTCACGCTGGCCACGTGACCCGGAAGTGTCTCCGGACAGCGCTGGCCCCTGGCCTCTTAAGTGAGATGGGCGCACAACCCCAGAGTCTGTCAAGACTGGCCCGTACGGGCAGGGGTACCTTTACCTTTACCTTTAAGTTGCAGGGAGCAGGGTGGCAGTGGAAAGAATAATCCCCATAACTAAGAAGCCAAGTAAGAGGGAGATTTTTTTATATAAAAAAATATAGTTTTGAACTGCAAGCAATTGATGTATCAGGATCTTAAGGAAGGACCCTTCAAGGAATCAATGTAAGGTTTTTGAGTGTGCCTCCTCTTTCTAGGCTTGGAGTGCGTTTGTGTAGCTGGACTGAATGAGACAAATAAGCAGCCATCACCTCTCGACTGCCGTGGCTGTGTAAGAACACATTCCTTCACCATTCCTTTTTTCTCATATGCAGGCAGGCTCTTTCGATGTTGACTTTCCCTCTCCCCCTCTCTGCCCCTTCCTCTCCTTCAGAGTAACCTGCCACCCAACACACTCTGGGAATCCACGTTCCTTGACGACAGTTTCCTGAGTTGCAACGTAAGTGGGGTTGGGTTTTTTTGCTCCACTTCCTCCTCCTTGCATTGCCAACTTATGCTATTTTGTGGCTTTGGTTGGTATCCTGGGAATGTCCCCAGAACAAAGAATGCTCTCCCCTGCTCCATCCCATGAGCTTCTGGGCAGGATCAGAGCTCTGTTGCCTTCTCACAATGCCTCTGCACTCACTAGTCAGATCGCATTATTCTGTTATAAAGCAGGTCAGGCTGTCTGTCTGTTTAGCCTAGAAGTTCTCTAGTGAGTATAGAGTAGTGGTTACAGAGTCAGACTGTAGCCTTATGAGGTTTTGCCCTTGGGTGGGAAAAATATTGCGCCTAGGAAAGGGAATCTGTTTTTCCCGGCCAATCGCACCAAGAAATGTAGCCTTATGAGGCTTTGCCCTCGGGTGGGAAAATATTGCGCCTGGGAAAGGGAAGTGGGAGTCAACAGACACTCAAGGAATAGTTTTGGAGAAAAGGCTTTTATTTCTACCATCCATGAACTGGTAGAAGGAGCAAGTGTGATAAGTCACAAAAAGCATGCACAAAGTTCACAGTCATGTGCACAAGCATATATACCCCTTTCCAGTTCCCTCCTCCTTCCAGAGTCCTGCCCCATGAGTTCCTCTGAGCATGAACAGAAAGCTCTCTTGGGACTATTGTGGACTCTTGGCACCCTTCCCAGGAAAGGGGTTTCAGAGTGTTCAGATATGTTTCAATCTCTTGTTCTGGCATGGTTCCCGGACAGAAAGCAAGTTGCAATGTGGTTCTTTAGCAAGGCCAGAAGGCATGAGAAAGGCCTGAGAAACAATGGACTGTTCTCTACCTTTGTTACAGCAGAGCGGAATGTTTCTGATGCTTAGCTGCTGAGAAAATGATTTTGAAAAGCTTTGAGAAGCTTTGAGCCTGCTTTGGTGGGGGGTGACTTCGGGCCTAGGTGAGGTCACCTGTCCTCACCTTCCTTCAAGACTAGGGTCTGGGAGATCAGGGTTCAAATCCCCACTCAGCTAAGTAGCTCACTGAGTGACCTAGGGCCAGTCACCAATTTGCCACCTAAACCTAGCTTTACAGAGTTGTGAGGACTGAACGGAGAGGAGGGGAGAATAATGTATGCCACCTGAGCTCCTTGTAGGAAAAGCGGGTTATAAAATGTAATAAAAGGGTTTTCTGGCAGACAGAATATTTTCCCTCATCTGCAACCTGATCCTTTGAACGGATAATGCTGAGGACTGTACCTAGAACTTTCTGCCTGAGTTGAAGGGGACCTTTCAGCAGGGCCACAAAAACTCATTGAGGGTACAAAATTTGGGTTTTTTAAAAAATAATAAATAAATAAATTGGTAGGTTTATAGCAGAGTTAAAAAGCTTGGAAGCTGGAACTACCCAGTAACATCACCACCTGTTCTTATCACATGCCCACATCACAAGAGAGCAAATAAAACACACAGAGGTCCCATTGGTAAAGAGCGAAACGTTCTTTACTTACAGTTTCTTCATATTAACAGGGATGGCTTTGGAGTCTAAGCCACCTGGGAACTAGTCCTCATGGCTGCTTCTTGCAGGAGAGAAAGTGGGTGAAGTTTAACAGTTATCTGTTAGTCTCAGCCCTGACCTCTACTGACTGGAGGCAGGCAAGGCGGGAATGCGGCCTACGAAGACTCCTGAGGCCTGGATAAACAGTCCTGTATTTGGGTCTCAGGTTCCCCACCCCCTGATTTACATTCTCTGTCAGCGACCCCACGACTGACACACATGTCATCTTCTGCAAGCTGCTGTCCCAGCTGTCGTGTCTATTCTGTGAGATTCCTCCTCCTGCATCTGACATCTGCATTAATGTTTAATGCCAAACAGAAAGACCCGGGAGGCCTTGCAAAGGCCTTTTCTCTGGATCTAAGCGCTCATCTATCTCCTGCTCTCCTTCAAGCTCTTGCGTCGGAAAGTCTTCACCTTTTTTCAGTTTTACTTTTCTCTAGAACACCTGCAATGTGACGGCCTGCCAAATTCTCACAAACATGGTCATTTTGGAAGCCTTCTCTTTACAAAACCGGGCCTATGATCTCTATATGAAGACCAAGTAAGTATCCATCAATCTTGGTGCAAGGAGGTATTTATAACCCACTCATAATAGAATGTGTGGCTTTTTAAAAAGTAAACTGCATATCTGGAGGCAGTGGCGTAGCGTGGGTTGTCAGCACCCGGGGCAAGACAAGTAATTTGCGCCCCCTGACCCGTGGATTTTAGCACTCGAGTGCGAGCGCGCCCCACCCCAGATGTTGCGGCCGGCCCTCCTGCACCCCCCCCACACTACGCCACTGGGGCTGGGGGCGAGCGAAGGAGCCAAGGACCCCCCCTTAAGGCTCAGCAGGAATTTATTAAATTTATTATTTGCGGAGCCCCCGCGAGCCTAGGCAGCCGAAGCCCACTTCCCTCGGGCGCCTCCCCGCCCCCTCCTCTCCTTGGGCTGTAGGTGGAGCCCGCGCTCCGCCCTCTCCTCCCCCCCCGGCCGGGTCCGGGGCTTCCAGCCGCGCTCCATCCTCGCCCGACCCCCCCCCCCCCCCCGCGGCTGAGACTTGCGCTGGCTGAGAGCCGGAGCCAGCGGCGCCCCCTTCCGCCGGCAAACCCTCGCCCGCCCGCCGGCTTCCTCTCGGAGGGTTTTGGGGAGCGCAGGGCACGGCGAGGCCCCTCGGAGCTCTCCTCCCTCCCCGTTGGCAGAAGCAGCCGCCGCCTGTGGCTGGGCCGAGGGGATGGCGGCGGCGTCGGGGTGCGGAGGCTGCCCGTGCCCGGCCAGGCGTGGGTGGCGGCGTCGGCGCTGCTGCAGCGGCTCCTCCTCCTGCGAGCAGTGAGTGGAGCGCAGCGGCGGCGGCGGGGAGCCCGGCAGAGGAAGGAACTTGTCCCTTCCCTCTGGACTCGCGCCCCCCCAGATGTTGCGCCCGGTGCGGCCGGCACCCCTGGCACCCCCCACGCTACGCCACTGTCTGGAGGGCCTGATCCACATAGGGAGTTGGCACGTGGGGCCTTAATCCCGCCCCTTCTGTGCTGCAGTCTTGGTCTGGAGGAGCCCCATGGCTGGTGATTTTGTGGGACCTTCTTTCCTAATGCAAATATACCAGCTGTAAGGCTATATAGTTGTACCTCAGAAGTCGAACAGAATCCATTCCGAAAGTCCGTTTGACTTCTGAAACGTTTGACTTCCAAAGTGCGGCTTCTGATTAGAGCTTCCTGCAGCCAGTCGGAAGCCACAGAAGCCCCGTCAGACATTTGGCTTCCAAAAGAACATTCAAAAACTGGAACACTCAATTCTGGTTTTCGATCGTTCAGGAGCCGAAACATTCGACTCCCAAGGCGTTTGGGAGCCGAGGTACGACTGTAGTGTGTGCACTGGCATCACATTTAGCCTGACCTTAAAAGTTTCTATTTGTATGAGAGCATTGCTGCTTCTCAGATAAATCCTCACTGCATTTTCTTCTCAGAAGCCAGGATCTTCCAAAGCTGTGGTACAGTAGTCATGGAGGAACTTCCCCTCGGATGATTTTTGGGAAGACTTCGAAGGCAAGTCCAAGCATGCACAAACACTGGCATTTGCTGTGTGTGTGTGTGTGTGTGTGTGTGTGTGTGTGAGAGAGAGAGAGAGAGAGAGAGAGAGAGAGAGAGAGAGAGAGAGAGAGAGAGAGAGACAGGGAGAGACAGGGAGAGACAGAGACAGAGAAAGCAAGCAAGAGAAAATAAATGAAGGTTGTGTACACATTACAGTAACACATGGGATAACTAGGGTGACAAGAGAAAACATTGCTTAGTTTAAAGGGCCTGGATGGAAGAACTGTTGGGGGATTAATTGCTACTAAAGCTCAGCTCTGCAACCTGTTCTTAACTCTGGGACTCAGCAATAGTAAGCTAGAAGCAATATGGGGTGTCTCTAAGCATGTGCAGAGTGTCATTGACTTCTGAACAACGTCAGCCCATTTCCAAGCACCTAGGATTATGACGCAAATGTTCCAGGATGACATGTGTTGCCTCAGGCAAGCTTGAGGTCTTATTCTCTTTGTAGATATTAATTACTGTTGTCCAGCCTGCTGCCAGTCATTATTAGCTTTTTTTAAAAAATGAGCTGGATAGACTATAGGACTGTCTTTGCAGAAGGGCCTTTTAAGGTGTACAGAAGCTGGCTGAGAACATTGGCCTCCAGTTACTGTCTTTCCCCTCATCTCTACAGATTAACTTTAAGGTCATAAAGTACAATGTGCTTGGAAAGTTCTTAGGCTGGGAAGACGTGAGAGGAGCGACGTTGCAAGTGAGTCAGTTTCTTTCTGTTCTCGGTAACATTGCTGTTTTTGCTGCAGTTCCAGTGGAATGTCAGCTTAGAAAAGAGGTTGGAAAAAAATTTTATATAGTCACCCCCACTGTTTATCCCTCAGCTACTGTTATTCATTAGTAGACTGCCCTGAAACTGGAGATTCCATCTAACCATCATGCCCAGCAGCCACTGATAGACCTCTTACTCTCTTCCTCCCCATCCTCCTTCCCCACTTCATCCATGTCTCTAACCCTGTTTGAAAGAGGTCTACGCCAGCAGCCACCTTCATATCTTGGCCAGCAAGTTCCCTGGGGCAGCTCCTCAGCAACTACAGTAACCTCCTTGCACAGGATGGTTCTGAGAATAAAATGATACTGTGTGTATTCTCTGCCCTCCTTGAAGGAAGGACTGGATAACATAATTTAAAATTTAATATAGGTCTCAGCTTATCTCAGTGCAGCATACTAGTTTAAACGTGTAATTAGAAGGATTTGCATGTTCGTTTCATGGGCATTCAGGAAGAAAACCTATGTGTGCAAGGCTGTGTGCAATTTCTGCCTCTTCTTTTCTTTCCATCTTCTTAGCTCTGCCCAGACAGACAGAGTGTCATGGATGCTGCTTTTGTGTTTGGAACATCATACAGCCAGTCTGTAAGTGTTGGCTTTAGTGCAAGACAGCTTTCCCCTTCTAAGATCCCAGGGGGGTGGCTAACCTTTTTCAGCCTGAGGTTTGCATTGCCTCATTGGAACCTCTCTGGGGGCTGAATGCCAGTAGTGGGTGTGGCCCCCACCAGGACCGGCCCACCCATGAGGCAAGGTGAGGCGACTGCCTTGAGCACTCAACACACTTTTTAGACATGCATCATTTCGCGACATAGTAATTCAGTTTTGCTAGCAAACCGGAGATTAAACTAATCCCTTTCCAGCCCTGGGAGGAGTGTGGGAAGTGTTTGTGCAACACACTGCAGCCGACACACTAACACACAGTTTGGAAAGCTCTGCTTTATGGCAAAGATTGGGTGGGGGGGACACATCTTTTCAGCCCAATGGCTTCATTCCACTACTGGAAAGCATTTCAAGGGCCAGATGCCAGTGGTGGGAGGAGTCAGAGGCAAAAGTGGGCAGGGCAACAGATGTGAATATTACCTTTGTACAGTAGGCTAGTTTCTACTGCCACACACCTCTCTGTCCTCCGTCCTGACAAACAGGGGCCATGATCAGAATTCAAGGACACATTCTAGCCAGGCAAAAGCACTAAAGGAGGGTGTGAAGCAGGGCCTGGGGGAAGGGTGTGTGGCCCAGGGAAAGTTCTGAGGACTGGAGAGAGATGCCTGGCCCCAGGGCCTGGGATTCCCTACCCTTGGCAATGATAGGTTTAACACTCCTCTGCAATATGGAAGAAAAACGGCATCTTAACATAAGGAAATGAGTGGGTGATAAAACTGGCATCTGTTGCAGCCTTGAGCCATTGCTGTAATAATTCATTTGAATCAGAGTCTGTGCAAAGTGTTTTTACAACACTCATCTCACTTATGTATATGTTATGGCAGAGAACCCTGACTGTTGTGGCATCCCCTCTCCTTAAAGCTAAATCACACTCTTCTCAGTGAATATGACTGCTGTGTATAGAACTGCAGGCTTAATTCATTTTTGCATGGGGTGGCTTGTGTTCTAATCTATGTTGTTCTTTTTTTAACTGAGTAAATAAGGACGACTCAGAAGAGTAAATGGATTCACCCTCTCCCCTGCAGACTCTTTTTTTTGGCACAGCGAAGAGATATGTGGTAGTATCTAATAATTTTCCATTTTATAGTGCACCCTCGACGTCTCGGCCCTACTGCAAGGTGTCCCTGAACCTGTCTTTTATGAGATGTTCTTACAGTTTGAGGATGAAGAAGGACATTTCCGACTGTGGCCAGTCCCTGTAGAGAATCCAGCAATACGTACAAACAACCAAGGTGAGCCTTTCCTTGGCTGTGTACACACACCATACATTTAGAGCACATTTCAAGCATTCAGCTTCCCCCCAATAATCCTGGGAATTGTAGCTTGCCCATCATAGAGTGGCAGTTCCCAGCACCCTTAAGAAACTAGAGTTCTCAGGATTCTTTGAAGGACGATGTTTCAGGGATGGGGTTAGAGAGTTAGGAGCTTTGGGTATTATCACCCATACAAACCTTTACCCTCTCCATCATCTCTCTCTCCTCAGTCTCTTCCCCTCTTCTCTTCCCTTGGCCTTTGTGCTCCTGATTTTTCGATGCACAACTAATTTCTTTAGTTCTTTCACCCCACTTTTCCAAAGCGGAAAGCTTTTAGTGCCGTCTTTGCGACCTTTAGTGATCTTTTCGAAGCACACATCCTCTGGCAATGTATTTGCAGCAAGGGCAATGAAGCATTGCATGCAGGTGAGTGAGTAGGCTGGTGGAGGAGGAGGAGGAATGAAGTGCTCTCCCGCTCTGTGAAAGCAAGCCATCTGCCAAATGAGGGAAAGACCCCTTTTCTGCACCCAGTACACAGGACAGAACCCCAAAAGACTAGTAAACAGTTGTGCAGGCTAGTAACACTTTGTGGGGCTGTTTACGACTGATACTTGACGCATACCTTGCAGCTGCAGCTTTTCAACACCCACTCACCAGATTTGAGTCCAGTAACATTACAACAGTTTCCCCTAAAGCCATGACTGTATACATGCTACCGTTTACTCTGCATCACACAACATTAGCCACCAATCCATGTCGATCCTGTATTTATCCTGTTGTTTCTTATGAAATAGGGACGCGGGTGGTGCTGTGGGTTAAACCACAGAGCCTAGGGCTTGCCGATCAGAAGGTCAGCGGTTTGAATCCCTGTGACGGGGTGAGCTCCCGTTGCTCAGTCCCTGCTCCTGCCAACCTAGCAGTTCGAAAGCACGTCAAAGTGCAAGTAGATAAATAGGTACCGCTCCAGCGGGAAGATAAACGGTGTTTTCGTGTGCTGCTCTGGTTCGCCAGAAGCAGCTTAGTCATGCTGGCCACATGACCCGGAAGCTGTACGCCGGCTCCCTCGGCCAGTAAAGCGAGATGAGTGCCGCAACCCCAGAGTCGTCCGCAACTGGACTTTAACCGTCAGGGTTCCCTTTTACCTTTACCTTTCTTATGAAATACTGAGTTTAGATGTATGTTCCCCTCCCCTCAAAAGAGCCTCCCCCCAACTTTAATCCAAATTGGGAAAAATAACAACCTAGCTGCATCCTAAGCTGGCAATGTGTACACATCCTGTTTAGCTTAACATTTGCAAACTGCCACAGTGGTAGCTAATGTTTTCATCGGGCTAAGGGCCTCATTGACTCGCGGCCAGCTCTTCATGGTGAAGTGGGTGTGGCAGAGCTGGAAATGTGGATGTAGTCAGTAACGTTAGAAGAGTCCTGCTGGATCAGGCCAATGGCCCATCTAGTGCAGCATCTTGTTTTCACTGTGGCCAGCCAGATGCCTATGGGAAACCCTGAAGCAGGGTCTGAGCACGTGAACACTGTCCCCTTGTGTGATCTCCAGCAACTGGTATTTGGAAGCATTACTGCTTCCAGCTGTGGAGGAAGAGCATAGACATCATGATAACTAGCCTACCCATCAATAGCCCTACTCTCCAGGAATTTGTGCAAACCACTTTTAAAGCCAGCTAAGCTGGTGGCCATGACTGTCTCCTGTGGGAGCCATTTCCCTATTTCGATATTGTGTTGGCTTAATGCTTTCTTTAATTACAAAGAATACATAGAATTGACTACTCAGTATACAGTGTACTGCATCATACAATACATAGAAGACAATATACAGTGCATCTTTGTCAGATGCTGTGTTTCATTATTTTCCTCTCAATGGTACAAAGGGCTGAGTCTTCAGCATATAAAGGCTTTTGCTCTCTCCCCCCCCCCCAATGATTTTTCCAGCATCCCATCTCCGAAGATTCTTTCTGGTTGATGGGCTCTCTGGCAGAAAAGTAAACCTGACAAACGTCCCAGCGACTGTTACATTTGCAGCAGAATTGATCCTCAGGTAATAGTAGTAGTAGTAAAGCGTAGACGTGTGCTGCAGTTGCGGGTGCGGAGTGTGGGGCAGGGATTTGGATTCCTGCAGTTAGTTCAATAATCAAATCTCCTACCCATTTTAATCTTCCTTGAAGGTCTTGTCTTGATGAGTAGGTTAATCAGGAGATTGTGTGAATTATTAAATTTTCCCTCCCCACCACCCCCAGCCTCAAGGATGCTATTTACATAGCAAGAAACATGCAGATAAGCTGCATTTACGCAATTAATTTGACTTCTCAGATCACCTCCCCCCCAGGCCAAATGCAGCCCTACAGGCATCCTCACTGGACCTCCTTTACGCCTTCCTCTGCTTATAATTACAAGGGGAGGCGGATTGGGACGAGAGGGTGGAGTTGCACCCTGGGGAAAGGCCTGGAGGTCTGGGAGGTATTGATCTGGATGTTGGGGGTGGGGAGCAGGTTGTCTGGAGAGAGTCCCACCTCAGCGTCATAGAATGCCTCTAATGCAGGAGCTGGGTTGCCTGGCGTGACTCAGGACGCTGCTTGCTGAGTCAGACTCACTGCTCCATCTATCTCTGTATTATCTCAATCTATCTCTGTATTGTCTACACTGACTAGCAGTGGTCCTGCAGTGTTTCAGGCAGGCAGTCTTTCCCTGCCTTGAGATGGTGGGTATTGAACCTGGGACCTTCTGCATGCAAAGCAGATACTCTGCCACCGAGCCATGACCCTTTGGGCTGGATAAGCTCCCCCACCCCTGCTGTCCTAAGGCATCTGTGCTGGACCCACCAGCATCCTCCGATTCTGCACATTTTAAGTACATTGACCTTGGCTCCCTTCTGCCCAATTAGCACCTTTTTCCTCCACTGCAACTTGTTTTCTCTGCAGAGGCAGAGCGATTCATCACTCCTTCCTCTAATTGCTGGCTTTGTCCTCCGGTTAACCTTCTTTTCCCTCTTCCTTTCTCCTGGCTTATACAGTGTATACCTGCCAACCGGGACTCCTGGAGGAGACAACCCCCCTTTCCTGCTGACAGTGAAATATGCAACGCGGAGCAGCACTGGAGTCGCTCAGGCAAGGGGGGGCAAAGGGGGGCTCAAGTCCTCCCCTTCACCCACAGCTGCTCTTCCAGGAGGGAGAGAAATACATGTGTGCGGCAGCAGCTGAAACAATAAGGCTGGCTCCATTCCCCCCCCCCCTTCCATTTTCCCCTTCCCTCCAGCAGCTGTTGCTTCAGCAGGTGTTAATTAGAACCGGGTTTGTGCTGGGAGATTGTCAGGGCTGAAAGCAAAGGCGCCCACCTGCCTGGATGCTGGCCTGCCTCTCCCCCTGCAAGGAAGCTGCCTCTGCCAGTCAGATGAGAAGTCACCCAGGAAACAGGCAGCACAAGTGGAGGCAAGGCCATGTCTGCCGTAGTAGCTCAGCAATAGAGCAGCTGCTTTGCATGCACAAGGTCCCAGGTTCAATCCCTGGGATCTTCAGTTTGGGGCAGGGAAAGCTGGCAGGTGATGGGAAAGACTGTTCTCTGCCCTGGACCCCAAAGAGCCACTTCATAGTAGATTAAGAGTGTACAGGTGATAAAGTTTTAAAGGAGGCTTAGACAAATTTGTGGAGGATAAATAAGACTTAATGGATACTAGCTGTGATGGCCATGTTCTGCCTTCACTGTTAGAGGCAGCATGAGAATCACAAGTGGGGAGAGAGCTGTTGCCTTCAGATCCTGCTTGTGGGCTTCCCGCAGGCACTTGGTTGGCTACTGTGAGAACAGGAGGCTGGACTATCCCCCATAGCACTTCTTATGTCTTCTTCTGATCCTAATGGGCAAACTAAGATCAGATCCACCCTGGGGAGGCCCCCAATCAGTCCAGAGGATAACTCTAACTCCTACTCCCTGCCTGAAACCCTACCAGTAGACAAAACAGCTACATGGACCACTGGTGTGACGCAGTATAAATCAGCTTCCTTTAGTCCAAAGGAAGTTTGGACTTTAGTTGATTGGGAGTCATGTGCAACAAACCTGTTTCCTCCAAAATGTCAGGCTTCTTGCAATAAGGAGTGTGAGGGGAAATGCACTTGTAAGTGTGGGATAACACTTGCTTTGATGCTATCCAACCCCCTGCAACAAAATTAGAATGAATGGTCATTAAAAAGCCAATGTTGTCTAATCTCCCTGCAGAAAAAATCAGAATGCATTCTCAGTAAACTGGTTGTCTGGAAGCACCATCAGACCCAAAACCTTTAAGCTTCATCCAGCATGCAGCTCTCTGTCCCTTGAGTATCCCTCTATTCCCTTCCTTGCCTGCCTGCCTGTCTGCAATTGGTGCTCTCACTCCTTCCTTTTGCACACATTGCTGTTCCCCTACAACTCAAGTTGGTTATGCACAGTACAGGAGGATTCCCTTTGCTACTTGGCTTCGACTCTGCAGTCTCATTGATTTACTTGGTGTGATGGGTTTTCAGCAAGAGGAGAGAAATGCTGTCTCTGACAGTGTGGTTTGCTGAACAAGGGGAAACACTGATGGACAAAGTCACTGAGAAATGAGCCCGCCATTATTTCTGTTAACGTAGCATGCCAGGGATGCTGTTCCTTGCATATGCAGAAGAGGAAAATCCTGTATAAATATACTAATGCTGAGTGTGGCTACTTCCCTAGCCAAAATGGCACCAATCATGCTCAAGCCAGAGGTATTAGCAGGCTTAGAAGAACTTTAAGCTTGTTGGGGTGGTGGGGGAGGGGGAAGAATGCTTAAGAGGGATGACCCCCAAAAGTTAACAACAGTTCAATGAAAAACTGGGCACGCTCTGTGGGCATGGAATTGTGACTGGCTGTTGGGGGCAAGGGGAAAGAAAACTGGGATGGGGAAATGGAATGGAGTATCCAGGGCAAGGGCCTTGCTGACTCGAACATTGAACGGTTGCACTCCACACAGTTCTCACATGCATGTTGCAAAAAGAAAAACGCGTGCAGAATCAGACAACTTGTTTAATAACATTTTGAAATGGGTTACAAGAGCTTCCAGGGTTTCAAGAGTGCAAAGATCCCAAAGCAATTCAGATTATGTCTTCTGCCAGCTTACCCAAACTTTGCACGATGTTTTCCAAAGCTTCTGACAATAATGACGTCAGCTGAAGCTGTGCCCACAGTCTGCAGCTAACAGGCTTGCTTTCTTCCTATTATTACTTCCCTGTTGTGCTATTTCTTTTCAGGTGTCATTTTCAGTCTCTTATATTCAGGATCCTGGAACGGCTCAGCAGGCTACAGATGTGAGTAACTCTCATGGCAGGATTCCAGAAGGGTAGCTGTGTTTAGTCTTTAAGACGCTCTTCCTGGGTTTGCTGTGCAGACTCAAAGGTTTAGGGCAGCTTAAGCTTTCACGGGCCCATAGGCAGACTAGTGAAAATAACATACAAAATATGCATTATATTAGGAAAAAGTGCATAGCAAAAATGTGTATATTTGGAAAAATTCACACTAAAATGATGGTGCATTTTATTGAGCACTTAAAAAAGAAAGAATTTGCAAACCAATGTGGAGTGGATAACTGAAGAATGGAAAAATGAGAAACAGAAAAAACCCAAAACAAGACCAGTTCATTCATCCCTATGGATGACACACCTGCTTCTGTCCTTCACCCCCGCCTTCTCTCTTGACAGATTGCATTTGGAGCCCTGGGATTCCTTGCAATCATCTATGCCTTACTGGAGACCAGCACCTGGACCCGGCGATCTCGACTTCCAAACATAAGCTTTATGGTAAGTTTTCTTTTCATGGGTGAGCTGCTGGAAATGCTTGCAGTCCCAAGAATGGTGTGTTGCTCGATTTCCTCTTCCTTTGTTGGGCAGACATGGCAAGTATTTTTTTGCCTGTTTACCCTTTGCTAGCAGAAACCTGGCTATAGATGATAGTGCAGGTTCCATTTTGCTCCATTTGCAGTGCAGTCTCTCTTTTCCTTCAAGATTTTCTTCCCTCTTGAAAAAAAAATATTTTCCTGCAGGTCATAGTGAAATTCTTTGCCAACTTCAGCGGATCTCTAGCAAATGTCTTTTTCATGGTCAGCCTTGGAATTGGCATTTATTGGCTCATAGTTTTCAAGGTAAGTAACTCTCGGAACTAGAATATTCCTGCAGGTTTCTGTACTGCATCTTTCTTCCACTTGGAGGTGATGTCAGATGCCACTGGAGGGGAAGAGGTGTAGCTCTTGTAGAAAGTCTCCTGTTCAGTCCCCAGCATCTCAAGGCAGAGGGGGAAAGATTCCTGTCTGAAATCCCGGAAAGTCATTTCCAGTAGACAATACTGAGCACGACGGGCCCATAGCTATATTCAGTTTAAGGTAGCTTCCTGTGTTCTTTCCAGCCAAATCAGTAATAGCCAGTGTACTTGAAACATAGGAGGCTACCTTTTCAAGAGTCAGACTACTGGTCCACATGGGTGTAGCTGCCCCCTCCCTCAGCAAAAATCCTGGCTACGCCCATGCTGGTTCAATACTATCAAGAATGGCTGACAGCAGTTCTCCAGTCTCTCTCAGCCTTACAGGAGAAGGCAGGGATTGGACTGGGGGCCTTTTGGTATGCAAAGCATGCACTCCACTACTGAGTTTGGTTCTCAGTTTGTGCCCCTAATGAGGTTGCAGGTTCTGTGCTGGAACAGCCATTACCTAATTGCAAAGTGATTATGAGTTCTAAGCCCTGAAGAATTCTCAGTAGGTAAAGGCCTTCATAGGGATGCGGGTGGCGCTGTGGGTTAAACCCAGAGCCGATCAGAAGGTCGGCGGTTTGAATCCCCGCGATGGGGTGAGCTCCCATTGCTCGGTCCCTGCTCCTGCAAACCTAGCAGTTCGAAAGCACATCAAAGTGCAAGTAGATAAATAGGTACCACTCCAGCAGGAAGGTAAACAGTGTTTCCGTGCGCTGCTTTGGTTCGCCAGAAGCGGCTTAGTCATGCTGGCCACATGACCCAGAAGTTGTCTGTGGACAAATGCCAGCTCCCTCAGCCAATAAAGCGAGATGAGCGCCACAACCCCAGAGTCAGCCACAACTGGACCTAATGGTTGGGGTCCCTTTACCTTTTAAAGGCCTTCTCTGTTCCATCCTCATTTCCAGTCCTTCTTCCCAGGGTCAGCAATTTTCTGCAGTTGAGCGGACACTGCCCACTGCTGGGAGCCAAATAGAGACCAATTTCATCATCTACTTGTTGTCTGCTCTTGTGTTAAAGGTAAGAACATTGGAAGATCTGGGCGTTTGAGATGTCTGTGGCATTGCATCTCACAGAGTTATGTCAAAGTTTTAAAAGATGGCATATTTAACCACAACGAAAAACACTGACGGGAAAGGTTGTTTGGGCTCCCCTGGATGGAAATATCATGCTGCTTTGTAATTCAAGGGACTTGAAGAACATCAGTTGCTTTAGCAAGACTGAGACAGACTGGCACAGCTCCCTGGAGAGCATGTCTAGGCTGTAGACCTAATTTAGTTCAACTGGCATCACTTTCCTCCAAGCGGCCCTGGGAATTGTGCCTCTGTGAGTCTTTTGCTAGCAGGTAAAAAGTGATAGGTTTAAAAAGAAAACAAACCTTAGGTCCTGGGTAACAGCAGTTTTTATTTACCCCAGCCTCTTAATTCAGGCTGCTGTTGTTTTCATTCTGCCACTGCTGCTTATTTATAGAATGGTAGAGTTGGAAGGCACCCCAAGAGTCATCTAGCCCAACCCCTTGCAGTATTATTATTATTATTATTATTATTATTATTATTATTATTTCACTTAATGCTTTTTTCAAAAGATGTCTGTAGCTTTGCAAATACCGTATTTTTCTGTGCTTAAGCCAATATATTTTCCTTAGAAATAATCAGCTAAAATTGTGGGTTGTCTTATACAGGAAATTATCTGTGGTGATTGTGCGTGTGATAGGTTGCTGCGGCAAGGCGTGCTGATGATTAGCTGCGGCTTTGACAATTGGGCGGGCTATTAACAGTAGCGGCGAGGCGTGTGTGCAATCGGCTGTGATTGCGTTGAGTGTGCTTTCGGGTTTTCTTTGGTGAGCGTGCAGACAATTGTTTGTCCTGTTGATGCATGCCGTCTGCATTTGCGGGCAGGCTGTAGAGCAATTGGTGGCTGTGCCCCTCTCCCAAAAAAGCGCAACATCTTTGGACAATTTCCCCCCAATTTCTTTTTGCTGTGGTCCCCAAAAATAGGGGTCATCTTATACATGGGGGCGTGTTATACACTGAAAAATATGGTATATACCATGTTAGTGTTCAGAATGGCTTAACTTACATTATTTTGTTGTAATTTCGAGTAGGGAAACCTGACTCACTCCAAATGTTACTGGACTACAACTCCCATCCTTCCTGACCATTGGCC
Organism: Podarcis gaigeae; assembly: GCF_964106915.1. Lineage (NCBI taxonomy): Eukaryota > Metazoa > Chordata > Lepidosauria > Squamata > Lacertidae > Podarcis > Podarcis gaigeae. The sequence continues at coordinate 40,078,759 of NC_139684.1, read as the reverse complement.
ATGCAGGCTGGGCAAAGTGGGAGTTTAGTCCAACAGCATATGGAGGGCCACGTGTTTCCAGGGTAGAGAGGCACCTCTTTGCCGTGGCCTTTGACACTTGGGTACATTTTTAGGAGACACTCTGGGGAGAGTGCCAAGGGCCAGATACAAAGGTCTGATTCTGCCATAAACCCTACCATAGGGTACTGAATTTAAAGGGACCGTTGGCATTCAGGCTTGGAGTATGCCTCTGCCTAAGGCACTGGGGCCAGTGGTTTGAGAGCTGCTATTGGGAATGTCACACTCTAAACCTCTGGACAACCTGTATTTGCATCACTGAGAAATAACCCTCGGTGGATGATTTTGTTCCAGAGCTTGGACCTCATACATATTCTGATAACCCAGTTAACAGTTTCCATCTTCCTGATAGACTGGGAGAAGCCAAAGGAGAGAGGAACGGCAAAAGCATCTATGGGTAAAAGTTTGCCTTTGTTTTCTGATAGGTTGTGTATAGGGCTGTAAGAAGGCAGTGATTTGAAGGCAGCAACTGAATGTTGGAAATTTCAAAACAGACAAAAGAAAGCATCCAACCATGGAAGCAGAACATAGCTAATCGTGGCTAGTAGCCATTGATAGCCTTTACCTCCATAGATTTGTCTAATCCATTTTAATAGTCATCCAAGTTTGTGTCCATCAGTGCCTCCTATGGGAGTGAATTCCTTGGTTAAACTATACACTATTTGAAGTACTTTGTTTTGTCTGTTTTGAATCCTCCAACATTCAACTTCATTAGGTGTCCACACATTGTCGTGTTAGGAGTGAGGGTACAAAACTTATCTCTGTCCACTTTCTCCATTTCATCTCTGTGCAGGGCACGTATAGACAGAGCGGTGCTCTTCAGACATGGTTGTACAGTCAACTCACATCTTGCATATGTTTAACATGCATGCTTTCTGCTTTATGCACTTGGTGGCCAGCCAGCTAAAATCGCACAAATTAAAAATACAGGGGGCGGAGAGCTTGAAAGCTTTTTGTGTTGCAGGGTTTTCCTGGTGTGGAAAGAGCTCTTAAGCTGTCTGCCTTGCTCACTGGGCTCTTGGAGATCTCGCGAAAACTTGGGCGCCTTGCGAGATCTCTCAATAGCCTCCTAGAACCCTGTAAGCAAGGAAGAGAGCTTAAGAGAGCTCTGCCTCGCTTGACGGGTAAGACCTGTTTGCTATGCCGGCTCTAGAAAAGTAAGGATGTTTGTGTAGGGGTGGTTCCAAGGGGGTGGTTTGACTGTACATGTTTTTGTGCATATGTACCATCCTTGAAGTGTAATCCCCACACAAGGTTCAAGTTGACTATACTGCAACTACCATTATCCCTGATCAATGGCCATACTTGATGGGACTGATTGTCATCCAGCAGTATTTGGAGAGCACCTCACTGGCTACCCATGATCTAGGGCTAGCCAAGAAGGATAGCTGCTAGGGCAGCATGCCAATCATTGCTCCATCTACAAATCTCTGATTAGCTAGGAAGAATCATCCGATGGCTTTCCCTCCCAGTCTCCTGTGACTGCTTCCAGTTCCAGGGTTGTGCTCAGCCATTTTAGTTTAAAACACAGCCAAAAGAAAACCCCATCTTATCTTGCATCCCTTCACATGCCCTTTCATTCTGCCACCTACTACATTCTGCCACCTATTCAAGCAAAAAGGGGTGGCCATGGGGCTTCCTAGCATTTTGTGGGATGGAGCATGAAATGTTTGACACTGTGTGCTTGCTGCCGGAGGATGTTCTTGAAGATCTAAAGCTTTGACTCCCAGGAAAATGAGGGCAATGTTACCTACAGCACATTCGCACAGCTGTTGTGTGATACTTGCTTGTTTAATTAGTGTTGGCAAATCACTTTGAGGCCCTCGGTTCTTCTGGGAAATCAGCAGGAGCCTGTTCCAGGAAGCAAGCTTGCTTCAGATTGTAACGATTTCATATCAGGAGAGGTAAATTAACATAAGCAAGGCTCAAGGAAACCCAGGGGCGTTGAGCTTTGCACTTTGCCAAGAATCCGATAAGCTCGTGTGGAGTCTTCAAATAAAGCCAATTGTTTCAGCTTCATTGTGTGTGTGTTTTAACCTCCCTCCCCTGCTTCAGGATATCAGAAGGCTACTTCCTCTGTGAGTGCCTGGAGAACTTTTCTGATCGCTAATGAGTGGAACGAGATCCAGACCCACAGAAAAGTGAACCCTTCACTCCAGTTGTTTGCCGTCTTGCTGCTACTGGAGGTGAGAGAGAGAGAGAGAGAGATTAAGGAAAGAAAATATCTGCTGTGCAGTCTCTGTGCTCTGCTACTGATAACTTTCCTCTTTCTCAAGGTCACTGATATAATATACTTAGGACCACAGCGTGCACAACCTTCTGCACAGATCACCAGGGGTGCAAAAACTTCTGCCAAACTTGGAAGACAGTTAGATTTTCTAAGGGCCAGCTCAGAGGCAGGAGGAGAGGAAGTGTCCATTTGGACTGGTAGGGTAGAAGGCAGGGAGACCAGCAGTAAGTGGAGCCAGAGCCAGGACAGGCAGAGGTAACATGCTAAATTCCACAAGGGCAACACTGAGACTAATGGAGGAAGAAGCTAGAAGGCAGGACACGGAGGTTGCCATCATCTTCTTCCTTCTTCTTTGGTGGTCACTTGTAGCTGAGTAAGATTGTTTTAACAATGAGTCCGTAAGTGACTATGGAGGCCAATTCTGGACCCACACGTCCTTCCACAGTGGGGACATTGGTTCCCGGGTGGGATTTGATCATGGTGTGGATTTGCCAAGCGTGCCTTACTCTTAGCACGTTTCTCCCTTGCGTTCTGAGTTCGAGTGTCTTCAAAGTCCATGACACCTATGGTGAAGGCTGGTCTCCAACTGGAGTGCTCGCAGGCCAGTGTTTCCCAGTTGTCGGAGTTCATACAATATTTTTTTAGATTTGCCTTGAGACAGTCTTTAAACCTCTTTTGTTGACCACCAGCATTATGCTTTCCATTTTTAAGTTCAGAATAGAGTAGTTGCTTTGGAAGATGATAATAAGGCATCCACACAACATGACCAGTCCAACGAAGTTGATGTTGAAGAATCATTGCTTCAACACTGGAGATCTTTGCTTCATCCAGTACACTGATAATAGTTCGCCTGTCTTCCCAAGTGATGTGTAAGATTTTTCAGAGATACCGTTAATGGAATCTTTCGAGAAGTTGGAGATGGCGTTTGTAAGTGGTCCATATTTCACAAGCATACAGCAAGATTGGTAGTACAATAGCTTTGTAAACAAGCATTTTGGTTTCCCTGGGAATGTGCCGGTCCTCAGACACTCTGCACTTCAGTCGGGAGAGAGAGAGACGCACTCGCAGAGCTCAGGTGATGCTGGATTTCGGCATCAGTGTTGACCCTTGTGGAAAGATAACTGCCTAGGTAGGAGAAGTGATCGACATTTTCCAACGTTACACCACATAGGGCCATCATGACTAATAATCCTTGGTAGGCCCCTCTGCCTACATTAATTTGTCTGATCCCCTTTGTTAAGATATTTAAGCTATTGGCCAACACCACATCACCCTTTGCCCATCAGTTTTTACTGAAGTGTTTGACACAGTAAAGACAATTTAAAATAATTACTGTACTTCTAGTTTTTATAAGACCTTGCAGTGTTTTTAACATGACGGTGCAGTTTAAAAATATTTAAAGAAAGGAAAATAAAATAAACCATGGGCCTAACCTATGGCCTTACAGTGTCTTCATGTAACTTATAAATTGGGCATTTCTAAAGCTTTTTAATTCTCCAAGTTACAATGTGGTTGACTCAGCAGCCCTCTCAACTCTTGTTGTTGTTTAGTCATTTAGTCGTGTCCGACTCTTTGTGACCTCATGGACCAGAGCACGCCAGGCACTTCTGTTTTCCACTGCCTCCCGCAGTTTGGTCAAATCCAGTTTTATGGGGGGTGGGGGAGCCACTCACTGAGGTTGAGAAGAGACTTAGGCCCAAATCCCACTATGTTCTGCTGAAGTGGGGACCAAACAGGCTTCTTTTAATTTCTAGGTGGTGGGGCTTAAGAATCTCACATCAAGAGACCTGAATGTGAATCTGCACCCGGGACCAAATGCCTATCATGCTCCTTGGAGCCCAATTCTTCGGTTTGGGATTGCTGCTTCTGTTTGGCTGGCAGTGGGGATTGTACAGGTGATCTTTCTCACTGAGTTTGGTTTAACTAAAGCTGCGTACACACTATAGCTTAAAAGCATATTTGAAGCACATTTTGTCTCTCAGAATTTACAGCATTGTAGTTTGTTAAGGGTTTCTGGGAATTGTGCTCTGTGAGGAGTAAATGACAGTGCCCAAAATTGTTTGAGGGAAAGAATGTGTTTCCAAGGTATAGTGTGTACACAGCCTAAGAATATATATATATATCCTTGATGCTAGCCCTAGAATAAAGGGCTACCTAGGTCATTCTACATCTCCTCTTCCTTTAGTGCTAGTGTGGAAAAATGTAACAAATGCAAAATCAAGAGCAATAGCTAACCGTTTTTGAAAGGTCCTTAGGTAGGTAACATGACAAAAGAAGTGAGCAATCTTATTGTGTGCATGTTGTAGGACACCCTCAAACACCTCATTTGCTATATTAAGAAATAAGTCCAAGGTCGCCAACCTTTTGGACTAGTGGACACATTTTGGATTTTGAAAGAGTGCTGGCTTGGGATGTCAGTCACAAAATGGGTGCCATGGAGAGGTTGTGGCAAAACACAAAATGGTTGCCATGGGGAGCATGGCATAACACAAAAATGAGAGAGGCAGCCATCCTTGGCAGCCTAACAGAGCACTTTAATTGCACAAATCTAACTTTCCAGTATGCGCTTGAACCCCTTCTGTAAAATGAGGCGCCCTTTGAGTATTGCTGCTGATGAGGAACCTACTGTGTGCTCTTGCCTACCATAATTGTAGGGTGATTATAGGCAGCATGCTTTTTTTTTAAACAGGTGCTGTTTTCTGTTGGGTTATATGAGCGGTTTGTAGAGGACAAGATTCACCAGTTTGTTGATCTTTGTTCCCTGAGCAATGTGAGTTGCATTATATTTATTTAACACGATTTCTATACAGTGCAGCTTAATCATTCAAACTGCTAAGCAGTTTATGTTCATGTACTTATTTACTGTATTCCTTCACCAAATGGTCCCAGTGTGGATTACAAAAATATCACAAATTTAAAAAATACACCTTCATTAAAATAATAACATTTTATTATTTTATTTGAATGCTATGAGAACCCGTGTGGCATAGCGGTTAGAAGACAACCTGTGAGACCAGGGTTCAAATTCTCACTTGGCCATGAAGCTCACTGGGTGACCCTGGGCTGGTCACTGTCTCTCAGCCTAACCTACCTCACAGGGTTGTTGTGAGGATAAAATGTCAGGAGAAGAGAACCATACAAATGTAATAAATAAATATGAAAATTACAATCATAAGACAAGCCAATAACAAAACTGTGCAGAGCAACAATTGGCTCAGCTGCATAGAGATAAACGTTTGGCCATGCGCCATTAGCCAAAGTCACCACAGGACCAGTTTGTTAGCTACCTTGCTCCAAGATGGGCAAGCAGGGTATTCTCAGAACAAATTAAGTATACAGGCCTTCTAGTGACTCATAACTGATTAGTTTATTCAGCGTATTTACAATCTGCTGTTCAATTTGAATAGAATTTCCAAAGCTGCTGATGGTAGTATTTGTTGACAGTAGTAATAGTAGGAAAACAAATTTAAAAATTCTTAAAACAATAACAGCATTAAAGCACTGGGGAAAGTAAAAACCAACACCAGGTAAAATCAGTAGATGAAATGCATTCAGTATGAAAGCCATCTGATGGTAAATTAAAACCATACTAAAATGATTGAGTGATGATTTTTTAAAGTCTTCGTCTGCCTTGGGAGAGGACATTCCTTAACTGGGGCACCTGCCCCCAAAAGGCCCAGATATGTTGGGTGTGGTTGAATTGCTCTAGAGGGGAGTCTTAATTGTGCCATTGTTAATCTGTAAACAAGCTTTGATTACAATCGTGTTCAAACATGTTTTGAAACTGTATTTGCCCATTTGATAAATGGTTGCATGCTTCATTTGCCTCTCCCTGTCCCTCTAGGTGTCAGTGTTCATTTTGACACACAGATGTTATGGCTTCTACATCCATGGGAGAAGTGTCCATGGACAGGCAGATGTGGGCATGGACACCATGCTCACCTATATCAGGAAGGAGGAGGTAATAGTGTCTACTGGTCTATCTGTCTGTCCTTTCTCTTTATGACAATTAATTTGCACACCTGGGAAGGCTATGTCTCCCTGTTGGATTTGCCCATTTTCAAGTGAGCTTGTCAGGATTTAAACCCCATTAGCTACTATTTTTACAAGGCTATGGGGATCATGATTCAACTGAAACTGGAGGGAGTTGAAAGGTAGAACTTGTGGATTTTATAGTCACCCCATCACCCCGCCCACAATAATAGGAACATTGTTATCAATTCCACTAGGTCTTGTGCAAGAATAAGGCATGGGGCAAGGTTTCTGTGGCTCAATTCACACTCCTATTTCCTGGGCAATCGCTGCATTTCTGGTGCTGGGTTTTAATCCATGTTCACTTGACGTTATCTCAAAGGCATATGTATCCTGTACTTCGTTATAAAATGCTAGATGAGTTGTTTCTCAAATTCGCTTTAGGCCTAGTCCTTAAGCTGTTTGTATGAACATTTTGGCAGAGGGTCAAGACATCCCCTGCCCAGTCAACTCTGCCTAGTGTCTACAGTAACAAATCTGACATAAATAAAGCCCTGTTGATGTGAACAACTAGGGGGTAAAGAGCTGTGAAATGTGCAGGGGGCAGGGAACAACTTCACTGCGCTTTAAGATGGTACAGTAATGTGAACATACCCTTAGTCAAAGGAATGTGAACTCCAATATAGTTTGAGCCTTGGCTGGCACGTCTCTCCCTCCCTCTCCAGAAGAGATCTCTGATGTCAGATCTCTGATATTTATGCTTTGTACTTCCCAGTTATTATTCTTTCCACCCCTTCCATTGGTTCTCTCCACAGGAGAACCTCTGTGCTCTGAGAGGCCTGGAGGCCTACTCTGATGTACAAACATTTGAGGTGCTTCTTACAGACAGGACTCGAGCATTCTATGACAGAATAACTCTATCTTTCATGGAGGTACAGTACCTAATCCTATTTTCTCAGTAATTGTTAGACAAAGATATTGGTCAGTTGTGCAAAGTATTACTTAGAAATGATGATGCCTTCAAGGGTGGAAGCTGTCAGGCCCGGGGGCCACATGCAGACTCTGGGACTCTCTGTCTGGCCTTTGGGATGCTCCCCACAGTCTTCAGGGTGCCACAAAACTTGGTTATTTTCACTTCTTGATCAAAAGCTAACCTTAGTTGAGCTTTCTTTTGCTGAGCTCCTTCAAGGAACAGCAGCCTGCTAGGCTACAGGCAACCCTCCCGTTTCCCCCTCCACTTTTTAATTTAAAACTCTGTCTGTGCATGGAAGCCAGCGCTCCAGAACAGCAGGTGAAAATTGAGCCAAGATCCCTGCTGCCAAAGGCAAGATCTGAGTGAAAACAAATAGATGTATTTTAAAAAAAACCTCTTCAATTGGGAATGCCAAGTAACTGGCACAAACTTTAAAAGTCTGTGCACTTTTTCTGTGACAGGTTCCCAGAGCAGCCCACATCCGACCTGACCTTCACAAACAGAGACTAAATGGCTACTTTGCCTTGAACCGCTTTCTGGTCTCCTTTTTTGAACATGTGAGTCTTTGGCTTCCTCTATCTACTATTCACCTTTTTTTTGTACTGGGTATTTGTATCCATAGTTTGTTCTACACAAAGTGTTTTGCTTTATATGCAAACAATGGGGGCCAGTGTCAAGGACCAACATAGTCAGGCATCTAACCAAGGGACCACTGACAAGAACCTCTTGGAGCTGCTCTTCCACCATTGCTCGCTCACCTTTTATTCTGACCCAGACAGTGGTGAGGGGGAGCATAAGATGTCACTGCTTGCTTACTCATTGGGACTCTTTCTGCCAAGCAAGCCAATGATAACTCAGATGAGAAAGGTAGAGATGGACCACTGCCTGGGTGCTCTATCAGGTCTTCTTAAAATAATAATAGAAGGGTAGCCTAGCCAAACCAGGGCTGTTAAGAGAGTCATGGTGGTCGTTAGCAAGACAATGGAACATCTTGCTCCAGGTGTGATCAGAGACTGGAGATTTGGATGGTTGCCAGGGTAACTGCTTTGGGGCAGGGCAAGGGGCTTCTGGGAAGGAGGAAGGCTGAGATCTATCTTGGCGAGGGAGGACTGCCTGCAATGCTTTGGGGCATGCTGTAAGATCTGGGCCCCCTCCATGCAGACTGAGGGTGTAAATAGGCAAATAAACCCTATTTCTTAAAGCACGATCATCTCCGCAGTGTCTTCTGTTCTCCAAAGGGGCACAGACCTGTGATCCCATGTGCTCTAGCCACTGCTTGGCAGAGAGAGGGGGCAGGCACCAGGCTTTTGTAACATAATATAGGAAGGCATTTTGATGGTGATGTCATGTGGATGCAGCCCACAGCTTCTTTACATGAGCAGCAACACATGAGTCCACAGTAAACTGCCATGTGGAAGTACCCTTAGTTAATGTTTTCCCCTTGTCTTTGTGCATTTAGTATCATCGTGCAGGCCCAGCTGTGTTGGAAATGAATTATAAGTGAGTCATCTTGTACTGACATATTTCTTTCACTTTTAATTGTCTCCTCACTCTCTCCACCCTTTAGAGATACAAAGATATGGACTACATGGTGAAGGACAAATTTTTCCTGGAGCGGATCATGGACATGGAGTTCCAGGAACCAGGGGACATTTCCACTCTCTATAATGGTATTCCAAACACTTACCAGTGGGAATTGGTTTGTAAGCTTCTGCACTGGGTATTGCCTTTTATTAGTTCACATCCACACCATACATTTAGAGAACTACTGTGCTACTTTAACAATATATTTATTGGTTTATTTCATTTATATCCCACTGATTTCTCCAAGGAGTTCAAGTTAGTATAGTTGGTTCTCCCTGTCCTCATTTAATTCCCAGAACAACCCTGCATAGAAGGTTAGGGTGAGAGACAGTGAGTGCTCAAAGTCACCCACTGAAATTCATGTCTGAGTGGGGATTTCAGCCTGGTCTTCTTGGTCCTAGTATGACACTCTAGCTGCTATACCACACTTGCTGCCACAGGAATTTACCGGTAACTTCGTTAAGCGTGCTGACTTCACAGAGCTACCAGTTCTTAACAATCCTGGGAGATGCTGAGTTCCATAATGAGATGAATGAGCCCATGACTGCTCAAACAGAAACCAATCAAATGCAAGGAATGGATATGTGCCATTTACTGTACCACTGGTGGTTGAAGTATGTCACTAACCATTATACCAGTCTGTGAGACGTGCCCACATTTAGGATACTGCTCCTTGATATTTGTAGATGTTCACACACTCTTAAATTATTTTCCTGTGGCATGGAGACTAACAGATGGACAACAAAAGTTGACCCTGCAAGGCTTAGATCACATGCACACCATACATTTAAAGAACACGTATGCCACTTTAACCGTCATGGATCATCCTGGGAACTGTAGTTTGTTCAGGGTGTTGAAAATCGTAGCTCTCTGAGGTCAGCACCATTAACAAATAACAGTTCCCAGGATTTTCCATGACTGTTAAAGTGGTGTAAAAGTGCTTTAAGTGATGGCTGGTGTCTGTTAAGACTGGTAAAGCAGGAAGCAGGGAGTCCACCAGTAGGTGGAGCCAGAGCCAGGACAGGCAGAGCCACCCCCTGGCTGACTGTAATTAAGGGTCATAGGGTTGCCATATTTCAAAAAGTGAAAATCCATACACACAATGTCAAAATTCACCAAAATCGACATAGCCGAAACCCAGCTATATCTTGGAAATTCTGGGCGACCCTAGTGGGACAGTGACCCATTTGCCCTTATGGTCCAGCCTCCACTATATGTTTCAAGTGTGTGGTCTGGATGTGGCAATACAGATTCTATTTTGGGGTGCAATTTTTTTTTCCAGAAATGGAGTAATTGCTATGTGAGTAAAAAGGGTGGAAATCTGAAAAAGATACGATTTTCCTCTTCCTCTAGATGACCGTGCTTTATTTAGCAGAACACTTTTCTACAGTAACGAACTGGTGCTGCTGCTCTTTGAAATCCTTGTCTTCTCTGCTGTAGATCTGGCAGCACAGGATTTTTTATTGTCAACAATTGTGACCTTTGTCGTGCAAAAGGTAAATGGTTTTGTGACACCAGGTGCATGATATATCTCTAAAGAGTAGGGATTGGGGTGTCCAGGGGGGAAGCCCCAGGAGGAAGGGGCCAGCGGGGAGTCCCTGAGCAGCAGCTGGAGATCAGGACCAGCGTCTCCACCAGAGCGCAGTGGGGAGGGGGAGTCCCAGGAGTCGGGACCAGTGTCCTCACCACCAGAGGGAGGAGAGGAGTCAGGTTTGGCAATACCCACATCAGGAAGCGGGGAAACGGTCAGAAGGAAAGTCACCGGCTGGGCGCGCGTGCCAAGTTCAAATGTACAGGAGCGCGGCACAGCGGGGAGCCCGGGAAGGGAGCCAGGTCCTAAAGCCCGCCGGAGGGAGGGGCAAGACTCAGGAGGCTCAGCGTCAGAGGAGTCCAGGAAGGAGGGAACCCCAGAGGGCAGAAGGACCCAGCGCAGGAAAGAGCAGCGCAAGAGGTGGAGCCGGGCTAGAATCTTAAACTGGTGTGGGTGGAGCAGTGAGTCAGAGGGGACTTAGCCGGTCTAGCGTCGAGACGTGGGTCTGCGCGCCCAGAGCTTGGAAATGGAAACTAAACCTTAATAAAGACTTTTGTATATAACATCCACTGGGCGTTGGTCCTCTGTGAGCTGGGACCTAGCGGCAGTCCTGACAGTACCCATCTAATTCTCACTTCGCAAAACAATCAATACACAAACTGAAATGCTGCTATGCTTTGAAATTCACAGTTCTCCCAATTTAGTGATGGACTTCTCCAACCAATGCATACAATAATACATGTATTGGGAGAAATACCCACTAAAATGGTGACAGATTTTCATGAGGCCTTAAAAAGAAAGAAAAAATGCCAATTGATGCAGAACTAAAGTTTGGAGAAAGTGAGAGAATATGAAATTGACAGCTTTGTCCTTAGAGGATGAGATGTTAATTTTACTCTCTTAAAAATATGCTTGGAATGGAGAAAGCAGTGGAGGGTTCTGCCCCTCTCATTTATTGTGAGAGTGGGTAAAAACTGAGGGTTACGGAATGGAATTGTCAGGCAGTAGACATAAGCAGGGCTGTCTTAAGCATATCTGGCGCCGTGGTGCAAATATCTCTCCGGTGCCCCCCCCCCCGTTTTCCAGAGTTTTTACCTTTTTTAAGGGGGGGGAGGGGCTTTGGTCCAGCTCGTTTACATCATGTGGTCCAACGTGCACTTGGCATTGCACAAGAGGCACCTGGATCGCAGCCCAAACGGCCTCTCGCACCCTCCTGCAAAGCCTCCCTCTAAGCACCCAGTGCCCCTTACCTTCCCCCATCCAGGGAAGTCTGTGCGACAGGAGGGCCAGGAAGCAGATGAGGGGGCTCGATGGCTGTCCCATCCTTGCTTGGTGCCAGGATTGCACAAGGTGCTTCCCTGCTCCGCTCACATACTCTGCAGGGAGGTACGCAGGCAGTGACACGGCCAGAGAGGGGTGGGAGAGACACCCCCGCCCTCTCCCGCACCTGCTCCTGATTGCACCCGCCAGGTGCCCAGTCAGCCCCAGCAGGAGGGGATACAAAGGGGCTTCCCTGAGCCGGATGCAGTGCACTCCAATGGGCGGCTGAGAGGACAGCAGCGGACTGCCCCAGAGAGGGGAAGGGAGCACTCCCTGACTCTCCTTCCTGGACACTCAGCCTGTGGCGCCCTCCAAAATCTGGCACCCTAGCACCTCACGCCACTAACGTCTATGGGTAAGACGCCCCTGGACGCAGGAGAAAACCAAGAACATGTTTAATGTGATGGGTGTGTTGCCTCCCATTTTAACCAAAAATCCACAAACACACCATGGGCCACCTGAATGCAGCTGGTGGACCACTGGTGCTCCATGTGCCACAGTTTGGGTACCTTCGCAATAGACATGTTTCTTTATTGCACTACTTTGACTTTCAGTTTGTGAAGATGCTTCGCAACACACTTGGAAGGAGGAACCTGGCTGAGAAAACCTTGGTGGAGAAGCAATTCCTAATCTAGAACTGAACAACAAGCTGTTAATCTTGAATCTACATTTCCTGGCTGTGGGGTTGCAGCTGCTAATTGAAGATGTAGTGAAACATTTAGGACACCTTATCTGTTTATCCCCAGAACTGTGGCATGCACATCTTTCATATGAATTACAGAACTCTGCCCAGGGAATCTGTTCTTGCTGTCAAAGTTCAGTGCCAAAGCATGTGAAGTAGCATAAGTGCCTTTGAGCACTGGCCATGTATCGTTCCCAAAGTAGCAATGAAGTGACATTAAATCTTCACATACCTATTTTAAGTTGCATGGCTTCCCAGCACACATGGGCCTTAGCACTTCTTGGCTTGAAATTTTCAGCACTAGTGGGTGTGAATTGGTAAAAAAGCAAAACGAAACAAAACACCAATACTGTGCTCCTGCATGTTCCAACAGGACAAAAACAATCACAGACCATGGGCTCTGCAGTCAGTCGCTGAACAGAAGGTAGTGGTTGGACTGCAGCAGTGGTTGGACTGCAGGCTTAAACATGACTCATGGGCTGCATATAATAGTTTTTTGTGGCTCAATACCCACAACACTGATTATTTAAAAACAAAATATTTAAAAATGACTGCTCCCATGGATCCCTTGCTCTGATTCTATGAGGCTAACAGTTGCTTTTCTTATCTTACTCGCCCTGCAATGTTTTTGCAATGTTTTCCTTCTTCATCTTAGTAGTAGTATTAGACGTATATTGACTTTTACACTTTGGTCACACGTTCTGGCATTCAGCCCCTGAAGGACTGACCATGTGTTGATGCAGCCCTTGGTATGAAAAAGTTTAGCCACAACTGGAAGAGGTACTGTTCTTTTGTGTGAGAGAGCATTAAATTACACTTCCAAGCACATATGGCTGGCCAGTCTAAAGGCCTCCTACCAGCCAGCCAATCTCAGGTGCCCGGTTTTACACAACACCATTCTCTTCTGTGTCTAAAGGGCAGTGTCTAAAATGGTGTCCCAGGCAAGGAATATCTTCAGCTCTCCCCCTCCAATTACAGGTAATTGTTTTAATACATTGCGTTGTCCTGGCTGCAACAAAACATGACTCTCCCACATCAGTCTCTACAGCCAAAGCAGGCGGTGTAACCTTCCAATGGTTTGACTTCACCCTCAAAGGCACACTCCTCCATTGTATCCTGAGATAGACAGATGCCAACAACAACACATTGAGTTTTTAAAAATCACGTTTGTGGCGCATTTCATGATTTATACTTGTATGAGCTGATTTCTGCACATAGATCTGATCACAGTCCCTTACAAACACTCTGGCACACGTACCATTTGTTTACTGGGCATTGATGTTGTACATTTTCTTAAAAATTAAAAAGATTATGACGTAATGCTGTCATCAGCTTTACAAGTGAATGTGAACTTTTGTGTTATTTGTTTCAGCTGCTGGATAGTTGATGGATACATTTAGAGTAATAGTTAGCTTCTCAGCCTTACACACACACACGAGTTCAGGTGCTTGTTTGGGTCACATGCTACTGAATACACCTTTGCTGAATAGGACCTGAGCACATACTAATGTAGGAAGGAGCATAACTCATGGTGGGCGTTGCAAACAGAAGGTCCTAGATTTTGCCCTTTGCATCTCCAGTTAAAATAATCACATAGCAGCTGAGGGGGAAATAACTCTGCCTGAGACACTGGAGATCCACAGAATACCAGGCTAGATAGGTAAATAGTCTGACTTAGTACAACTCTGACCTGAGGGTCTTGGTTCAAGTCCCAGTGTCCTTGACACTCCTCAAAATAATTAACACGAAATCCTTGTGGAGTCACAGCCCATTTGCTACTGGTGTGCAGCATAGCAAGTTTGGGGTCTTATTTCCCAGAGGAGGTGGGGAAGACTGCTACTTTGATTCAGTCGTATAAATTAATAATGATGGTAACTTATTGGACTGCTGTGTATGTATATATTAGGGCCCTGTGTGTGCTTCACGGCACATCACAGGTTGGTATTTGCTAAAGACAAAATTAATCTCCTTTTGTCTTGAGAGTGATTCTAAATTACTGAACTATTGGCCACAGCAGCCCACAGAATGAATAAAAGGTAAAGGTAAAGGTACCCCTGCCCGTACGAGCCAGTCTTGACAGACTCTGGGGTTGTGCGCCCATCTCACTTAAGAGGCCAGGGGCCAGCGCTGTCCGGAGACACTTCCAGGTCACGTGGCCAGCGTGACAAAGCTGCATCTGGCGAGCCAGAGCCGCACACGGAAACGCCGTTTACCTTCCCGCTGGTAAGCGGTCCCTATTTATCTACTTGCACCCGGAGGTGCTTTCGAACTGCTAGGTTGGCAGGCGCTGGGACCTGATCTGCTGCCCTAGCACCATAAATCCACTTTGGGGTGGGGAGGACTTTTTGCAGCTTGGAAAGTCTCAGGGAAATGCATTGAAAAGTGTGGGATGAAGGAATGATTAACACGAAGACATGTAAACACCCCACAAGTAATTCAGGATGAAAGCTCATGGTCATTTAACAGCCCAACAAACAAATCAGAATGAATGTTCAATCAAGATTGGATATGGTCTAATCTTTGCTTAAGCTTTGTGCAAGCAAATAGGTCTGGAGGGGGTCATATCTCACTAGTATCTCTAGATGATGTTGAAACCTTCTCTTCTCTTTTTGAATGCTGTATTGTGGTCCTGATAGAAATTTTCCCCTTTATTGAAACAACAAGCAAACTCCAGTGTGTTCTATGATAATGCACTTACCATATCTAATTTGGCCCTTATTAACTTTATTCAAAGAGAAGGTTCAGAAGTAAAACAAGTTACCACAAAAAGAGAGAAAACAACAGTACTCTTTATTCTATCTGAACTCTCTCTTACTTGCACTGAAAATATATAGCTCTTCTACTAAAACATCTTAACAATGTGCCCAATAACAGGCAATCATCAGCATCCTCCACCCACTCAGTGACACTTAATGGCTCATCTGAGACACTGGCCTCAGAATTCTGACAAATCACTAAATCACAATCCAATGTGGCACATTTTATTTTGCTCAGATAAAGTATGTCATCAAGTGTGAATTACAGACCACAGGGAGAGCGAAAAAGGATAAATTATATCTCTTTTTTTTCAAAACACTAGAAATTGGGAAAGGCAAGGTCAGGGAAACTGATTGGAAATGCAAAGCACACAGCTACCAATTAAACTATGGAATTCACTGTTGCAGGATGTTGTGATGGTCACTATCATATGGAAGATAAACTTGTGGAGGAGAACGTTTAAACCTAATTATTTGCTTTGATTTGCCCAGTGATTTGAGGTGGAAAAAATTCAAAGAAGAAATGGGCTGTACCTCTTCAGGCAGGGGCAATGCAGTATGGGGTGGCCACTCCTGATAACGACACCTGAACTGCAAATGTACTTGTTTGCTGAGCTATCTATGTACATCTGATGTACAAATGATGTGTGGGTTTGTGATAATCGTAAGCTTCTAGTCCTGAATGAACAGGAAACTTTGCAAGTGGGATTGCACTATGCTCCCATCTTCTGCCCAAGCCATTTAAAAATTGAATGAGAGATTGAAAGTTAATGTTCTATTTTATTTTAAATCTCAAGTTTGAAGAAGGAGTGGTAGGTGCTGATCTGGGTAATCAGCATGGTGACTTAAGAATATTGCCGAACTGCAGCTCACATCATCTCTGATCATTGGCTGTGATGGTTGGGGCTGATGGGAGCTTACAGTACCTGGCAGATGCTGTTGGACTCAGTGTCCACTTCTGATCTAGAGGAAACCTGCATGAAAATGTAAAGCATAACCAGGGAGTAGATAAATAAATCCAGCACAGCTTCATTAATCAAGATAGTTGGTCTCATGTGGTTCTGCTGGTTACCCACTGAATCTGGGTGTATTCAGCATCCCTTAAATCTTGCAACTGGTCCCCTTCAGATTCCTTATCACTCTCCACTAGCTCCAGCTTCTGAAGAGTGCTTCGGATGCTCTAGAAATGGAAAGGTGTGACAATAGTTATCCTTCCAGCCAGTCTAATGATGATTATGTTGCAAACAGAGGCATGCCTAGGGTCCCTTGTGTCCTTGTTAAGGAGCTGATAGGTGATATTTGCATGGTGTGGATGTGACCCATGTCAGAGAACTGGGCTGGTAGTAAAGCTTTAAACCTCTCTGCCCACTTCACTGTCGCCTACTTTTAGAATAAATTATTTTAGCTGCACCAGACTCATGTAGTCTTGTGGGGTGGGGACAAAAAAAAATGACTTCAGGGTCTGGATACAATCCCCCAGTGATGCATACATGCAGTGATGGCTGCATGTATGCCATTTCCTTAGTAGACTACTACAGATTGTAGACTGTAGAATACCATAGACCAAGCTTCAGGACTTGCTTCTGCAAATTACTAGTAATACAGGGAATGCGGAGTCATGTGAGTACCAGCAGTCTGAAGTAGTTTACCACCAGTGTGTTATAGTGGACAGAGTGCTGTACAAGGACTGGTGAGTTAAATTTTTCACTTCCCGTGCAATCTTAACCATGTTTACTCAGCAAAGTAGCTGGTTTTTGAATCAAAACTCACTTATTAAAGTAATAACTCTGCTTTCTCACCTGTGTGGACCATGGGAGGGCAGTAGATTGGCTTGTTGTCGTAGTGTCTGGTCTCGCCTCATGGAAGGTTCCAGAAGCGATGTGTATTTTTGCTCTGAAATCCTAGCAAGGCAAGAAATCCTATTTAGGGCAATTATCACACAGCCAAATTTTGTTAGCAATCCCTACCTGGAGACCTGAAAATCATGCATGTGTGATATAACAAAGGTGCTACAATGATCAATAGGCATTAGTGATCTGGCCTCTGCCAATACACTGACTAATTAAAGTACAATGGTGTGACTGGGTAACCAAGGTGATATCTGGTCACAGTAAGCTGCTTGGAGCCTGTCTGTTTTGACTTCCTGGTAAGGAGAACAAGTGTAATGCAGCTTTCACCAACCAGGTACCCCCCCCCCCCCGTTTTGAACCATAATTCCCACCTGCCATGCGGGCTTCGGTTTTTGGGACCAAAACATCTGGAGGGCAACAGGCTAGTGAATGCCACTGCAACGTGTCAGTAACAAGATGGCTGTCACTCCAGTCCTAGGTGCTGTGGCCTACTTGCCACTGAGGGGCTAATCCTGTGCGCAAAATGAGTGCTGATGGGGCTCCCATGTCTGAATACTCCAGGCATACATGCAATTTATTTTGTTTTTAAATCTTGACATAGGCTGCTTACACACTATAACTATACCTTTGCAAAGCAACCCCCGGCACACAAAGGAAAGGATCATGGGAATTGTAGTTTACTCCTCACAGAGCTACAAGTCCCAACATACAAGTCCCAGAATCCCTAACAATTGACAGTTCCTAGAATTCTCTCACTTGTGGGAATGTGCTTTTAATGTGCTTTGTAAGTACGGCATGTGTGTGCAAACTTTCTGTAACATTTTAGCTTTCTGTTTGCCAAAGCTTGAGGAACGAACTTTCAGTCACAAAACCCCAACCTGCAGTCTGAAGAGGTATATATAGGCCAGGTACAGGTTTATTTATTTCTTTCCCTCAGTGAAAACTAGGCTTCTTCTGCTTCCTTATGACACTGAGCATATTCATAGTGATGGGAAGGGAGAGGGGGGAGGCCTTGGCCCTCTCAGAGAGGCCTAGCAGGTTTGGAGAGGCCTCAGGTCCTCTTCAGAGGGAGCAGGGCCTATGGCCTCCTAGATCGACCCTCCTAGATTCGTGTTTTCTAATTCAAAAGATAGCTAGCAATTTTTAATTTACTCTGTATTATGTCACAGATTCAGCTACCTCCAGATCTTTCTCTGCGTCATAGCTGTCAAGGGTTTGGAAGGCATTGGAATAGACCTCTAGGGCTTTTGCATGGAAGGTCATCTCAATGGTGACAAAGTCCAAGAATATCTTCTGTAATGAAAGGAGACAGCACATCTTGACATTACCCCCAACTTGGTTTGTGAAGCCCCCCCACAAAGTGACCTTGCTGGGTGAGGAATCTTGAGACCTCAACCACAGAAAGTGCCGATTTTCTCTTCGTTTGAACAGGCTGGGGTAAGCCATTTTATAAATGCACTTTCCCCTCCTCTTAAGGTGTTTGAGTCTCGCTGTTTAACAGAAAATTGGAAGAAGAAAAAAATCACAATGGAATACACACTAATTCTTGCTTGAAGCAGTCATATTCTTTGGGTTGATACAACCACTTGTATGGAAGGTAGAGTAAATAAATGGCAAAAGATGTAAGAGCTTCTATTCGATGCTCTTTTTTTTTTATGGGGGGTACTAAAGGGTACGCAGTACCGGCACTGTTTTTCCTCCAAATGTTAAAAGTGTGGCATTTACTGTAACAACCTCATGGTGAGTACCAGCACCTTAAAAAAAGAAGCACTGCTTCTATCCATTTCATGCATTTATTTGCAAGCTTACTGGAACAATCTAATAGATCTAATACTCTCTGGAGAGAATAATGCATATTCCATTTTCAGTTTAGCTTTTCAATTCATTTTCAATTTGTGTAACTTGAACATTGGCAAGATTTAAAACTTCATTTCTGGCAAAGGGGAAAGGTAATTGGCAGCCCACTAATTTTTTGTCTGTGAAAATAACTGAGACTTGATTTTGGTTGCCAAGGTTTTTGGACCCCATGGGCACATTTGGAAATTTGAGAGTGTGTTGTGGGCACGACCCACTCCAGTTGCTTATTTTCTCCTAGTGCCAGGTTTACCCTCTCACTCCCAGGGAGACAGGAAATGAGAAAGTGTATGTGTGCACATGCATTGATTCTACTGGATCTGATTATTACTGAGACTCCTTGGAAAAGTTTATTTGATCTTCCATGGAGTTTGGGTAAAAGTTGGATCAAGCAGACTTAAAATGGATCCTCTTGAATTTGCATGTTTTAAAAAGATCCCCCCCACTATCAAAGTTAAACATAAAATGGTAGGCTGGAAACTCTCCGACAGGGTGTTTACTGGCAGTATGGAAACATTTATCTAAGGCACAGATCCTTATAGATCTTCATGATTTTTTACATAGGATGACACAGCAAAACCACTAACAAATCACAAAATACATATATAGACAGCAAAGACCCTTGTTATTTAATTGTGGTTTTGAAGCGATCCCTTAAATAATTATGAGGATCCATGTTTTTGTGCCACAGCAATGCTGGAAAACATAAGTGCTGTGATTTTTATGGTTTAGTCAATGGAGACAGATGTGATTTGTTGGTTGATGGGAAGTGTGTGAAAAAAGTATGCCGTTTTAAGTGAATCCATTTTACTGGAACAAACATGCATGTTTATGTATGCATGTGTGCACCATTTCTCTCTCTCTCTCTCTCTCTCTCTCTCTCTCTCTCTCTCTCTCTCTCTCTCTCTCTCTGACACTTTCCTGATTTCTGTGGAACCCCACTTTCTCCCCTATGGCTGCTTATTTTTCCTCCTCCCTCCACCTGTCCCCCAGATCACTTACCTTTCCTTCCAACCAACCCTCTCTTAGTTGCTCCTCTTTCTAGTCATCTGCTCAGGTGCTGAGCCTTGAAAAGTTCATAGAGCTGTCACTCTTTCAACTTTTTCCTTCAGCTCTATATACTGTTCAAGGAGGGAAAGGGGTAACCATACTTGTCACCTTAAGTCAAAGGAGGCAATGGGTGTGTCTGTGTTCAGCTCAGGGATTTTGTGGGTACCAGGGCAAACCTCTGGTTTGCTATTGGCAACCCCTGGGGATGGATTATAAAATGGGAGTGAAAGAGACTATGCCACACTTCTATGTTTTCAAAGCTTATTTTGCCAGATCAAAAATTTAATCATACTCAAAACATTCTCATTACCTTTAAACCAGGATGACAAACCTTTGGCCCTCCAAATGGTGCAGGAGAACAATTCCCATAATAATCATTTACCATGCTGACTAGGAGTTGGGAGTCCACGGGTTTTCTATTCCTGTTTTAAACTTTCCATTTAAATTAATATGTGTTATCATAGATTTCCCTCCTTTTCTGTGACACCAGAGTAATTTGCATTCCACATCACTATATTATGTTTCATTCTTTTTAATTCCAGAATTTGATTGATTAGCAGAGTAGAAGTAAATAGTTCTTCCCAGCCTGGGTGATAAAGGTGGTGGTCACAATCCTATGGGCTTTTGAGAAAAGGATTTGAAAAATTAGGAGGGCTTTTCTGGAAGAAAACCCATTTCCCCCAAAATAATCATCTTTATTGCTCTCAACAACAGCGGTACCCACACGTTAAAGTTCATGTCTGACATGCAAATTTTCCACTAAGTTTGATGATGATGATAATAATAATAATTTATTTATTATTTATACCCTGCCCATCTTGCTGGGCTTCCTCCCAAGTACATGGACGTAGGATTGCAACCTTAAGCCTCATGTTATGATTACCCACTAAGAAGTCATTATTACCTGAATATCTTTTAGCTTTTGCTTCTGAAACTCATCCATGGTCTCTTCAAGCTGTTGTGTAGTTCGGTTTGCATCGACAGAGGCTTTATGTACTTGAGACTCGGCCTAGGCAAAGACAGGAGCGTAATATTAAGCTTTGAGGCTGTGGTTTAAGTATCCTACCTTTTAATCCTGAGTATCTCACTGAGCCTAGGGCTTGCCGATTGGAAGGTCAGCGGTTCGAATCCCTGCGACAGGGTGAGCTCCCACTGCTCGGTCCCAGCTCCTGCCAACGTAGCAGTTCGAAAGCACGTCGAAGTGCAAGTAGATAAATAGGTACTGCTCCAGCAGGAAGGTAAACAGTGTTTACGTGCGCTGCTCTGGTTTTGACAGAAGCGGCATAGTCATGCTGGCCACATGACCTGGAAGACCTGTCTGCCGACAAACGCCGGCTCCCTCGGCCAGTAAAGCGAGATGTGTGCCGCAACCCCAAAGTCGTTCACAACTGGACTTAACTGTCAGGGGTTCCTTTACCTTTACCTGTCTCACTGACAGAGGATCTTTAGGCAGATGCACATCATACATTTCATGCATACCCAACAAACATGACTTCCCTCAATCCTGTGAACTATAGTTTTCCCCAAGCTACAATTCCCAGCACTCTTAACAAACTACAGTTCCTCAGATTCTTTGGCCTCAGGATGTTGCTGCCCCAGTGATGCTGAATTTCATTGTATCTTTTGTTGTAGTTGGTCTTGACAGCTTCCATCAGTTTAGCCAATGCTTTAAATGTGCATTGGATATACTTTAAATGTATTGTGTGATCTGCCCTCCCTGCTAGTGAAACGGGGAATCATGGCCATGTGTTCTGTTGTGGAAATTGCCAAGGAAAAGTTGCTTTCTGCAAACCTTATGGCCATCACTGTTAATAACTTTGAAGCACATTATTATTTAAATTTATACCCTAGCCTTCCTCCCAGATGAGCCCTGGGTGGCATTCACTTATTAAGGGCGTAAATTAATTCTTCATTTATATGCTCATTGGGTTATGCTTTAGGAAATCCAAAACTTGCATTGCTGCAGCAAGTTGTGTGAATGTGTGTGATTGCGCTGTGAAAGATCCCTCTAGCAGGTAACACTGGAAGGCAGTGAACAGATAAGGGGCTTAGCTTTGCATTGCAGGGAGAGGTTGATTTGTAGGCCAAAAGAAAGAAAAAAGGATTAATGCTGAACTGTTCCCAGTGTAGGAAAACAAGCCTTCGGCCTTATCCTGAGGAACATACGCCTCCTGTGAAATCTGTTTCCGGAAGCATCTGCTTCAAGTTGCTTCATGGTAAGATCAGTCCCAACAGATTTTGGTTGCACCAACTCCTCTTTCCCAAAGTATTTGTGTAGAAAAGACGCTGTAGGTTGCTGATGAGCTAAATCAGCTTCCACTCAGCACTGCCTTGCTGTGAGCTGTTAGAACCCTGATGAGTGTTGGATGCAACTAAGCAAAGTAGATTTACGACAAGAAGTGCTATTTAAGATACAGTTGTAAACAAGTGGTGTGTGACTTCTGGACCAGCAGAGAACAGTGAGTCACTCTTGCTTATCAGGAAGGCATTCACTCAGATGAGCGACGCCTGACAGGATAAATGTATCACTCTCCATGGACACTTATGTACATTTATTTGCAAGGTGGTAATTCTGCCAAAGTTTTGCAAGGGCTTAAGTAATTGTTATTCACTCTCTTTTTAAGCAACCTCCCTCCTCTGCTTATGGGAGAATAGAAGCTTGACCTTTGTGTATAAAATATCCTACTGTGAATGCTTTGGAGTTTTGCCTGATTTGGCGGAGCATAATTATAGGGCCCTGTCTCACTGATTGCAGCATAATATAAATATAGGGAAATAATTTGTGTTGCACGCATAGCTGTCAAGTGTCCCTTATTTGAAGGGACAGTCCCTTATTCCAGCGCCATGCTGTCCCTTATTGATAGATGTCCCTTAAATGTCCCTTAAATGATGCCCCTTAAATTTCAAAGGAAGCAGCTCCTCTCCCTCCCTCCCTGCCAGCCAGGGAGGAGGGAGGCTCCAACTGTGTTGCTTGACACCCAGTAAGAAGTCTAAGAACGACTGGGGGGTGGAGCTTGCATGCCTTGTGTGTGGCTAGTTAATGCAAGCTGAGGGGGTTTTTGAATGCTGGACGCCATTTTGTTGCACGTGCTGCTGCAAACTTTGCAGTGCAAAGCCAGGCCGGGGAGCCATCTTAAGTTGAGGCTGCATAGGCCTTGTGGTGCATGTGATTCAGATTCTATTCAGTTGAACCTCTGGTTACCAAGTTGGTTGGACAGTGTTCTCGAAGCTACCAGCATGAGTTTGACCAGACTGCAGGAGGACAGGGAGACTGGAGTGCCTGGAACAGGTGAGGCTGCAGGTCCCTTATTTTCAAGGCTGCTGGTCCCTTATTTTCAAATCTGTAAGTTGACAGCTATGGTTGCACGGGTCATGAGAATCTGCACATGTCATCTCAAATGCATTTCATTTACTGTTGGAATACAACTGAACTCTGCTCCACCAATATTTTAAGATTGCAGTGGCATAAATATTTCCGAGTCCTGGCATATGAGAATTAGTACAACATCATAGATACCACTGTAAAATGTAAAATAGGATGTCCCTTCAAAATTACTTACCCTTAAGCATGTTTACCACCCTATCTACAATATAGTGCCTACTTTATTAGGCTTTTGTAAAGATTACTGGGGAAATGTGCATACACACATGTATGGGGCAGGGAAAAGCTAGTTTTTCAGGGAAGAACCCAACAATGCTTTTTGTTTATTGGAGAGGATTAAAAGTGTGATTTACCATTGTGAAGTCTGAAGTTGTCCAGTGCACTCTGTTATTTCTGGTCAATGTAATTCTGCTTCATGTATGGGCTAGGCCTGAGTCCTTTGAACTGGCTGGGTGCATTTCTTGATATGGATGGAGATTCATTTCTCTGTCTTCTGCAATTTGTTGCTGTGCACGATAAGTTGTGAGCAAATGAAGCTGGATCATGATCCATGCTTTTTGCTGGTGCTGCTGCAGGAATTGTGCGGAGAGTCACAATATATATCTTGTCTGTAAGTCAGTCCCTAATCCCTCTGAAATCAATGGAACTTTTTCCAAATACATGTGAAGTCTGAAATGTAAAACTCTGCTCCAGTGTGCTTCTCAAACAGACTGAAGTCAAGCGCAAATGCTATAGTATAAGAACTTACCCAGAAGTAGTGCCAGCAGAATGCCAGTGCTTAAACTGATGGTGTGAATGCTCTTACTGTTGCACTTGTAGCCAACTTTTCCAGAGCAAATGGGGAATGGTAGCTGTGGATGCCAGTGTTCATACTTGCATGTTAACTTACACACAGTGGTGATCTAATCCCTTACCTGTGACTGAGTATAAGAGTCAAGGGGAAAAAATAGGAAGCAGGATCCTGAGCAGGATCTCAAGCTAGAGGCTATTGAAGAGGATAAATTTCACATACAGGCAACTCTCCATTTTCGCGGGGTTTGCGTTCCTGCCCCACCCCCATGTGTTAGTGGAGCATGCATAAGCCCACATGGCCCCCGCCCTGCCCCTATGTTTGGGCCACTTCTGGGTCTGGGGTGATGAGCATGTGTGTTCATGCATCAATCTTTATAAGCTGGATGCACTTGACTTGCCTGGATACCCTCTGGTCCCTCTTTAAGCCATCATAATATTTGTTATAAAAGTGGTTTCTGGAGTGGTAGTCCTGTTAGCCTGTTGCAGCAAAAGCAGCAGTGTCTTATGGCACCTTAAAGACTTCCAGATTAAGTTTTTAGTCTTTAATGTGCCACAAGACTCTTTGTTTTTGTACAGACAGATTTTGGTAGTGGTTTGTGGTGAGAGAGGCCCATGTTCAGTTTCAGCACCAGAGGGCAGTCAAATCCATTAGTAGATCACAGAAACTGTGGCATTGAGGAGGGAAAGGAAAGGGTGTGGGAAGTGAGACATCAATATCACCTACTGTGCATGTATTAAAATTTACTCTGGCTCCAGTGTTTGAAGCTGAACATATGTAGCATTAGCCACAATCCGTATGCATCCTCTAGTTTCTTGAGAATATTGCTGTTTGGTGTTTTTCCCCCTCAATCCAGCTTCCATCCAGTTTCAAAACATATGCTAGCTAGAGGTAAGCTGAGTGTGTACGTTTGAGAGACAGCCGTTGAGCATGCACAGTTTATAGTGCATGCACAGATGACAGCTTTACTGAATAGGAGTTTGGCAGGGTTACAGGCATGAGGAAACAAATCAGGTAATGTGCATCAAGTGAAGATACTCCTGCTTCCTCTCTGATGTGCACAGACTATGCTGCCTCTATATTGCACAGGTGACACTCTTGGCATGACCCAGGGGATCAGGCATTATAGTTGTTCACACCCATTTTCTAGAAGATCTCTGCTGACAAGAGACACCTAGTTGGTGTGTTTCTATATAACCTTCTAAAGAGCTCCCTGAGGGGCAGAATAGGTGAAATTAATCTAGGTACGGAGCTCAACATATGGCAGCTAATTGGTACCACTGCAAAGATGAGTCAAGTAAGGGGTGGGGAGACATGCAAGCTCCTTTTGGTCTTCCCTTCTTCTGGTGTCAGCCATTCCATCAAGCACTTATTAGAGAGATGGGAAACAGGGCTATTCCATCAGCTCTTCTGAGACACCAGCATCATTTGGCTCTACCCTCAACTGTCGCCTGGCAGCTCTGCATTCTATCAAGCTCTATCAGTGGAAGAGATGGGACCCTTTTAAGTCGAATAATGGGATAAAATGCTTCAAATAAATAAAAATATTCTGCCAAATGTTCAATAAGTTGCTGGACTCTGCTAAATGGCTGTGGGCCTTGAGTCGATAAGTTTGAGAATTTGGTAATAGGGTGGGAAGGGGGATGCAGTTTAATCTTTTCAGTTCAAATGTGCATGATTGTCTCCTAGAAGAAACAGCATTTTGCCCCACACAATCTTCTGTGTGCCTCTTGGAGGGAGGGAGGGAGAGCTCTTCTACCTCCCTGGAAAATTGCTCCACAGCTGCATCTTTCTGTCTTTCCCTTGTTTTATGGCTGCTCTCTCAGCAGTTGAGTTTAGCACAGCAGGGATTAAGAGAATGTCAAGCCTCCTCTCCTCCCCTTGAGAATCTTCCTGAGGATTTTGCTGCTGAGAGCTTCTCCCTTTGGAAGAAAAGGGATAGTTTTTGAAGAAGTTCCTGATTAAAATATCTTTTGCCAAGGGAAGGAGGAAAAAAAGGAGGGAAATCTTTTTTTGAGCTGCCTGGATTATGGTGTTTTGCTTCTTTCACCAACACAGGACTTATTTCCCCTTTGGGTGAATTTTTCATGAAATAAGAGGACTCACATTTCTCTCTGATATTTTAAACATACTGATGCTAGGAAGCTATTTGGATATTTAGATTAGAATATCAGACCCTTAAGGAATTAGGTGGCAAATCTGGGCCCCTGGGAATAATGAAGTCTAGTGAATTAGGTTTGCTGCAGTGTGCTGCACTCAAGATCTAAGGCTTCATACACACCATACATTTAAAACACGTTTAAAGTACATGGCTTTTCCCAAAGAAACCTGGGAGCTCTTGTTTGTTCCTCATAGAGCTACAATTCTAAGATTTTTTAACAAATTATGGGTGTTTGCGGTGATGGGGGAGGGGTTGTACCTTTAGTGGGAGACACTTCATGCTCCTTCTAGGGTTTTCTGTCCACCTGTGGCTCCTAGAAGCTGTCAGCATGTGACAGTGGCCACATCCAAGGAAACAGCTTTAACTGGCCTTCTAAACCAGGTGAGGGTAGCCAATGGGTCTCAAACCCTCTGTGAGCATGCAGACTTCTTCCTGCATGCAAAGACAGGCTCCAGCTGATGGAGTGGATGAGACCAATGGTGGGTCCAGTGGTCAAGAGGGCAGTTTCTGCACAAGCTGTAGATGGAAGTGAGGGGAAGAAGGGGCTTGTTAAACTGGGAAAGTAGCTCTTCTAGAAGAAGGAAAACTCTGATCCTAAACCTCTGCTTCCTTGTGGGATATTTTCTGAAGAAGAAAAGGCTAAGGAGTAAATCTTACACAAATCCAGAACGGAGTCTCTAAGATGGTTGGATGGCGCCTTGTATGTCTCCTTCCTGCAACTCTGGCAGCCAAGCTGGTGTCAGATATATTGCTCTGCTTTCCTTTTGACTACATCAGTGAGGCCAAGGGGGGTCTTGTAGTCTGGGCAGCCAAAGACCTCCATACACAGTGCCCAGGCTTGCATCAGAGTGGTCACTTCAGTAGCACAGCGGTTTGATCCCCAGATCCTCACTGCATGGTCTCTTGAGACAGATGGATGCCAACAACAAAGCAAGGTAACAAATGACAGTTCCCAGGATCCTTTGGGGGAAGTAATGTGCTTTAAAAGTATGATGTGTACATAGCCTAAATCAAAAGGTGCTTGGGGACAATCTAAGAAGTTAATGCTCTAAGATGGCACTGATTACTCAGTGGTGACAGGCCCTCTGCACATGTGTGGGGGCTTTCTCACCTTTGTGAAGTAAATAAATTCCAGGGTGCAGCCTAGCATAGCAAGAGACTCGAGGCACAAATTTTTGCATGCCCTTACTAAAATGTATGTCCAGGGGTCATGTGTTTTTATCTCCAATTTCATGTTTGCAGCTCTGTGACAAGGAAGTAAGCGGGCAGTGCAGGGGGTGTGTGCTTTCAAAACCTATGCTTGTTATCTGAGCATTATTCATACTATTTTCATCTCATCGGGGCCCCAGTTCCCTCTCCAGAGAGCCAGTTGTGAGCCTGCAACAATCTATTTTGCTTTTCCTTATTCAGGGAGATGGTTTTCCCTGTGTATGTCTGTTTCCAATAGGTTTCATTGAATTCCACTGCTTTGTGGAACGCTCAGAAGGAAACCTCACTGTAATAATAGCCACCCATAGCAAGGGCTTGTAACTTTGCCTTCCTGATATAGCTGCATTAAGAAGGCCGGAACTCTGCAGTACAGTACTGGGGAGCCAGGACTGTTTTTGCCGGAGTAGGGAAGAGATTGAAGCGGCAACATGCTAACAAGGATACAATCATCTGTCGGTCGGATGGTGACTTCTGTCGGATCTTCTCCAACTTCTCTAGCTGCTTTATTTCATTGTTTCGGGCCTTGTTGAATTTCTTAATCTCAGCCTGTTTAATGTAGCAAAATACAACAATTTTATTAGTATATTTTAAATTTTAAAAAGCTCTCACATTATAAAATATCAGAGTATTGTTCAAAAAAGCAAAACTAAGTATAAAATACACAACAAAAATAATACAGTTAACAGTTCAACACCAGAGAATGCTCAGTTGACCATAATTAAAAATTTCATTAAGCTAAAGCTTAGGGAAATATAAGGTCTTAAGTAGGCATCCGAAAGAACTGATTGTGGGAGCTTGTCTCATCTCATGTGATAATGTATTTCATGTTAAATAGGCCACAACTCTGGAAATCCTACTATTGCTGGACAGAAGGCAAATATAGGAGTCCTTGGTACCACCAGGGGTGGTTCTGTGCCATGGGGTTTAAGGGGTGAGATATTGTCTAAAGTAGCTATCTCTCAATTTGTTTACAGCTTTGTAAACAAGTGGACACCTTGAACCTGGCTTGTTAGCTTATGGCAGCCAGTGCAGATGCTTCAACAAAGGTGTAACATGTTAATGACTGTTAGCTCCAGGCAGCAACCTCACAGCAGCATTTACCAGTCAAAGCTAATAGAAGCAGCTTCCTATGTTCCTACACCTGCTTCTGCATGAGCTTGTGTCCCAGTTTAGAAAGTCATTGGAATTCCACAGTGAACTTGGTGTGGGCTTGCCTTTTAAAATAAATTATTTGCTTACCCTAGTTTGCTTGATGAGCATCCCATACATCTTCAGAGGTGCAATAACCTTAACCTCCAGTCTCTCCACCTAATGGAGAAAGCAAGACAAGTATAAGGAAACACGCATTTTAAGAATTGCTGCATTGACAACCATAGTGCACCTTTAGGAGTTTTTTCATTTGTTTTCGTTATGTTATGTATTTTTATGCTGTATATTACCTTGTGTTATTCACATGAAGGGTGGTATATAAAGTAATAATAATAACAACAATAATAAACAGGTTGCACCTCTTTGATCCCTGACAGTTATGCAGTTGATGAAAACACAGTTCTTTTGTCACATAAAGTAAAATAAAACAAGTCATCCAGAATATTAGTTTGAGAGGATGTCTGTGTTTGTCTGTTGTAGCAAAGAGTCTTCAGGGTCCTACAAGAATCTTTTCTCTGATCTTAATACAGAATGGATATTCCCTTGCTCTTACTCCATGCACACCCACTGCTCTGGATTTAGGTTGTCAAAGTCAGCTTTTCACCTCTGCCTGCCTGTAATCTTGCACCTTTGCCAGTTCCTCAGCAAAGTTTTTCACAGTGGTCCGCAGCTCAGGATTCTCTGTGTTTCCATAGTCAATGAGCTGCTTGACTAGCAGGTCAGACTTGTCTCGAAGCTTTGCAGTCTTGCGTGTGTAAGCAGCCATCAGAATGCAGAATTTCCCAAAATATTTCTCTGCATTGGTGACTATATTCTCCATTATCTTCACTTGGGTGTCTCTGGAAAAGGGAAACAAGTTCCTGCTTTTTTATTTATTTAAGGCTATGCACACAATTACCCTGTTTACTTCATCTTCAGTGTGCTCCCACTGCTGGTGTTTGAAGCTGAGTAAACATGATATTAGTTATAATCCACATGTATCCTGCAGCTTCCATCCAGTTTGAAAATGTAAGCTACAGTTAAGTTGGCATGTGTACATTTGAGAGACAGCTGTTGTACATGTGCAGATTCATTTTATTTAATATATTTATATCCTGCATTTCTCCCAAGTTGGGGTTCAAGGGAACTTATGACCTTCTAAAATCATTTTAAAATACAAACTAAAAAAACCTACCAGTTTAAAAAATAGTTAAAATACAATAAAACACATTTATAACCAACATTAAAATACCAATCGTCCTGATAATGGTCCAGTTGTCAACATCGTCTGAATAGGGCAGTATTAGCCTGTCTGTGGAAAGATAACAAAGAGGGAACCAGTCTAACCTCTCTTGGGAGGCAATTCTACAGTACAAGAGCAGCTGCAGAAAAGGCTGTCTCTTATGTCACCACCAGCTCTGCCTCTGATGTTAATTGGATCAAAAGAAGGTACTCACTCCCCTGAGGATATTAGCACCCAGCATAGGGGCCCCCAAAGTTGATGGGTGCGTGTGTGCCATGTCATATGATCATATATGCAGTGTGGGGTTCACCTGCCTCCCCCCAATATTCTATTCAAGTTGGCACCCCTGGTACTCGGGCAGGAAGATAGAGTCCTTCAAGAACCTGGACTCAAGCCATAACAGCCCTTGGAAAGATGACAGCTTCATTAAATGTTTTGGGGTTAGGAAGTTGCAGGCCCGAAAAAAAAACAAATTAGGTAATGTGCACCGGGTGAAAATATCACCACCCCCTCTCTGGTGTGCACAGCAAGTGCAAATGAGACTTAAAGTGCAGTGTGGGAAAATGAGTTTGTTGTGCTGTAAGCTGTAGACATTGTGTTTCTCTTCTTCCCTCATTTTTTCTTCTTCTGGTGATGTAAAAGACTATCCCCTCTCACATTTACCTACCTATGTGCAGAGATTATTATTTGCAGCAGGCCTTCAGGTGCTCTCCACTCTCAGGTGAGTTGAGTAGCAGCCAGGTCACGCAAAGACCTTTTTGTATTGTGGTATCATATCTATGGACTTCTTTCCTAAGGGAGAGGCTTGTTTGGCACTGACACCTACATCTTTTTCACACAGCAATATATATATATTTAAAAATCCCAGGCCTCTTTTAAAAAAATTTCTTTCCTTCTGTTGAATCCCTAGTTATAGGTTTGTCGTCTTCTATCCCTCTTCTAACATGGCACAAAAAATCTAAGCAGGTGAGGTTTTCCTCAGCACCACAGCTGCATGCAAGAAAGAGCACCTGCTGGATTTTGGGCTGCAGTTAGAGCTGCAAAAGCAGGGGTGCTTTGAGATGGATTAGAGGTAAGTTCCTTCTGCTCTGACCTTTTATTCTTAAATACTTCTCCCCTAGACATTCTTTCTCTCCCCCACATCCCCATTCCGCTATCATTCTTCCAAAGTTCTCAGGAAGGCTGATTGGCTTTAATTGAAGAACTTCTGTAAAGCATCTATTCAGTCTTCCATTGGTGGAGCTTTGTCATCAGGGTAAATGGCAGCTCTTTGTCTTCCCCTGTACAAGCTGACCTCTCCTGTACATTCATAGCTACCTCTTCTGATGTGTATCTTCCTGTGCCTTCTATGCTTAGCTACTCCATGTTTTCTTAGCTACCTGCCCTCTTCCAAGCACGCCTGGCTACTTCCTCTGGTACCATACATATTTTCCCATGCCTTCTGTGCTTAGTTACTACCATCCATGAACCTATAGGTACCTCTCTGATGTACCGTATATCTTCCTACCCCAGTGCATACTTAGCTATACCTCTCATGCATATTTCGTATGCTTGTGTACATATTATCTTGGGTCACTGTGCCTACGTAGCTTATCCTCCCCCCATAGAAGCTTATCTCTCCCATACATATTTACCTAAGCCTTGTACGTTATCCCATGTGTATCTTCTTATATCCCTTATACTTAACAATCTATGCATCCCCTGTGCATGTCTTGCTGGTGGAGGGGAGTGCTTTGCATTTTTCCTAGGTCAGGCATAGGCAAACTCCGAACCTCCAGATGTTTGGGACTACAATTCCCATCATCCCTGACCACTTGTCCTATTAGCTAGGGATGATGGGAATTGTAGTCCCAAACATTTGGAGGGCGGAGTTTGCCTATGCCTGTTCTAGGCCCTCTACCTTTATTCTTAATCAGCCTCAAATATCTTTCTACACTCTTGCTTTTCTTCTTATACCCTGAACATGATTATTTCCCCTCCTGTGAAATTACGCCAAAGTACAACAGCAGCATTGGCTTACATTCATACCTTGCAACTGTCACTTGTCCTATTCATCCCTTTTTCTGTTGCCTCCCTCTTTGTCAAAAATTAGCTTGTAATCTTCTTGGGGGCAAGGCTTGTCTTTCTGATTTATGTTTTTCTGTATTGTGTCTTACGGTATGTGCTATAGTTGCTGCTGTGTTAATCACAAAAACTCCAGTCAGTGCCACCCATGCCACCCTGACTCATCATTTCCTGAATGTTCTGCACCTCAAAGAGCAGGTTTAAAATCAGTCTGCAAATGGGAACATTTCTAAAAAGAGCAAGCTAGTCTTTCTTACCGAGAGAGGATGATATTCATGTTTGCAGGAATCAGCTGGTCTTCAGAATATTTACAGCAATAACAAGGCTCTGGTGGAATTGAAGGAGCAGCTGTACCAGGTGGCACTCCAGGCCTAGTTGGTATAGTAACCCCACCAACAAAGGCATTGCCCAGGGGAACAGGATGGGTGATGGTCTCCAAGGGTAACTGTTTCTTGGAGTAGGGTTATTTCTGGAGCCCAGCCCAGCTGAGTATTTGTTTAGACTAACGTACTCAACGTAACACTGCCTAGGGAATCAAATTACTTGTTTGTTTTGGTTCCATTATTGTCATTTGTTTTATTAATTATGGCAAATACTGTTCTGGTTTGGTTCTGATTCAGGGTACTTAGGAGTTCAGATGAGACTTTTTCCAAATAATGAGATTATCAAGGAAATGAATGGTTTGGACCAGATTTCCATGCATCTCCAAGAGCATGGTTGGATTAGTTCTATAATTCAGTTGGATTTGTTGCATAAACCCACTAAAATGTATTTGTTTGTGTTTTTAAATCTATACCCTGCTTTTCTTCAGAGAAACCCAAAACAGTAGCAGAATAGCAGAAAAACATTAACTGGCATTCAGTACCTGTGATTTTCAGAAAAGGCTTCTTGAAAAGCAATGTGCTTTTGCCAGGTAGGCTTCCTTGGAGAAGGCATTCCCTACAATTGGATCTACAACTGAAAAGGCCCTGCCTGTTGGCGGGCCCTTCCATGCATCCTTTTTATTGTGCTTTCACAATGATTTGTGCTCATGATGGTACCAGGGTGCTTATATGTAATTCCACTTTCAATACAGCTTGTACCTGGAAAATTATTGGGACAGACATACTGCTTTGTTTCTATTCAGTGCACGCCTTGCACCTTCCTGCTGAAGTCCTTTAACTTTTCAGACCAATTGACTGACTGGGAGGTCTTGTGCAACATACCCGCTTCCCAGCAGATTGGATGTTTTGTGATAAAGAAGATGGCGGGGAAAGTGCAGTGGAAAGTGTGGGGTGACAATTGCTTTGACACAACATCATCTAACCTTCTCACAAACAAATCAGGGTGAATGCTCATTAAATAGCCAGCCTCCTCTAATCTCCCTGCAAACAAATCAGGATGAATAGTCAATAAACAAGTCATCTGAGAGCACCCTGATGCAACAATAACCACCCTGATACCATCATGAGTACAAATAATCACGAATGCCCAAGAAAAAGATGAGTGGAGGGGCCAAAAATGTATTGGGTCTGCATTGTTGAAAGAATATCATTAGCGCTTGCTCTGACTACCATGACTTGCTTTCCTTGCTTTTAGATATTGCTTTCTTTTCTTCCAGCCTTCTCATAGTCTGGAGTTAGAGGGTGCTTCCTGAGGGCATGGAGAAAGCTGTTAAGAGGATAAAGAATCTCTTCTATCTGTCCAGATGTGATAGGTCAGCAGGAAGTCTTGTTTTCATTGTGTTGCAGCTGGGCAGGCAATGCCTGTTGATGTGCCCCAGGGTCTGGCTCAGTGGATGTCTGAGGATTAAGTGTAATCGAAATTCAATATATTCTGTAGCAAGATAAGAAGGGAGACTGAATGGAAGACCTATATATATGCACACGTATATGCTGTTTTTACACACAGAGATAGGTTTTCTAAAGTGGGTAAGCTAGTCTGTGCATGGCTGTTTGCGGAAGACAATGGGCTCTTCCAGACAACCTGTTTATTGAGCATTTATCCTGATTTGCTTGTACAGCACTTATGCAGTGGTTAGATTATGTCTGACCTTTTTATTGTTAATGGGGTGATTGTATGACAATGAGCATTCATTCTGTATCCACGCTTATTTCCTTGCAGGCTGTTTACATATCTTCCGGTTAATCATTTGTTCACCCCACTTTTCAATGTACCAGTAGTTTCCTGTCACAACCCTAAAAAGTCATTTTTTTAAAAAAAGGGGGATTTGTTGTGCTAGGGTGACAGAATGTTTTAATTCACTTCAATTCTGCAATCCTAAAGTTCTGGTGTATGTTTGAATCCCGCCTGCAAAATCCCTCCTTAGTGCTTGAAATCTACTGTGTCTTTTGGAAACGCTCTTTGCGTGGCGAGTTCCCGCCCCCCACCAGGATAAATAAAGACACAGGACACCGTATGTAAGGTTAATTGGGCGAATTAGGCCACAACTTTATTGAATTCAGGAATGAGAGGCATTGGCATAGGCATTGGTCCTAACGGCTATCCGGCTCCAGCCCATTTGCTGGAGACACGGGGAAGGGTTAACCTTATATCGGGGGAGACTCCCGCGAGGCACGTCGACTAGGAGCTCCCCCGGGTCACCGCTCTGGGGCGTGCCTTTGGCCCACACCTCCATAGGCTTCGGACAGGGCCACGCCCCCCGGGGTCCTTTAACGGACCACCCTTCGCTC
Organism: Podarcis gaigeae; assembly: GCF_964106915.1. Lineage (NCBI taxonomy): Eukaryota > Metazoa > Chordata > Lepidosauria > Squamata > Lacertidae > Podarcis > Podarcis gaigeae. Next base: position 40,044,251 of record NC_139684.1, on the reverse strand, counting down.
GCTGGGGGGAGGTGATGGCGTTCCTCCCCCCCCACACATCGTCTTAACCCCTTCATACCAATGCCTACCGCCACACGAGCAAACGCTCGCCGCCAATCCTCTCACGCCTGAACCAATCCCTTATCCCCATAGCTATATCCTCCAGCCATATATCATTTCCTGCATCAGACAGATGCACGCCATCAAACCGGTAGAGGGCCTCACCATTGAAACGAATGCCCGGGTGTCGTATGACCTTTCCCCCCAGGGCTGCCACTCTACGCACCACCGCCCGATCCACGGCTTTCCTCGCCCTATTTATGGCCATCGGGCACCTGCAATCCCTCCAAACCCGCCTCTCCATCAAGGAGGCCCAAATGATTGTGAGGTTTGGGTAAGTGGACTTAAGCTCCTCCAGGTCACCGAATATGTGCCACTGCAAATCGACCGCCTTTCTATAGGCCAGGTCGTTTTCACCCAATTGTATCAATAAAGCATCCGGGGGGCCCTCTCTCGCGACTCTGGTCTTAAATGCGGGCAACATCTCAGCCCAACGCATTCCCCTCCGCGAGATCCAAGATATTGTGATGCCATCAGGCAAGCCCAGTCGCGGCCCAAGACCGGAATTGATGGCGCGGACCCTGGCCCAATGCACGATGCTGTGCCCGATTAACCAGACGCGCACTCCCATATTTCCTGCAAGAAATCAAAAGAATGGGCCATGGTCAGTGAACCCCCAACTGGGAAATTATAAATTCTTTCTTAGATAGCGTTTGTATGCGTCCGATTTCCAGCGGCCTAGATCCTTAATCCTCTCGGCCGTAAGGCCCAGGTGCATTGCCGTGGTGGCCGCTCCAATCCTAAAGGAGTGCGCCGCGAAATCTGCCGGTGGGAAGCCACATGCTTTAAGAGTTAAGCGCATGACCCTGGTGAACTGGTGCCGCGTCAGGGGTACACCGTCCGCATGGATCAAAAGAGGCCCCGCCATGTTAGGTCTCATAGACAAGAAGCGTCTGGTGTCCTTAACCGGACACGGGCCTAGTTCCCCTGTTGCCAGAAGCCGGACCAGAGCCCCCCTCCCGAACTGGTCTGTCTTGGAACTGCGAATCCGTACAATCAAATCTTCGCGTGAAAGTGTGATGTCACTCAACAGTAAGCCCCGGGAGGAGCCAAGCTGACCATCCTCAAAAACCACCTCACCCACACGCATCGCCCCGAAAAAGGCGATGGAGTATGCTGCTGAAAACAGGCGTGCCTCATACTTTGACCAACAGACCGTTCTCAACCTTTTATGGATTTGGAAAAGTATGTCAAAAGAAATAGGCCTCCTCAAGTCCCGGGCTGGGGGCTGCAGCCTACGCCAACCTTCTAGAGACTTTCGTATGACAAATTCAGCACATGGATCTGACGAAAATAACGCTTTGCAAAAGAAAGAAATTGCTGCGGCCTGTAGGTTGAGGGTTTTTGGGGCACGTCCCAGGCGTTTTAAGTGCACTAAATAGGACAAGACCTCAGACCTAACGGGAGGGGCGTTGCTCCTGGCGGCGCTGGATTTTGCCCGGAACTTTAAGAAATCCGACCACGCCTTCTTATAAGATCTCAACGTGGAGGGCGCCAATGAAGCTAATACTCCCTGAATCACTTCTGGTTCCCAGGACTCTGGTCCCCAAGTCTCCACAGCTGTTCCGGGAAGGGCTGAGGTAGTAACTGAGCATCCGGTGCTAACGAGCGGAAGCGGTCCATCTGAAAACGAGATAGGGCATCCGCGATATCATTGTTAACACCAGGCACAAATTTGGCGGAAAAGTGGATATTAAGTTCTAAACAGCGGAGAACAAAGGAACGCAGAAGGGCACCAACTCTTGAGGAATGCGCGGCCTGCCTAGTGAGGACTGCTACTACCGCCTGGTTGTCGGTGTGGAAGCAAACCCTATGGTTGCTGAAAACCTCTGACCATAAGTGGACTGCCACTACAATTGGGAAGAATTCTAGGAAGGTTAGATCCCTGGTAATGGGCCCTCCCCTCCATGCTTCAGGCCAACGCTGGGCACACCATTGCCCTTTAAAGTAAACGCCAAACCCGAGGGAGCCTGACGCGTCCGAATGCACTTGAAAGTCCACCTGCAGTGACAAGTTCTCTTGCCATAGGGAAATACCGTTGTAGTTCTCGAGGAACTTCAACCAAATTTGTAGATCAGATTTTACTTCCTTAGAAAGCCGAATCCTATGATGAGGGGAACGCAGGCCTGCCGACAGCTTCGCGAGGCGGCTACAGAAAGGACGGCCAGGGGAAACTACCCGGCAGGCGAAATTTAAATGACCAAGAAGTGATTGTATCTGCCTAAGTGTAACTTTTTTAAGGGGGAGGAGTTGCCGAATAAGGTCACCAAGTGCCACCAGTTTCTCTCTGGGGAGTTTTGAGGTCTGCGCTACAGTGTCCAACTCGATGCCTAAGTAGACCATGGTTGTTGCTGGGCCCTCTGTTTTGTCGTCGGCTAGGGGAACTCCTAGCTCCCCTGCTAATGATATGAAAGCTTTGAGAAGCTCTGCACACCTATGTCTGCTATCAGCTACGAGGATAAAATCATCCAAGTAGTGCGACACACCTTCCGTGCCAGTTCTAAAGCGAAGGGCCCAGTCCAGGAAGGTACTGAATGCCTCAAAGGCTGCGCAGGCCACTGAGCAACCCATGGGCATAGCTTTGTCCACAAAATAAGCCCCCTCAAATTTGAATCCGAGCCACCGGAAATCTTCCGGGTGCACTGGCAGGAGCCGAAAGGCCGACTCAATGTCACATTTTGCCAGCCAAGCGCCCCTTCCAAATTTGCGAATGACTCTGACCGCTTGGTCAAAGGTGGCGTATCTCACTGTACAAAGCTCCTGCGGTATCGCATCATTGACAGACCCTCCCTTTGGGTAGGAAAGGTTGTGAATCATGCGAAACTCGCCCGGCGCTTTCTTGGGGACTATGCCTAAAGGGGATACATGAAGGCCAATGATTGGAGGAGCTAAAAAGGGGCCGGCTACCCTACCTGCTTTGATTTCTTTGTTAATTTTCTTACGGGCAACCTCCGGCATCTCCCTGACTGACTTCTGATTAGGGGGATCGCCCGAGTTGGGTGGAAACGCAACCGGGATTCTGAAACCAGTACGAAAGCCCTCCCATAGGTACCCTGCTGCTGTCCTGTTGGGGTAGCTGTCTAAAAGGTTTTTTAACGGGGCCAGCTTGATGGGGGAATAGGCCAATGCCAAATTAAGGTTACTGCCTGTTCCCTTGAGATCCGAAAGAGGCTCCCTGGCCACCTCTGGGACCCTGATTGAAAGAGCCCCTTCCACCCCGAAAGGGCTGCCTCCCTTTAATGCAGGCAGTAGATGGGTGATTACCCGAACATCTTTCACATTCGTGACTGTACTTACAGGCCGGTCTCGCACAAACCCCTTTATTAAATTCCCAACATAGACGCTTCTGCTTGGCGACGGTCCTCCAAGATTTAGATGGATCCTGGTACTTCTTTTCCACAAAGGGGCCCACATGATCCGACCAAATATTTTGGTCCCTCAGGTCCCAGCGAGTGGAGGATAGCAAGGAAGCATTTCTACGAAAATCTTCGTCATAATTCAGGGCAGCAATATCACCGGCTAATTCCCGCGCCCTCCTCACATGGGCCAAGTATGCAATCAAATGCATCGCCCGTTTAGGATAAGCGGCGCTGACCACACCTATGAACACCTGGAACCCATTGAGCCAATTGTCGAAGGTACGCTCGACCCTTGGCGTTCTGTACCTGCGCTTCCCGTAACTGCGCCTCTTTTCACCTTTACCTGTTAGTTTTGCAGGGGGCAACAATCTGAATATGTCAATATAATCCCCATTGAGGATTTTATCTCTTTTTCTTTGGGATAAGTGGTTGCCCACAATGAAATCTGTGGACAAGTGAGTGGAGGTTTTTACATCGGGCACCAGGGAGCCATCCTTCCATTCCAGGGTCCCATTGAAGGTCTTACGATAGGAGTTGGCCCTCCGTTCATGTGCCCATGCGGGAAGACCCACGGAATCCTCCCCGTGGCCCCAATACTCCTCCCTAGGCGCATCGCTATCAGAATCGGATGAGGAAGAAGTACCTGAGTCGTCCTCGGATTCCGACCGCCTGCTCTTCTTGCTCTTCTTGGCCGTGTGCTTCCTTTTTTCTTTCCTCTTTCCCGAAGGGACCTCAGGGGGGGCCTGTCCCGGAGCGTTGTTTGCCTGTACCGCCTGCCGATCGTGCTCTTCTTCATCTGAAGTTGATTCTGACACGACCTCGACCGGCGCCGACTGCAGGGGAGGAATCTGAAAGAGACTAGGCACACCTGGGTCCTTTTTAGGGTTAGTAGCCTTGGAGCCCTGGGCGCTAGCCTTGCCCTTCCCGGCTCCCCTCTGGCCTCCCCTCGACTTGCCTGAGGGGGCCGACTTTTGAGAGCCGGTGTTTTTCTTAAGCCGACCTGCAGCCTTTTTTGCCGCAGTCAACACAGCCACTGTGGATGCAGAAGTACCGGGAAGTACTACCTCCTTGAGTTGAGAATCTTCAATGTAATCCTGGGAAAATGCTATTGGCGCAGATGGCGCTGAAGGTCCTGCTGCCGTTGTCATTGGCGACCCGATTCCCGCTGAAGGCGCTGTCGTGATTGCCGTTGGAGTTGCTGCCCCTGGCGCGGGTGCCGCTTGGCCTGCAGACCTTAGATTGTAAAACTCCTGAAAGGCAGTGAAAAACTGGGCCAAAGCCTGAGGGTTACTAGGAATAATAAATGGTTGAGACTCCCCCTGGTTCCCCCCAGGTACAACGTCATTTACCTGATTACCCTGTGCCGACATATCTTCACTCAACGCCCTGGGTTACCCAATCAGAAGCAAGAAGCTTATTAGTTATGCGTGAGCAAACAAAGAAGCAGGGGCCTGTACTATAGTTCAGTATTGGCTGCACTGGACGGACTTAGCACAAGAGAAAAACCAAATAACAGCCCAAGCGGTTGTGTTTGCTTCAAGTAAAATGGTATTAGCTCAGTACTGTCAGCGCTGGTATTGCTCTAACTGATATAAAATTAGTGGTTTCTTATTTTTATTTTATATTATTTATATTATTTTATTTAACCAATTAACCAATTAGCACTCAAGGGAGGAAGGTAGGGAAATTGAGTTATACCCTTACAGCAGTTTGCAAAGCAGATCAGGCCTAGATAACCTTAAACTTAGCTCTGAATTATTTAAATTACTACCTAAATGAGTGGAGGCACACTATTGATTTATTGCCAAATGAAGCACTTGAATTAATTACGCTTACCCAAGGCAAGCACCTTAAATAAAGTAATATCAGCAACGTGGAAGCAATCAAGGTTAGGTCAAATCCCAAGAAATAAATCCAAGTATAGAGAAGTAAAGTAAATTACCAAGGAAAATGGCTCTACTTAATATTAAAACAAATTAACCTTATTTGAAGTAAAATAAGGCCAATCACGGCAATTTAAGGCAATAACAGTAATACCAGCAAAGTTAAATGAAGTAATAAAACAGTCAAAGTGATAAGGCAGCAAAGGAGTGACGACTGAATTGCCTTATGCAGCGCCTAATCAACCGACTGAATGCAAGTTGCTGTTCTGCCAGAAATAAATTGCGCCTTAAATAAAGGAGCTGGCGGTAGGGCTACCTAAGCTCCGGGCTCTGTTGCTATGTTTATTCTAATCAAAGAGCCAAAATAAGGACCCACGGAAGGCTTAGCTCACACGCGGCTTGCCTCTCCTAAAATGGCTGCCGCCTCAAGGCCACGTGGTCAACCAAAATGGCGGCCGAAAGCTTTACCGTTGCTTAGCAACGCAGCTTAGCAACGCAGTGCGGTTCCCCAGCCGTGGCTTGCCTCTCCTAAAATGGCTGCCGCCTTAAGGCCACGTGATCAAACCCAAATGGCGGCCGAAAGCTTTCCCGTTGCCTGGCAACGCAGCACGGTCTCCTCAGCCGTGGCTTGCCTCTCCTAAAATGGCTGCCGCCTTAAGGCCACGTGATCAAACCAAAATGGCGGCCGAAAGCTTTCTCGTTGCCTGGCAACGCAGCACGGTCTCCTGGTGGTGGCCTTTAGCGGTGAAAATCAACAAGCCCCCCAAAGGCCACAGCTCTCCCCACAAAGGCAACTCAATGTGCAAATACTAGCAGAAGGCTTCTGAAAGGCACTGCAAAGCAACAAACGTAACAACGAGGAGACGCAGCAACAGGGAGACCCAACAGCGGGAGGTGCAGCAGCAGGGAGGGAAACCCAGGCGCAAACCGGGACCCCCACGCGCCCCTAGGACTGGAAGTCAAAGGCACCCGCTAACTTAAACTCTAATTAATCGACCGTACTGAATAAAGATTAAAGCTAAACCTTTAAGTGGCTCCTCTATACCCCCCCCCCTTTGCTATAGCTCCCCCTTTGCGATAGAAGCCCAAACTGGTCCCCAAGCAAGCGGGAAAGGTGTGATCCCACTCCACCCGATCTCAGTACTTTACCCCTGCCGGCTTCAGATTCGCTGCAAGTCGCCCAAGCTGTAATGCACGCGAGCTGGGCAGCACACGCTGCTGCGATGGGCTTCCGAAGACGATGAATGAGGCAGGAGACCTATGAGAATAAGCCCCCCCAATAACCCTGGCGATGTGCCGCTGGAGCGGAGCGCAGACTCCGAGCGATTTTTTTTTTTTTTCTTTCGTTCCCTTGGCTCTCCGCGGGAGCCGGAGAGAAGGAGGAAGATGCAGGAGGGAGGGTGCGCAAATAACCAGCTGGCTGGCGGCTGCCGGGGTCCCGCAGGTACCAGTGGATGCCAAGCGGTGGAAGCTCAGAATAATCCTACAGAAGAAATCGGGAAGCTGAATGAAGAGGCGCTCGCAACGCTAGATAAGCCCGGTAACCCTGTCTAAACAGCAATAAAGCGGTAGGACGTGAGCAGCCGACAATCCCTCCGGCAGGGACAGCTGGACGGAGTTCTGAGTAGCGCGATTGAAGCAACCAGGAGAAACCGCAACCGAAGCCTGTAAAATAAACTAGAGAAACCAAGTAAGTAAACCAGCACAGAAACCTGCCACAAAGTATACAAACCTCCAAAACGTGGGGGGCGAGCCGGCGAAAAGAGGGCGAGCCCCCTCCGCGCCGGCCATAAATAAGGCAAGCCACGCCCCCCCCGCCGACCAGCTGATTGGCTGGCTGGGGGGGGCGGGCCCGACGGGGATTCCCCTACTCTCGCGGGGGCTGGGGCCAGCCCCCGCTCGCGTGGGTGGGGCGTGAAGTCCGCAACCCCACCTCCTGGGGCAGGCCCGGAAGTGGCTTTATAGATTGCGAAGATAGGGATGCAACTGCAAGCTCATAGCCAGTGCACAATTCCCAAAGGAGTTTCTGCATGCCCCAGAGGCCAGCAAGCTGAGAACATAGTGTCGAGTCACACTGTTCTCTTGTGCCAAGCAAAGAGCTGGGGAATCTCTTTCTAGGCTCATAAAGCCTGGCAGTTGATGGCAAATGATAAACATTTTTACAACACTCCATCAAAACCTCAAACCAAGCAGCCTATTACAGATGGCCCAACTGCATGCAGGCTCCAAGGGTGTATAAAAACTTCATTTGTGGTGCTTGATCTATGAGGATGGTTTCATACATAAAAGTTAGTTCTTAATATTGCACTCATTGAATGATGGTTGTGAAAGTGTGAATTAGCCTTTAATAGGATCCTTCCTGCCTTTGTGGTTCTGCATCAAGAAAGGTCTGAATGTGGGATAGTGTGCCAGGTGTATGCACTCTAAGAAAATGTGGAGAAATCAAAATTATGTCCTTTCTATGCCTTTAGTTGTGCAGCCAGAAGAGGGCAGCCAAAAGCTTTATATTCAGGATAATCTTTCCAGCCCTGTGCTCTGGACTTGTTGAATAACAGCAATTCCAGGGAGGCACTGTAACTGAGAATGGTAAAATTCTCTGCAAGCATTTTGATTTCTCAGGGGATGCTTTATTACTAAGGGTGTTTGCATATGTGAACCTTGAATTGGTTGTGCTTTAAATTAAGCTCTAGTGCAGCTACAAAACTTAGAAGCTACAGTGTGGATTCAGATTGTCTTCTAAACTTACTACAGTGAGAATATTTACAGATGTCTATTTCTGCTCCTATAAAAGGGAAGTATCTTATGTAAAAACAGAGGATTTTAACACAGCCTTCCAGACCTGGTACTGTGCAGATGTTTTGGACTACAAATCCCTTCAGCCCCAGCCAGCACAACTAATGATCAGGAATGATAGGAGGTGTAGTCATACAACATCTGGAAAGCACAAGGTTGGGGATGACTGACTTAGAATATTGATCAAGTTTTTGGAGGAGACCCCCTGTAAACCCAAGAAATTGATGAATGTCAGAATCTAGCTAATATTTGAGGATAGGAAGGGAAAATGCAAACTATAGAATTGTTCCAATCAAGGAATCCCTGGGTCCCAACCTTGCCTTGAACGCAAATCATTATGAAATGATGGCCAGACATCAAAGAAGGTTCTCAGATCTGTGCAAAACAGGGATTGCCAAAGTGAATGTGGGTGTTGTTTTATAGCAGGCTTGGGTTTTTGGAGAGAGGTGTACTGGGAAGGAGGAGGACAAAGACTAGAACTCCATGAGGGGCAGGAGGTCAGAACTTTCTTAGCTACTGGCTGGTGAAGGCTGCACCAAGACACCCGAGGCCATGACTGACTGCTGCTTTGGACGCAAGCTTACTGAAGCTATGAGGTGGGGCAATGAGAGACACTCTTGAGGTATAATGTTCTGCATCCTCTCCGTTGCAGACTTCCAGGTGTAAATATGTATTAAGAAACCTTAATTCTTAAAGACACTAGCCTCCACTGTGCCTCAGTCTTCTCAATGGAAACACAATCTTGGGTAAATGCCTGAAACTCCTAGAATCCTGAAACACTGCTCATGGAGATTGGGCTGGCATGTTACAATATGTTAGCACTTCATCCCTGAATGATTGCAGGATCTGGTTTGTGGAGCTTACAGGGTGGGCCACTTGTTTTTTTGCTGTTGTTTTTGGAGCACGATGGATCCTGGCTATTAAATTAGGAGTGTGTCATAAAGAAAAATACACAGCAGTGTTTGGGATATAAAAGCAGGGCTATTTTTGAGAGATGCTTAAGAGCAGGAAACCAAAGGGCATCACAAACAAAATGCTGATCACCTGCACATGCTCCCTTACCCAAAATAAAATGTTATCTGTATAAGAAATGTATGTTGAAAAAAGAGGGAGGAGAAAACAAAGAGAGAAATTAAGAGCTTTTCCAGATTTCTTTTTGTGCTTCATGATTATTTGTTGTCAGGATGGTGTTGGGACTGTTATATGTGATCCCACATTCAATACCTCATCATGGGACTGAAACTGCCTTGGTCGCACTGGTTGATGATCTCCGGCGGGCTAGGGACAAAGGTGAGAGCTGTTTCCTAGTTCTGCTGGATCTCTCAGCGGCGTTTGATACTATCGACCATAACATGCTTCTGGACAGTCTGGAGGGGCTGGGAGCTGGGGGCACTGTCATACAGGGGTTCCGCTCCTTCCTCCTGGGCCATGTTCAGAAAGTGGTGGTGGGAGATGAGTGTTCAGACCCCTGGGCTCTCACTTGTGGGGTGCCTCAGGGTTCTGTCCTCTCCCCCATGCTTTTCAACATTTACATGCAGCCGCTGGGAGAGATCATCAGGAGGTTTGGGCTGGGTGTTCATCAGTATGCGGATGATACCCAGCTCTACCTCTCTTTTAAATCAGAACCAGTGAGGGCGGTGAAGGTCCTGTGAGAGTGTCTGGAGGCGGTTGGAGGATGGATGGCGGCTAACAGATTGAGGTTGAATCCTGACAAGACAGAAGTACTGTTTCTGGGGGACAGGAGGTGGGCAGGTGTGGAGGATTCCCTGGTCCTGAATGGGGTAACTGTGCCCTTGAAGGACCAGGTGTGCAGCCTGGCAGTCATTTTGGACTCACAGCTGTCCATGGAGGCACAGGTCAAATCTGTGTCCAGGGCAGCTGTTTACCAGCTCCATCTGGTACGTAGGCTGAGACCCTATCTGCCTGCGGACTGTCTCGCCAGAGTGGTGCATGCTCTGGTTATCTCCCGCTTGGAATACTGCAATGCACGCTACGTGGGGCTACCTTTGAAGGTGACTCGGAAACTACAACTAATCCAGAATGCGGCAGCTAGACTGGTGACTGGGGGCAGCCGCCGAGACCATATAACACCGATCTTGAAAGACCTACATTGGCTCCCAGTACGTTTCCGAGCACAATTCAAAGTGTTGGTGCTGACCTTTAAAGCCCTAAATGGCCTCGGTCCAGTATACCTGAAGGAGCGTCTCCACCCCCATCATTCTGCCCGGATGCTGAGGTCCAGCGCCGAGGGCCTTCTGGCGGTTCCCTCATTGCGAGAAGCAAAGCTACACGGAACCAGGCAGAGGGCCTTCTCGGTAGTGGCGCCCGCCCTGTGGAACGCCCTCCCATCAGATGTCAAAGCGATAAACAACTACCTGACATTCAGAAGACATCTTAAGGCAGCCCTGTTCAGGGAAGTTTTTAACATGTGATATTTTACTGTATTTTTGGTTTCTATGGAAGCCGCCCAGAGTGGCTGGGGAGGCCCAGCCAGATGGGTGGGGTATAAATAAATAATAATAATAATAATAATAATAATAATTATACAGTGGTACCTCGGGTTACATACGCTTCAGGTTACATATGCTTCAGGTTACAGACTCCGCTAACCCAGAAATAGTGCTTCAGGTTAAGAACTTTGCTTCAGGATGAGAATGTTTTTAACACTTGATTGGGAGCCGCCCAGAGTGGCTGGGGAAACTCAGCCAGATGGGCGGGGTATAAATAATAAATTATTATACTATTATATAACGGAAATTGTGCTCTGGTGGCGCGGCAGCAGCATGCGGCCCCATTAGCTAAAGTGTTGCTTCAGGTTAAGAACAGTTTCAGGTTAAGTACGGACCTCCGGAACGAATTAAGTACTTAACCCGAGGCTTTGTCAGTCATAATGTTTGCCAATTAGGTGACATGTTTTGGGTATTCAAGGGGCTTTGTGTGCATTATCTTCTTATTCCTTATATACCTTGGTATGAGCTTTCGTGTGCATGCACACTTCTTCAGATACCTTCAGATGCACACGAAAGCTCATACCAAGAACTGACTTAGTTGGTCTTTAAGGTGCTACTGGAAGGATTTTTTTTTTGTTTTGACTATGGCAGACCAACACGGCTACCTATCTGTAACTTATATACCTTGTAAGCGACTAGGCCAATATTGTCACTCCCTCTTACAGTGAACTGGGCTGATGATTAGTGTTATTTATTAAATTTATATACTGATCTTCATCCAATGATCACAGGGCAGTTTAGTGGAAGCAAAACAGGCCACAAGTATCAGCAAGTGCGAGGAACCCTGAGATTTATAGGAGTATGAAAAAAGCTTTCAGATCCAAGAAACTTGGCATGTTCAGTAAACACAGAATGTTGACTGTTGAATGGGAAAAGAAAATTGAAAATTGAAATGGGGAGTGGAATACCCTGCTTGAGCCTCTAGCTACTTAGAGGCTCATGGAGGAGGACGTGGCCAACAGGAATCCTGCTTATGTTGAGGAGACTATACTACTACATTTTGTTGTAGATCCCATTTACTAGAAAGAAAGGAAGCTGCCTTATTTGGAATCAGGCTCATAAGCCACCTAGCTCAGTGTTGTCTGACTGGCAGAGGCTCTCCATGATTCAGATAGGGAATATTCCCAGTCCTGCCTGGAGAGGACAGGGATTGCACCTGGGAATTTCCACATGCAAAGCATATGTTCTACCACTGCACAGCAGCCCTTTCACCAGTTCTCATATTGCAGAAGATTGAGAGAACAGCTACATTGGGACTTCCGGGTTGGCGCCATCACCGAATGGCGGACTCCCTCCGAGCTCCGGAGGGAGCCTGCTCGGCAGGGGCTGGGTCCTACCGCACCGGTGATGCGGGGACCCTTAAAAACCACGGCCACGGAGGCCGTGGACATGGAGACTCGGCTGGCACCGCTAGCGCCCTCCCGACTCGTGAAGGAGCCTTTTTAAAGGCTACGGATCGGGTGCCGGGGAGAAGTGTGGTGCTTTGAGTCCTCTGCTATCCCTGCCGAGCGAAGCCGCATGCCATCCGGCGGAGAGCGCTGACTTCTTCCATTGAGAATTCGGACTTTTAACAACAACCCGTGAGTAATTTGGAAACCGGGTGTAAAAGGAGAAAAAAAAGAATTTTTTTTCGGATTTGATACGAGCGGGGGGGGATCCAAAAAGGAAGTCAGTCCCCCTCCCTACTGTAAACCTTCCAAAACAAGGACTGGGAAACCAAGGTCCAAAAAGAATTGTATTGCTGATAAAAACTAAGAATTCCACGATGGGAAATTACAAGAACTGTGCTGGAGGAAGAATTGAGGGAGAGGGAAAACGCAACCCCCCCCCCGGGAACCGAGGTGATTGAGGAGAGAGCCTGGCGAAAAGCGAAGGAGATTTTGACAGCTGTCAAAGTAGCTGTCAAAGTCGGAAATTCAAAGAGGACTTTAATACGAGGACTTTGCTGGTTAAATTTTGTTACAATTAGTTACAACCCGTTAAAATTTGGATACAAAATGGCGAAAACATGGATAACAATTGGACTTTTGGACTAGAGAAAACAAAGTTACAATAATCCCCCTAGAGGAGCTTTGGGACATTACAAAGAAGGTCGTAAGTGGAAAAATACCATCGGAATTTTACAGGACTGGTTATCTTCTGGGAAAGCTGCAAAACGGAAACAATATTGTGTCTACAGGATGTTCAGCTAAAGGAGACAATAGAATTTTCTATTGAAGAAAGGAAGGGACTGAACGCAAGTTTTTGTTCCTGAATAACAATAACCCCTGCAGACTTACTAAATTTCTGAACTAGAACGTTTTAGCAGCGGAACAAGAGGAAACTGGACTACAACTTGGAAAGAACAATAGGGGGAGCGTTATTAAAGATTTGATGCTAAATGGTTTAAAAATAATTCTAAAAATAATTATAAAAAGAAAAAGCCAGCAAGGAGTTGGGGGAAAAATGTGATTTATGGACTTTAAAAATTCCAGGCAGACAACATGGATTGGTGGTCAGGGGGAAACTAAACCGGGGACGGGGGGGGGGGGAGAAATAGAATCCAAAGGCTTGTCAACTATTTTCTGAATTGGTTTTCTTTTACTTACTACACTTTCTATTTTTCATTTTCTTATATTTCTATTTTTATCACTAAAAAAAAAGGGAAATTGTGGAATGGAAAGGGGGTGGGCCCTGGGGAAAGAACTTTTGTTTTGTTAGTAAGGGTATTGATGGGGATTGTACAAAATTAAATTTAAATTCGACTAATGGTTTAAACAAATTAAGTTTTAATTAGAACTGAGAGCTTGTGGAGCCAACAATATGATAGGGGAATATGGTAGGGGTGCGGGAAAGAGGGAGTCCCGGAAAGTGGGTGTATGAAAATAAGGCTTTGAATGTACTCTAATCTTTTCTTTCTGTATTTCTGAAAATCTTAATAAATATTATTTTTTTTAAAAAAAAAAAGAGAGAGAACAGCTACATTGCCTAAGCCAAGACCCATAATGAGTTCACTGTTGAGGCAAAATTTGAATGAAAGTATTGGTGGTTTGCAACTCACCTGTTAGCTTCCATATAGTGCAATTATCTGCATTCGGACATAAACTGGCATAGAAAAGCCACTGTCCTGAGATGCCTTTGACCCACATAACCTTTGGGTCAAATCCTCCTTAGTTCAACATTTTATCCTCTTGACCAGTAACTCAGTAGCCTAAGTTGCTGCAAGCATTTCTTCTGTAAGAACTAATATTAAGGGACACAACCTGGCCTCTTGGAAGCTTATCAGCTTTAGGGTTGTGTTGCTTGACTGAGATCTTGTTATTGCCATTGACCTGTTCAGAGGGTCCCAGTGGCTGTCTGGCTGTCTCTCTCTATAGCCAGCATCTCTCCAAATTGCTGGGGAATAGGAAAGGGAGCAAACACAATCTTCCCCGCTCTTCTCTTTATCAAACCCATGTTCCCAAATGAATGAGAAACTGCCTAAAGGGCAAACCTCAGATTAGGTATTGACTATCTGCCTAAACGATGAGCCACCTGTTTGTCATATGCTGAGTTGCACTTCTGCAGTTTAGAGCTACCCCCCCCCCCACTGTATTATACAAGAGTGCATACATGCATGTCACAATACTCAAAGTAGTAAAAGAAAAAACGTTTAGAGTTTACAAAATGATTGCTCTTCAGTTATATTACAGTAATAAAATATAATCAGCATCTATTATATGTGTTTGCAATGGGAAATATACCGGTAGTTTTGCAATAACGTGAGGATGAAGGCTGAAAAAGGCTTTCCTTAGTGGTGATTTATGGATTCATGACCAGCATTATTTGTGATCACTGGGGGTCTGCAGCTTAATCCAGATAGTATTGGATGCTAACATTGCTTGGATAGCTGGCCAACCTGGAAAGGCTGAAAAAGGCTTTGCTTAGTGGCGATTTAGAGATACATGACCAGCAATATTTGTGATCATTGGGCGTCTGCAGCTTAATCCAGACAATATTGGGTGTTAACATTGCTTGGATAGATGGCCAACCTAGAAACAGGCATTCAGCCTCTTCTGGAAATGTGCACACTCCTCCTTAGAAGCAAGCTTGTAATTTGGAAAGGATCCATGATTTGGCCCTACCACTAAATAAACAGGAAGAGGCTATGGCCAGGCACAACTTCAGTTGGTGTGCCATACTGTGGCTTTTTCAGGTGGTTTGCCATACTTCCAAATTAGGCAACACCTCTACTCACATGGACCTTCCTGCAGCCCTTTTTGAAAAGCCATTTTATTACAACAAGTCTAATTTCAGTGTATCTTGGGATAAGTAAAATATACCACAGCTATCCATATGATAGTAGAAAGGGAAACCTTTTCCTGGATCGGTTTTTGTTTGAAAACTCCTACTGAATTTAGGACTTGGGTACTTTCCACTGGAAAGGTAAAAAAAGGTAAAAAAGAACCGCCATACAGGAATCAGTGGGGAATTTCTTGGGATTTTTTTTAAAAAAAAATCAGAAACAAAGCTTTCTGTGGGCACTTCAATTAGCTTCCCTGGATCACTTTTACATTGGATAGTGTCAGGGGACTGCCATCGGAACAGGGGAGGGAGGCAGGGGGACGTTTGGGATACAGAGAGCCTCCAAGGCTTCTGAGGAGCAGTTCCTCTTCCAGCGAGGGGAAAAGCCACGCCTCCAATGGAGAAGAGAGGGAAGGGGCCAGCCAAGGTGGGATAGGGCTCAAGGATGCTGCTGAGAGCCCCAGGACCTCACCTAGCTGGGCTGGCCAGGAGGGACGCACACCACTTCTGTTGCCCAGCTTGCGCAGAGGAGTGAAATGCAAGAAGGTGGAGGCTTGGGGTGTCTAAGTTCTTATGTTGGGGGGAAAGCCGGAAGGGGCCACTCCCGGATTCTGCAAGTGACTAAGACTGACATGAACTTTGTGTATCTGCACTGTAAATAGTTTGCACAATAAAACCTGTAAAAGACAGTTCGGAGTCCTGCCTGGTTACTCACGAGCAACCACCACACAGCATCTGATCTGACAGATAAAAGAATTCAACCAACCAACTCCACATACATGGATTGAATTGAATTTTGGGGGGATATTTTTTCTCTCCCAGTATTTCGGAGTGGGGGGAGGGGCAAAAAGTCTCTCAAATTGATAAGTGGCTGAAATTTTGAGATATGCAGGTGACCATGTCTATTGTTATCTTGATAGTCATTCCTTTGCTTATTTTATGCTTGTTTGTTTTATTCAGTAATTTTTATTCCATCAAAGTTGTGAACTGCCTTGGGGCTTCTATTAATAGAGCTGAAGGACATGATAGGCATATTTTGTGGAACAAAAATAAGCAAAACAGTAGGGTCTTGCTTTCCACCAAGAAATTTAAAATTTAAAGGATGAATGGCACATGAAATGGACAGACACTCCCTTGATATTTTAGTTAGATGTAGCCACAGAGGCTCCAAATTGGTTCTGAGCAGCAGTGCTGGGCCCATGCAGATTTCCTGATAATAATTGCCTCCCGAAGCAGTGGTATGGCTAGGTAATTTTAGACCCAGGACTTAATGGTTTTATCCAGCAATGAAGAGGTGGGCTTTGAATGACTGTGTGACTGTTACTTAGTTGTGAGCATACCGGTAATTAATATTTATCTTCTTCCTGCCTCCTTCCGTTCTGTATTCCTGAGCAACAAACAACAAAATACTAACCCTGGTTTTTAAAAAAGAAATACTCAGAGCATGTACATCTTAACAATACCGGAATAAAATTGTGTGAGTTTTTGCTGCCCTGATGCTAAACTAGGGAAAAAGCAGCATTTTATTGAAGAAAAGGATAATACATGTTAAAGTAAAAAATAACAGCACAATATGAGCATCTGTGACCACATACTGTACACTTCCCAGCCACTCCTTTGCCTGTAACATGCTTTTAAAAATGAGGAAGGATGCCTGCCCATTTATCTTCTGCCCAATGAATATTCATTTTCATTGGATGACCCTGAGTTCTAGTATTATGAGAGGGATAAAAACTGTTCTTCCATTTATTTTCTCCATACCATGCATATCATGTCACCTCTTACTACTCACACTTTTTTCTAAACCAAAAAGCCTCAAACTTTTTCTTAGGGGAGTTAATCTATAGCTATGCTCATTTTGGTTGCTCTTTTCTGAACTGTTTTTTCAACTCTGCTATATCCTTGAAATTGTGTCAGTCCAAAAGGAATAGCAGATGCTTTGGGGAGGGGGGGATTCATTGGGGACCACAGTGTGCAGGGCAGGGGAGATTTCACCCTTTTCTCTCCAGCTGTGGTCCTGACAAAAAAGGCCTTTCCACACCTGCTATTAGCTTTGGAAGGGAAGACTCTGTTGGCACCAATTCATGCTTCGTCTCCAAGGCCTAAAAGCTGGTGTGGGGTGGAGGGAGTGATTTTAATTGGGAATTTGTCACTCTCTTTATTTCTGCAATCATCCCCGCCCCAATTTTGTTTTCATCAGGCACAGAATTACTGGACAATATATTTCTCTTCTGTCCAAGAAACAGCCTGGATCCTTATCTCCTCTCTCCCAGCAACTCCCATTTCACCCTGCCTGCTGCTGCTGCCAAATCGCCTCTTGCTCTCTGGAATGCTACAGATCTGTTTTTGTGTCTCCCGATGGCTTTCCCATGTGCTCTGTTTTGCCATCTGTTTTGCCCATCAGGCTTTAACGCCACGATAACCTCACGCTGTGCACTGTGAAGCTCGGAGACTGAGTTGTCTTTGGGGAGACTTCCTCTCCATGAGACGCCTGCTTCACAGAATTAAGTGCTAACAAAGCCCTGACTGTCCGTGCAGCAGGTAATCCTCTAGAAAAAAACAGATCCATTTATTCTTTTTTTTTTAAAAAAATAAATCATTCCAACTGCAGCATTTAAAAGAATCGAATGTGCTGTTTTTTAGAAAACAAAAGGCAGATCCCCTGCTGAGAAAGAGAGTGACTGAGTGTCTTGTCTGTTGTTATAATTGAGAATAGGCAAGAAAATATCTTTCAGATAAAAAGTTTTGATGGACTTTTTTTTTTAAGGGTCAGAACTAGTTCTGTTTTCTGTCCAAAGTGGAATTACATAAAACTTTTGAATGTGTTAAGATAGTGTTGGGGATCTAGTAGCTCAGGGGACAAATTCAGGCTATAGTCGGCTAGGCTAAAGCACTGGCAGTGCAATCCTGTGTAAGTAGTTGTTGTTTAGTCGTGTCCGACGCTTCGTGACCCCATGGACTAGAGCAAGCCAGGCACTCCTGTCTTCCACGGCCTCCCATAGTTTGGTCAAACTCATGTTGGTAGCTTTGAGAACACTGTCCAACCATCTTGTCCTCTGTTGTCGCCTTCTCCTTGTGCCCTCAATCTTTCCCAACATCAGGGGCTTTTACAGGGAGTAATCTCTTCTCATGAGGTGGCCAAAGTATTGGAGCCTCAGCTTCATGATCTGTCCTTCCAGTTAGCACTCAGGGCTGATTTCCTTAAGAATGGATAGGTTTGATCTTCTTGCAGTCCATGGGACTCTCAAGAGTCTCCTCCAGCACCATAATTTAAAAGCATCAATTCTTCGGCGATCAGCCTTCTTTATGTTCCAGCTCTCACTTCCATACATCACTACTGGGAAAACCATGGCTTTAACAATACAGACCTTTGTTGGCAAGGTGATGTCTCTGCTTTTTAAGATGTTGTCTAGGTTTGTCATTGCTTTTCTCCCAAGAAGCAGGCGTCTTTTAATTTTGTGACTGCTGTCACCATCTGCAGTGTGTAAGTAAGTAGCTGCAAATGTGCCTTTTTTGAACTGCACAGGGTACGACACTAGTGGTGCAGCAATAAAACTGCTAGCACATTTGCCAAGTTAAGCATAGTCCTGTATAGTTTCAAATTGGATGAGGGACCATGTGTTGAGATTCCTGCATTGCAGGGGATTGGACTAGATGACCCTCAGGGTCCCTTCCAACTCTACAGTTCTATGATTCTAAGATTTGTTTATTTTCTGTATGCATTTTTGTGTGTGTTCTTGCAACATGCATAATCCCAAATTTGATGGAAAAGATAAAATATTAAAGGTGGCCTTTTCTTTTAACAAGGAATTTGTTGTTGTTAAATAGCAATTTAAGAGTAAAAGTTCTTCAAAATTCAGAGACATATATTTTTTGTGATGTTCATTTACAGTATGTAGTGAAGGGTCACTGAGCAGTTTTTTAAAACAGAGTACATTTTGGTGCTTAAAGAATTGTTGTTTTTAAGGTTGTTTCCAGGCTGAAGCATAATATTGTATGTGGGTCATTAAGATACTGCAAATGGGTCAATGTCATTGAGGTCTCCCCACCCCAATTTATTGGATTTTCTGCAGAAAGGATGAATTTGGATTAAATGGGGAGGTGGAGGGAGACATGCTGGCAGTTTGATGCCAACGTGTGGGAATGTTCAGGGATGCAGGAGAGGATATATTGTTTGATAATATCCTTTCCAACCTGTGTTAACAAGTTCTACAATTTAGCAGAGTAACATTACCCTTTTTAAACTTACAGTGGATGCGTTTGCTCAGGCTCACTAAAGCCTCTATAATACGTTTTAAAGGTAATTCCCCATATAAAAAGGTAAAGGGAACCCTGACCGTTAGGTCCAGTCATGGCCGACTCTGGGGTTGCGGCGCTCATCTCGCTTTATTGGCCGAGGGAGCTGGTGTACAGCTTCTGGGTCATGTGGCCAGCATGACTAAGCCGCTTCTGGCGAACCAGAGCAGCGCACGGAAACGCCGTTTACCTTCCCGCTGGGGCGGTACCTTTTTATCTACTTGCACTTTGACGTGCTTTTGAACTGCTAGGTTGGCAGGAGCTGGGACAGAGCAACGGGAGCTGGCCCTGTTGTGGGGATTTGTACCACCGACCTTCCAATTGGCAAGCCCTAGGCTCTGTGGTTTAACCCACAGCGCCACCTGCATCCCTAATTCCCCATATAGCTCCTCATAAAAAGATAAGATACAACGCAGTCTTCTGTGAAAGTATAAAAAGAGTTTACTCACACATTCTGTTCACAATTGGATCCCAGAAGGCAGACTTAAATTAGAAAAGTTATATACATCTGGAATCTATCCCATAAAGAGACAGTCCCTTTGTCCTCTCTTGGCTGCATCTTAGGCTGAGCAGATGTTGCTCCTTCAATGAATGTAGTCAGAGAGAGAGAGGTGGCGGCCAGTCCTATGCTTTTGTTACGTGCACAGGTGAGGCCATGCCCACCTCTAGTCTGTCCCAGAGGAAGTCTGTCCCAGCCTAGGAGAAACAGGAAGTTCCGACTGGCTGATCCAGATATCCCCTTTTATGTCCACTCTAGGGATGTTGTGCTTGACTGCTCTTGTGTTTCACATCCCACACAACGACATCCTGTGGACACTGCAACAACAACAACAACCCTTGCTTGTATGAGGAGCACCAATCCCAGAATAAACACCAATCTGGAAGCCCCCTTAGGTTCCAAGATACCATCAGGTTGATAATTAAAGAACAGGATGAGAAATTCCTAGTGCTTAGTAGAACCTTTAAACTAGGGATACATCCTTGACCATCAGCGCAGCTAGCGTTCCAGCCCTTAGGTCATAAAAGGAGTCAAAAGCTCCACTTGTGTTGAAGGTAGAAGGGAAGAGAGCAGCATAATTTATAGTTCATCTGACGAGTTGTAGCCAAGAGAGAGGGAGAGAATCATTCTGGAATAGCTGGAATTCTCCAGCCACTATGACTCCAAAGGATAAGCCTTGTGGAATGTGTGCATGTGTGTGCTTTGTGGGGTAAACTTTTTGATCTATGGTGGCACGCTTCCCAAACCAAAACACAGGGAAGTAGTGAAAATTCTTACAGCAGGGGTGGGGAACCTGTTGCCTTCCTGTCATTCCTAGAGTCCAACTCCCACCATCTCTTATCATTAGCCATTCTGCCTGGGGTTATTGCGAGTTCTAGTCCAGCAACAATCGGGAGTGCTACATTGGCAATCTCTGGGATAGGAGGAGCCACACATAATAGTATTTCAAATAGTCTGCTGGCATCGCAAATGGATTTATTGTTGCTGAGCAATGCTGTCTGATGTGGTATAGTCACGCTTTTACATTCCCGCTAGGTCAGTGGCCTTGTGGGAAATGAAAAGTGTGGCTAGATTAAGCCATTTGGTGCTGCTTGGAATGATGGTCCAGAAATTTGTTTTAATGTGGACCTCAGGATAGGTATTAGCAGTGGTGCTGCCCAAGCTCTGGAGCCCTGGCAGCTGTCCAAGGATGCCAAGGGTTGACATCTGCCCTGTCTACTCCCCATTAGTACCAATGTGACCCCACCAATGACCAGACCATACTAAAACCTACAGAAAAACTTGGATAACACAAGTGCATGATTTGCATGTGTATAACTTGGTTGATAGAGAATGAAACTTGAGATTCAACCAGGTGACTGTAATGTCCACTCAGGCCAGAAAATTCGATACTTCTGCAGAATACCAAATTTTCACTGACAGTTCCTGCCTTGAAGCAGTGCTTTGATGCAGGCTTATTTAATTGTCCAGCTAAGGAATCAAGCTTACAGTGAAATCTCAGCAGATACAGAGCCTTTTGTGACACTCAGCACATAACAGACTTGTGTGTGTGTGTCCAAGGTGAAATCGATCCAGCTGAGAAGACAGAGCAAAACACTCTTCACTCTTCTTTCTCCAACCCCTCCCCTCTCTGTTTTTTCTGGGCTGAGAACCAGCTGTTTCTTGTAGTTCAGGAGATGCTGGCTGACAGATTATGTATTCTGTGTTGTCTCCTCAGAGATGGTGAAGCGGGGGGGGGGGGAGGATAGGAAAGGAATAACTGTAGAGCTAAGCAATTTCATGTCCCTCTTGCTTAGGAGGCTTTGTAAAGCAGGACTGTAGTAAAGTTAGTAATATTTAGAAAATTATTCTTTGGTCAAGCAAAGAGAGTGAGGCCTTGTGGGAGTTTCATCAGCCACAAGGACCCTGGGAAAGGAGTTGTGTATCTTTAAAACCCCAGACTAGCTGACTCCTCAGCTGAAAGGTTTATTAGAACCAAGGAAGTCTTGATTTAACACCTGTGTTCGAATGTGTGAACATCCCCCCTCCCAGTGATGCTATCTGTCCTTGAATTGCTTGGGAATGTATCGCTGGTTAGTTTCCACGGAAGGGAAGAAGCCTTTGATTAAAAGTTGAATTCTAAATTGGCCCAGCTGTCAAAAGGTAAATTGATTGACCAGCAAGCCGATCATTGGCGCATTCAAAAATAATTTGAGTCTTATGATTGGCTTGAAAGTTACGACGCAGGTTGCGGATTGGGAATAAAAGATCAGAGGATTATCTGCTCTTTGCTCTTTGCCTTACTCTGCAAATCGCAAAGATGCCAGGCTCTATTGTTCCAACTTAATAGGCCACTATTCATCTTTTGAGATGGAGATCTTCAATCGTCTTCGACTAGCAGAGTCCTAAAGAACATCAACTGTCCTATCTTTGTGTTAGAGTTGTGAGTATGTAGACTTAGTCATACTATACCAATTTGTTATTTTCTTATCTGTAATGCTCAAAAGAAGTGCCTGCTATTTTAGCATGTTTCTTATGTTATTTTAAAATAATTTTTTTTAGTATGAAACTGTTTTAGTTGTGTGCCTTTCCGGGGGGAATAGCTAAGTCCTAGCCTTACGCCTGGTTACGCTCTACCGTAGAACTTCAGCCTGCAAGACTGTGGATACAGCTTGTGGAGTAGGGGGACGGCCAAGATAACGGGTCACAGCCTTCTCCCTGGGTTGTGATTTTGGGTCCCCTGGACAAGAGGGAGTGGTGGCAGCTCTACTGAGACCTATTTGTTTGTGTTTGATAAAAGTAATACGTCTGCCAACCCTGCCCTGGTGCGTCCTTGCCTGGCCGGAGAGCAGAGGCAGGAGAAGGGAGGGGCAAGAGGTTGGAGGCGACCGTTACTACAAGGACATTTATAGGAAACACAATAGTAATAACTGGTTATATGCTTAGGCTGCATACACATGATACATTTAAAGCACATGTACTTCACAGAGCTGTAATTCCCAGTATCCCTAACAACAGGCTTCCTCAACCTTGGCCCTCCAGATGTTTTTGGCCTACAACTCCCATGCTAGCTCCCCTAGCTAGCAGTACCAGTGGTCAGGGATGATGGGAATTGTAGTCTCAAAAAATCTGGAGGGCTGAGGATGAGGAAGCCTGCCTAACAAACTATGGTTCCAGGATTCTTTAGGAGAAAATAATGTGCTGTGATAGGCAAAAGCTTGGGGTGGGGGCCAGCATAACGGTGTTGGGTTTTTTTATATGAAAAAAACAGAAAGCAATCCATTAGTTTGGCAAGAGATTAAAGTTTTGTGTACAAGATAGCATGCTTGTTAATGGGGCTCCCTCAAAATTCCTTTTCCAAATTCTAAAGAGCAATTCTTTGGATGGGATTCACTATGTTCAGGTAGGAGTCAGTCACATGCCGGCAAATTCAGTCTGTGCAATAATGGTTGATTTAGAGCAAGACACCTGCTTTTTCAAAAGGTCAGACATTTTATTATAAGAAATGTGACAGAGAAATACACTGGAAAGTGTGGGGTGACACTTTCACTGATGTAGTATCATCTAACCTCCCAGCAAACAATTCGTTAAATGTTATTTAATTTTCTAAACACTTCTATTGTTTTCTGTTAAGTTAACACACAAAAGATTAAATGTTGCAACCTCCCAAATAATGGGTGATATCCAATGTTATATTCAATGCAGACCCATCTACATCAGTGGATCTTCTCTGAGCATGACTGAGGGCTGATCCACAATTCTGCTTCTCCCATTCCTAGAAAGCATGCCTGCTTTCTAGACATGGGTCCAAGTGAATATCCCCTTGCCCTGCTCCTTTCCCAGTGAAAACCTGCTCTTCTGTGCTATATGAGAGCAAAACATAAATCTGGCGAAAACCTGAATTTCTGTTTGCCTCTAGTTAAGCACTAACGAGTGGTTATCCCCTGGAAAAAGCAGCAGGACAAGAGGAAGTGTGGATAAGCTCTTACTTGGATATCACCCAATAACTAGGTAGATCACCTTCCCTTGTTTAAAAATAACTAGTTAGGCTGGGCCCACCTGCTTTCTAGCTCACCAAAGTGCCAGGATAGAATAGGTAACAAATTGAAAAAAGTAATTAGACAATATTGAGTATAAAGCCGCTTCCTCTGGTTAAATCAGCTTTGGCTCCACAGTTATGTATATAGTATGTGAAATTGGGGAATGGAGGGTTTAGAAGACCTTAGAGAATAATAGAATATGATTCTCTGAGAGAGAAAGTGCCTTGAGATGTTTTAAGGCAGAGACTGGAAGGAGAATATATTAGCTGCAATATTTTACAAGAAGAGCCTGGTTCAATAATAGAAAGCCGATTTTATTTTATTTTTAAAGCAGAGTGGGGCTGCCGGGCTTCTCCTATGCTGGGACTTTGCCCTTCAGCCTATGACTGTGTCAGCAGGAAAAACAAACAAGCAAATACCCCAGCTGGAGTTCAAAGGGCTGGTCTTCTATGCTTATACTTTTGTGTAATTGATCTTGGAGCCTCATAATTCTGAAAGTGGAAATGTGTGTGGACATTTAGGAAACTTGCAAAAGCTGAGGTGCAGAGTGTTTTAAAACTGTTAAAGCCAGAAACTTACTCCAATAGGTTGTTTTATTGTGAGTGGGTAGACAGGATAGAGGCAATGGACCCAGAAGTATTGCCAGAGAGACCTCCTTAATAGTCCTGACAACTACCGTACCATCCTTTTGTTATGCTATAGTTCAGCTTAATGTGTCTCTGGAATCTGACTTGTGGCTCAGCTTTCCTGGACAAACCACTGGATTCTTTATGCTCCACCTTGGTCAATAAGATATTCCAGCTGGGGTTCTTTTGGGTGACCCCCATGCCCCTGAGATTTACTAGGGACTGAGCCTTTAGTGTGGTAGGCCCTGCTCTGTGGAACCACTTGCCAATAGAAGTCAAGCATGAGTTGTCTCTGCAGTTTTTTTTAAATAAACTACTATTCAGACATACCTTTAGAGTAGGGCCCCCCAAACAGTTGTGCTTCTTAGGTTGTACCCCACCTTGTCTGGTGCGGTTTATAAATAATTAAATGAGTGAGTGAGTGAGTGAGTGAGTGAATGAATGAATGAATGAATGAATGAAAAGGTTCTCATGTCAGGACCCTTGTCTTTGAGCTTGTGTCTTGTTTCAGGTGAAACTGAACCACGCAGTTCCCAAAGTCTGCTCACAGGATCAATATTTTTTTAAAAAACAAGGTCTTGTAGTAGTCCAAAGTCAAAACACAGTGGCAATGTGAGAGGCAAGGCCCTGAAGCAGTCCAGGGTCAAAACATGGAGGTGGTGGTGAATGCATGGTCCAGTTAAGAGCTAGGTCACAAGGAAAGTCAAGGAGCTACTGCATGGATACTGTTCCAGCACTGTATGTCAATAATTGAAGGAATTTCACTCTGAGCCTTCAGTACCCCACCCAGAGCAAAGCTGCAGGCCATCTGGACTGCCTGAAGAATTTGTCTTGTTCCTCAGGCAGGCACTTGTGTCTGGTTGCCAACTCACCCACACTCTGGCTGCTCTCAGCCTCCATTTTTGATTCTCTGCAAGTACCCCCTGTGCCTTTTGGTTAGGGTGCCATGACTTCTGAAGGCCCTTCATCCTCCTGCTTGGCCCCACTGAAATGGCCTGCTCCTCTGTAGCACTTGCTTTGGGAAGCTCCAAGTCCTCCCCCAAAGAGCAGGGACATGACAGCTTGTTACAGATAGGTAGCCGTGTTGGTCTGCCATAGTCAAAACAAAAAAATTTCCTTCCAGTAGCACCTTAAAGACCAACTAAGTCAGTTCTTGGTATGAGCTTTCGTGTGCATGCACACTTCTTCAGATATCTACTGCTACTGGAAGGATTTTTTTTTGTTATGACAGCTTGTGTTAGCCTGCTGGCTCCAGAGGGTCTAAACTGGCCCAAAGCTCCAGAAACCACCATAATTTCCCTGCCAATCCTAGAGAATGTGTAATTGACATAGTAGCTGTGCAAAATGGTAATAGCTGCTGACCCAGGAGCCAAATGAGAGTGTGAGCTGTTGTATATTTGCTGCTGCACTTTCCTCAGCAGTTCATGGCCCTCAGATGATTGTCCTCTTCTTCTCCTAGTCCCTCCCAGCATACTGACACCAATAGCATATGGAAGAGAGATAGGAAGAGGGGTGGCGGCAGCTGATGCTCATTTGCATGTGCTAATTCACTTAAATGTGTGCAAATATTAAACCAAATAGGCTATTTTGAAAGTGGTCATGTGCCTGTTCAAGGAAGTTCCTTTGAGGAAGGGCTGTAGCTCTATAGTCTTCTCTATGGTCTTCTTTGAGTGCAGGAGGTCCCAAATTCAATCCTTAGCATCTCAAGGTAGGGCTGGGAGAGAATTCTCAGAAATCCTGGACAGCAGCTGCCTGTCATTGTAGACATTACTGATGTAAAATCATTTCTCATTTTAGTATTTGCTTATAGCATGGGTGGCAGGCCTCATCTTAAGACGAGGCATTTGTCCTTCAATTTCAGGTAGGAAAGAATGCAAACAAGATGTTGCATCTTCCAAGATTTTGCCTGCTGTAATATTTGCATTTTGTTGTCTAGCAATAAAAAGGTTGCTTCTTTCCATCAGAGCTACTGTCCAAAAACATGCCGATTTAATAGATTGATTATAGATTAAATTGTGTATTATTAATTGACCAAGATTATTATTATTTACTGACTGATAGCTGTTACTGTCATAACCAATGTTTCGTCTATCAGTTCCAGGCTCTGCAAAGGGAACATTAATGGAACATAGAGGGGTGGTACTTTTGAGGAAAGAATTGATGTGGGTTCTATTTATTCTCCTGCACTCTACCCCTGTTTTTTTGGTGCCTTTTCCGTCTGACAGCAGCACAAGCAGCAGCTACAAAGTTCAGCACAAACTTTTCATCATAACCCTCTGCCAAACACCACATGGGGTAGCCTACACACCTGCCATAAGACACCATGCCAACAAGACCTGGGTAATCTTTCCATGGTGAGTGGGATATATTTTTACAGCTCTCAATATCTGTGAAGACATTTTAAAAAGCTGAGCTGGTTATGACAATTCAACCCAGGCCCCAAAAGGAATGAGCTTGAAGGGCTCCTTCACCACACTCCTTTAAGAAAAGTGGTTGTATTTCAAATGCCAAAATTCCCTGCAACAAGGTGACTTCCTTCTGGATGTATTGAACCAGGCACCTGGTTTCATATGGCAGATAGCTTGAGTGTGGGCACTGCCAAAGGGTGCTGGGGGAGAGGTCTGAGTAGGGGAATTCCAGGGCCACTCAAGCTAGGAAGCTGTGGCATATTACATAAAATTGGAAATGGGTTGCTAGGATTGCAAGACATGTTGCCATCCCAAACAGCTTCATTATATAACTGAAGAGATGAAGCCCTTCAAGGATGCTTTGCAGTGCTGCAGACAGAGAATGGTAGTGTGCAAACTCCTGGACTGCACCTAGCTATGCTCAATCCAAGAGCTGTATCTCCAAAATCATCTGAGGGGCACCTTTTGGACTACACACTTCACCTTTGGCATTCCTGAAAATACTAACAGTCAAGTGACTGCACTGTTTACCAGGGTAAACATACCAGGAATTTCATCTGCAATGCTTGGCTTTGGTGAGGAAGATTTTGCTCACTCCCAGCTCTAGATCATTTATGAACACATTTAAAAAGCACAGGTCCCAATACTGATCCTTGGGAGACTCCGTTTTCTTGATCCTTCCATTGAGAGAACTGTATACTAACTCTAGTACATCCTTACCTCTGTTTTGTATAGAGAATGCAACCAGTGATAATAGTGTGCCCCACTCTCTCTCTCTACATTCCACCAGGTTTGCATGCATTGTGCCCACTGTATCTATGCTTCTTTAAGACCAAGTACTAAAGCTTGTCCATCTTGGCTTGCTGAAAAACTCTCTTCAGACTGGCAAACAAATTGTAAAAACTTCCTTATGCAGCTAATTGGTCAATTCTTGAGTTCCCATTAAGGAACAGTTCCTATTCTGCATACTGTAAGGCTGAATTGTGAAGTTGGTTCTCTTGAACTCTTCTTGACTGGTGCTCTATTAAGAAGTTGTGTAAGAATTGAGGTCAAGCCTGTAATATTAATTCAACTTTCTAAGCATTTAAGCTTTAGACTCATTAGCAAGAAAGCACCTGTTTGGGGACGGCGTTGGTATAAACCAGAGCTGTTGCTTTTGCTCATTTTGCAAACATGAAAGTAATGTTTTCACAGTTCAACATGAAAAACACGTCTGCCCTCAAATATTTCCCTCTCAGAAGTTTTCTTTTGTTCTTGTCTTTTCTTTAAAGGTTCCCTAATTTTGACAGATTGCAGATGGCTTCTTTAGGGCAGGGCTATAACAGAAATAGACTCAGGCACACTGGAAATGGCATCAATCAGTCATGGGGATGGATTTTTCCAAAATGCTTTTCAGCCTAAAGCATATAAAGCTGTTATATGTAGCCAGTGAAATATGTATGCAGTTCTGCATCAATTTGTCCATCTTTAGTGCAGTGCAAAATTTGCCAATGCCCTTCTTAACCTTTTCTACTGGCATACAGCAACTGATTACTTTGATCTGTGTTTGTCCTTTTTGCAGACAAAGGGCTCCTCCCACCCATCTGTTTTTTGAACATGCATCCTGATTTGCTTGCAGAAAGCTTATGTAGAGATTAGACTATGACTATGTCTGGTCTTTATTGAGCATTTGTTTGTGGGGACGTTATATGACAGTGATCATTCTGCATGCAACCTGATTTCCTTGAAGGGTATTTCTGTATCTTTCCATTAATCAGTTTTTCAACCCACACTTTTCAGTGCACTTCCCTGTCACTTTTCTAACCACAGGGTCTGTTTGTTGTGCTATGGTGACAGAGTCCTTTAATCCACTTTAAATGCACAATCCTAAAGTTCTGATATGCACTTGATAATATCTCATAAGATACTGTGCAACTGACCTTAAGGTGGAACAAAGGAACTTGGGAGACTGCAAGGTGAAATCGCTGAGGTTAAGTGCTCTCACTTGAACTAAATCAGGACAAATGAATGTTCATCACACCAAATGTGTTAATTAGCTTATTGATCCCAGGATGTCTGTGTTAACAGCAGTTTTTTTGTGAATGGCCATTGATAATAACAAAATTATCAACGTCTGTACTTTTCTGCTTTTCATTTCCTTCTGACCTGTTAAAATCCCCACCCACACATCCAACCATGAGTGATATTCAGTGCTAATCCTACTCAGAGTAGACTCATTGAAGTTGATGGACATTACTTACTAAGATTTATTAATTTCAGTGGGTCTATTCTGAGTGTGTGCCTTAGTTGACTGTGTGTGTGTGACGCACTTGCAACTCAAGGTAATTTTGTGCATCTGATGAAGTTGACTGTAAGCTTTACTATTATAAATGTGATTTTGAGTGCCAGAAGAGTCTTTGTTGTCTTTGCTGCAAAAAACATGGCCACCCCTCTGGAAGTCCATCAAGTTTGTTATGGATCGAAGGGAAAAGATAACATTCATATGTTTGCCCTTCCTGCACAAATCATTTGGCATAGTCTTTACTGCCATTAGACATGTTTCCTTTCCTCTCCCTTGGCAACATTTCATTTCACATGACCTTAATCCTTGCCTATTCTCTTCTATCCCTTCTCTATGTGGCCCCCATATTGGGAAATCTAAACATACATTATTTATTCAATCACTTTCCTAGGTTACCAATGTAAAGACATCCATTACAAACAAAATTATATGTTACATAGGGGTGTCCATAAGATGCAATAGGCACCTTTATTTACATTTCATTGATTACCTCTCAGATTACTTAAAAAGCCTGACAGCTGATTGATTAAAAAAAATCTTTAAAAGGTTGATAGCTCTAGCTTTAAGATCTTCCTGTTTGGGCTGGTTTCTAACGTTAAGTTTTTTAAGCCTTTAACTGGGAATTATTTCTTTTGGGCATGTGCTTTATTTAGTTTGATTTTTCATCGGATACTTTATTGTGTGTATTGTTTTAATCTTCCAGCCTGCTTACCTAAGGAAGGGGGCTAGAAATCATAACAATTAAGGCGACAGTCATAAACTTACCGGGAGGAGTAAATCCTATTAAACTTGATGGTATTGTTACACGTCACCCTCAATCTCCACAGCAGTGCGAGTTCCATCTGTGCTTTACCCAGCGTCTGTGTTTCCTTTTAAAATGAGGCACAGTGGAGACTGTGGTGTCTTTATGATATATGGTTTACTTACACATATATACAACCTGAGCCTATGCTGGAGGAATTCACAGCATTACACTCCAAGAGACAAAGGGGCATAGCAACTCTGGCTGACACCTGGAGCGGACCAAAGTTGTGGAGCTGTAGAGCTTTTGGGGGGAAATCAAATTTGTTGAGCTGCCAGTTTCAGGGACAGGAAGTGGCTCTGCCTCCCTGCAGCACCCAAAATGCCCAGCAGCGTTCTTAGGTCACATCACTGCCACTGCAATCTTAAATTCAACTCCTCTTCTTCCAACTCTAGTTCAAAGTCTCTTTTCATTCTAATTAATTCTAAGTTGAGGGAGAGGCCTCTCCCATTTGTCCTTTGACACAGTCCCAATCCCTTAGTCCTTCTAATGACTTACTTTTGTGGGCTATTACCAGCCATGCTCCTGGCTTGTATTTTAACATGCTAAATCCAGGGTCTGGCACTGAGGAATTAGAAGGGGGTTCCAGGCACCCAACAAACTCATGATAGTATTTTTCTTGAAGAAACAGGTGTCAGAGTAGGTTGCATATCAACGAACTTTCAAAGGGATTTTGTCTGATATGTTAATTGTGACACTCTTCGTGGCAAGTAAGGATGTCAGAGAATTCCATCAGAAACAGAAACAGGAGCAGAAATTGCTGCTGTTCATTAGATGACAGGAATGGAAATCATGCAAGCAAATGTGAGTGGTACTCAGTATAGTTTTTATAGTCCACAGACATTAAGTAAATAATTACATTGTTTTCTTTATTGTTTTGACATTTCATCTTCACTGAAATGCATTTAAATTAATTGCATAATTAATTATATAAATCTCAGCCATACCAGATAGTGAAATGAACAATGTAGGTCTTAGCAGAAACTGAACTGCAGCAGAATTGAAACAGCACTGATTCCAGTTAACATAGGGCAGCATGAAACCACTACCTTCTTACATCCCATATGATCACTGAATGTGTGTCTTGGGAACTAAGCTGCAAATATGGGAGAAGTCTTAAGAAAAAGGATGGGGAACAGTGTGAGGAAAACCTGTGCTGAAATTACATTGTGGCCCATGCATATTGTACAAGTGTGAGCACACGTAATGGCATCATAAGGCGACATCACATACAAGATATGGTCGCTGTCACATACTGGGGGCAGCCATCACACAGGAGAGCTGATGGTGACCCCTGGTGGTGCAGGTCTGTTGGTGGGTTGGTTGGTGCCATCCTTTAATTAACGCAGTGTCATTATGGTGTTAAGTCTCAGAACTAGTTTCTTAGTCTGGCTGGGTCTCTGAGATGCTGGGTGAGCATTAGGCAGCTCTTCTAGTGCCATATAATTGCTGCTTCCCTAAAGACACTTTCAACAGCTCCTGCCAGAGTGCTTCTTTTTGAACCTGGCAACTGAAGAGGAAGCAATGTATTTTAATTCAGGTCTTGTGGATATCCTTTTAGAGGTGCGCTATGTAGGACACAAGTCCATGCTAGTTGGCAACAGAATCTGGAGTTGCTGTTAGAATGCTAAACCACCTCCCCATTTTTTGTTTGTCACACCAGCAACACTGCCTCTTCTGTCAGAGGAGGTCTTAGTGTTAAAAAAGTTACAACAACAACAACAACAACAACAACAACAACAACAACAACAACAACAACAACAACAACTTACAACCTGGATAGCTCAGTTGGTCAGAACAATAATAATATTTCAATAATTTATTATTTATACACCGCCCATCTGGCTGGGTTTCCCCAGCCACTCTGGGTGGCTTCCAACAGAATATTAAAATACAATAGTCTGCCAAACATTAAAAGCTTCCCTAAACAGGGCTGCCTTCAGATGTCTTCCAAAAGTCTGGTAGTTGTTTTTCTCTTTGACATCTGGTGGGAGGGCGTTCCACAGGGCAGGTGCCACTACTGAGAAGGCCCTCTGCCTGGTTCCCTGTAACTTGGCTTATTGCAGGGAGGGAACCGCCAGAAAGCCCTCGGCGCTAGACCTCAGTGTTCGGGCAGAACGATGGAGTTGGAGACGCTCCTTCAAGTATACTGGACTGAGGCTGTTTAGGGCTTTAAAGGTCAGCACCAACACTTTGAATTATGCTCATAAACGTACTGGGAGCCAATGTAGGTCTTTCAAGACAGGTGTTATGTGGTCTTGGCAGCCGCTTCCAGTCATCAGTCTAGCTTCTGCATTCTGGATTATATGTAGTTTCCGGGTCACCTTCAAAGGACATAGAGCACATTGCAGTAGTCCAAGCGAGAGATAACTAGAGCATGCACCACTCTGGCGAGACAGTCCATGGGCAGATAGGGTCTCAGCTTGTGTACCAAATGGAGCTGGTAAACAGCTGCCCTGGACACAGAATTGACCTGCGCCTCCATGGACAGCTGCAAGTCCAAAATGACTCCCAGGCTGCGCACCTGGTTCTTCAGGGGCACAGTTACCCCATTCAGGACCAGTGAGTCCTCCACACCTGCCCGCCTCCTGTCCCCCCAAAACAGTACTTCTGTCTTGTCAGGATTCAACCTCAATCTGTTATCCTTCCTCCAACTGCCTCCAGACACTCACACAGGACCTTCACCGCCTTCACTGGTTCTGATTTGAAAGAGAGGTAGGGCTGGGTATCATCTGCATATTGATGGACACCCAGCCCAAACCCCCTGATGATCTCTCCCAGCGGCTGCATGTAGATGTTGAAAAGCATGGGGGAGAGGACAGAACCCTGAGGCACCCCACAAGTGAGAGCCCAGGGGTCTGAACACTCATCCCCCCTCCACTTTCTGAACACGGCCCAGGAGGAAGGAGCGGAAGCACTGTATAACAGTGCCCCCAGCTCCCAGCCCCTCTAGACGGTCCAGAAGGATGTTATGGTTGATGGTGTGAAAAGCTGCTGAGAAATCCAGCAGAGCTAGAAAACTAGAAAATTTGAACTATGCAGATGGAGTCCAGAGAGAAAAGAAACACTGATAATACTTTACTGAGGAAAACTGAACAAAACAGAGTGTATAATTTAAGCAGAAGTATAAACAGGGATGTTTTGCCTTTCTTACTTCACGTCTTGTACATAGCAGGGAAACATACAGAGGAAAAACTCGTTCATAACTACACAGCCAACCCGGGTGCAGTAGCCACTCAGCCTGGCTGTAGCAATATCATCTTTGACACTTACATAATTAACCCTTAAGTTATACACTGTATGACCATTGCTGTTGCACTTCCAATGTGTAGCTTACAGACAGAGCAGTTAAAGCTACTCAGCAGGGATAGGAAAGAAACCATTTGCCTGTGAACCTGGAGAGCTGCTACCTGTCAGAATAAACAGCATTGTCCAAGATCAGCCAATGGTCTGACTCAGTATAAGGCAGCTTCACATGTTCATCTTTTGCTTTTATAGAATCATGAGATTGCTTTAATAATTCCAAAATGTTTAAAATGCAGGCTCTTTCCATTGCCTTTCTAGGTCTGCATTTTAGCTTATTTCACATTTATCTCTTCTCCTCTGCTGCCTCAAGGGCAATAAATATTTTTAAAAGTGAAATTTGAGATCATTGCAACATGACCCTGGATATTGGTCCTTGAGAGGGTGGGGGGCAATACATTTTTATTAACACTGCAAAGCCTTTACAACTTAATATCTAATGATATACAGATGGGGTTTTCCTTTTGCTGGCTAGGTCAGTAAGCTGAAACAACAGGGACTCTAAAGACTTGGTATCTGAAATCAAGGTAGAGACAAGTTTGAGCTATTCCTGGATTGGCTGGCAGACCACTGTTTATGCAGATGGGTTAGCCAATGGGGGAACTAAAGTCATATCTGCTCCATCTTGCAGATGTGGAGGGGGGGCAGAGAGAGAGAGAGATGGGATGAGTTTGTTACCCTGGCACTTTGCTTTGTTAAATGGGAGCCTGCAGCGTTGCAAGGGAGAAACGCCTGAGCATAGCAATAACAAGCATTTTAAAAAAGGAAAAAGAACCCTCTCAACTGTTCTCTAACTTTCATTTCCTGACCTTGAAGGATGTTGGAAGGTGTCATCTCATCAGCATTTCTGCAGTCGCTGGGAGATGGGGGTAGGGTGCGTGTGTGTTGTGAGGGGGATGTGATTTTTCTTCCTTGGGGCACCCTGCCAAGAATAACAGCAGACTCCAGCAGGTCGGCACAGGAAGGGAACGGCTGGGAGCTGATTTGTAGCAGGAGCTTTGGAGAGCCAGAATGCATTTTTATGGAAGAGACCTTCAGAGATGCATAAACCTCCCCCTGATTTCTCCTCCACCCCCCTCTTCCCATTGGAAGTTTGCCAAATCCGTTCTAAAAAGAAGGGGGGGACCTTTCAATAAGCTAGTCTTAGATGTTTGTGTTCATGTCACTGATGTGTGTGAAGAACAAAGCAATCTGATGAACTGACATATAATTTGGACAAAGCAGGAGACGGGAAAATTCCATGGGCTACTTTCTCTTCCATCCTGCTGGTTCCCAAAAAACTTGCTGAAAATGCTGAGTACAAGCAACTGACTATGGGATGGAGTAGGGGAGCCCATCAAATCCCATGTCACAGTCCTCTCATCCAGTGTAGATGGGATGGGGAACTGTGGCTTCTGAAAGCCATGCCATTTCTAAGGCTGTGTACACACTAACCCATTTGTAGTGCAAAAAATGTAGTTTTTATCAGCCTGAAATAGTTCATGCTTGTCCTTGACATGCTATGTTCAGTCTGCTTTTATTTTAGATTTTGCTGTCCACAAGGTACTTGCTACACATCTGAAAAACCTCCCCTCTATTAGGTTGTCCATGCCTTTTCTTCCTTGTACATGGCCTAGGTGCATGAAGAAGGAAGTGGTGATTGCAGTCGTAGTATACACTTGGGGCTTATCCACACTCATGGGTGTAGCCGGGGGGGGCACAGGGGGCTGCCCCCCTAGGTCAAGTAAAACAATAGAAAAACTTAACTAACTGAACAATCACATTGGTTCTGCCACCTCTGATTAAAGCCCTGTCCCCACCCCCAACAAAGTCCTGCCTCCCCCAAACAAAAATCCTGGATACGCCCATGTCCACACTTACCTTTTCCTTTCCATGTTCTAGACACAGCTCCGTGCTTTAAAGCTCCATGTCCGAGTGCTTCCTTCCCCACTTTCCCCAGAAGAACTCGTTCTTTAATACTGAATCAGAGTGACTGGCAATTTGGGTTTTCTGTGGATTGCTGTTTGCTCTGATTCAGTGGTAAAGGCTGGGTTTTTGCAGGGAAAGGGAGTGGTCAGCACAGTGCTTTAAAGTGTGGACCTGTGTTTAGAAACATAGCACAAAAGGAAGTCTGGATGAGCCCTTGATGGATGCAGCCCCCATTGTTGTGACAATCTATGTTTGTTTTCAAATGGAGACCCTGCAAAGCAATGCAGAATCTGCCATGAGCTTTTATTTTCAGAATGAAACCAGTTTCCCAAGAAATATTTTTTAGGGGCAACAAATATGCAATAGATGTAGATTATATGTGGATTAGGTAGAAATAAACAGTACACTAAAGTCTTCATTGATTCTTTTTTTTAATAAATATTTATTAAAGATTTTTATAAGAAAAAAGCATAAATAACAAACAACAATGCTTATGTCAAACACAAAATTCCATAACTTATTTGGACTTCCTCACGTCTCCCGCTCCCACTTACATTGTTTAAAGTCTTCATTGATTCTAGGATGAATGGTTGTGTGTACACAGCCTAATATTAGAGGACTTGCCTGGAACAGTGTGCACCTTTTCTTCCAGTGTATTATTCTTGAATTACATCTTTTTCAAGGAAATGTACTTCCTTCGCTCTGCCTCTCACTGTACAATGAATGCATACCTGGTCTTGTTCTGAACAAGGGCATCCTGTATGTGTAAGCTTGGCTGTCTTTGAGGTCCCTTGGCTTGAGCTTTACAAACAAAGACTTCCACCAATTCTTTTCAGGAGCACACTGAAAAACCTCTTAGACATGACCCTTGAGCCCAGGCTTCAGGCATTCAGAGAACCTGCTAGGAATGGAAGATTTTTTGGCCTTCTAATTTCCTTCCTTAAAATCACTAACTTCCGCCTGCTGTTGACAGTGTCATTGGACTGAGTCACTGTGTTATGTACTGAGTCGAATAGGATCCAAACTGCAGCAGTCTGATTGGTCCTAGAACAATAGGATCCAAAAGGCAGCAGTCTGATTGGTCCTAGAACAATAGGATTCAGAATGCAGCAGTCGGATTGGTCCTAGAACAATGCAGCAGTATGATTGGTTGGCAGGAACCACCCAATCATGCTCCAGATGTAAGTGAATCCACAACCTGATTGGCTTACAGTAGAATTCCGGAATTAGCCAATCAGGTGCAGCCCATTGTGTAAATAATGTATATAAAGCAGATACCTTGAGGGGACATTCATTCATTCCTCCTCACCACTATGAGCTGAATAAAGAGCATGAAATCACTTTGCGACTCTGAGTATATTTCACTGGCGACGAAGGTGGGATCCCGCTGAGCTGACTGCCACACACAGCACCGCAGCACCGCCACCTGCCGCACCGCTGCCTCGCACCGTGTATCCAGGCTTCAGCTCCGGGACACAAGGAACTCAGAATGGCAACCGACAGCAGCTTCTCGCCGTTCAACCCAGCAACGGGAGACTGGGAAGCGTACGCCTCCCGTTTCACTTTCCTCCTAGAAGCCAAAGGGGTCACCGATGAAGAAGACGCCAAGAAGAGGGCGATATTCTTCAGCGTCTGCGGAGAGGAGACGTTTGAAATCGCCCGGGCTCTCCTTGCGCCTGAAGACGTCGCTACTGTTCCATACAAAACAATAATGGAACAGCTGAAGGGGCACTTTTCGCCGCAACCCTCAGTGGTGGCTCGTCGAAATGCCTTCTATGCAAAGCGGCAAGCCCCTGGGGAAACCATAACTGGGTTTGTGACCTCTCTCCGCCAAGCCGCCCGGTTCTGCAACTTCTCAGAGCTGGAGAACATGCTTCGTGACCGCCTCGTCGGTGGCCTGAGGGATGAGAAACTGCAACAACGACTCTACGCTAAGAAGGACCTAACGTTCCAGGTCGCTCTGGAGGAGGCCCTGGCAACGGAAGCTGCCAAGAGGTCGACGCAAGAGGCACGGCCGAGCCTGCCATCCCAACCGAGGGTCCACCACGAAGACCTCACTGACGACTCAGGATCTGACAGGGAGGAGGTGTACCGAGTACAGCAGCGCACTCAAGCAGCCCACATACCACAGCTGCCTCGACGAGAAGGAGGGAACTGCGCAAGCTGCGGGGAAACTCACGAGAGGAGGACCTGCCGTTTCCGCAATGCAGAGTGCAGGCAGTGCAGAAAATTGGGACACATCGCCCGGGTGTGTCGGGCTCGGCCCACCCGACGCCAGGCATCAGATGACCAATCCAAGAGCCCCAGGTCCCGGGGCCCAACGCACCAAGGCAACTCGACGGAGCTCACGGACTTCCAGGTATACCAGTTGCCCTACCCCAACATAGAGAAAATTTATGTAGAGGTACGGATAGAGGGGGCCCCATGCCGCATGGAGCTTGACACGGGTTCAAATCTATCCATAATCTCGGCAAGGACCTTAAGGAAACTGTGTCCTACTGGGGGTCCCAAACTCAGGCCGGCCCCATTCACCCTCCGGGACTTCCAGAAACGTAAGGTCCCCACAATGGGGGTGGGGACCTTCAGGGTGCAATACCGAGGGCGGACGCGGCAACTGGACTTGCTTGTGGTCAAGGGCCCCTACATTAGCTTACTGGGATTGGCATGGTTTGGACCACTGGGACTAGCCATCACCGGAGTGAACCACACTACCTTACAAGTGGATGTGGACGCTATATGCAAGGAATTTCCAGGGGTTTTCGATGGGAAATTGGGACAGTATACGGGCCCCCCCATTGCTCTACAGCTTGACCCCGCAGTACGACCAGTCAGGCTCAAGGCCCGCCGGGTCCCGTTCGCCCTGAAACCACGTATAGACGAGGAATTGGACCGGCTAGTGGAGCAAGGAGTGCTGGAGCCGGTGCCTAATGCCCCCTGGGAAACCCCAATCGTCACACCCGTCAAGCCTAATGGTTCGGTCCGCATCTGCGCAGACTACAAATGTACTATAAACAAGGCCCTCACGGCCCATGCATACCCAGTGCCAGTGGTCAGCCATGTCCTTGCTACCCTGGCTGGGTCGAAAATTTTTGGCAAGCTGGACTTGGCCCAAGCATATCAACAGCTGCCAGTAGATGAGGCCACAGCAGAGGCACAGACGATTGTGACGCACAGAGGAGCGTTCAGGGTAAAGCGGCTGCAATTCGGTGTCAGCGTGGCACCAGGCATATTTCAGAATCTAATGGACTCGCTCCTTAAAGGGATTCCTGGCGTCACCCCCTTCTTCGATGATGTGTTGATTGCCGGGCCCACACCAGAGGAGTTTGAGGACCGCCTCCGCACCGTTCTGCACCGTTTCCAGACAGCGGGTCTCAAGGTGAAGCGGGAAAAATGTCTACTAGGAGTGCCTCAGGTGGACTTTCTGGGATTTATGGTGGACGCAGAAGGGGTCCACCCGACTGGGGACAAGGTACGGGCCATTTGTGATGCCCCAGCGCCCAAGAGCAAGACTGAACTTCAGGCCTTCTTGGGACTATTGAACTTTTACCATTCCTTCCTTCCCCACAAGGCGGCGGTAGCGGAGCCCCTACACAGACTCCTGGACAAGCAGGCCCCTTGGGTGTGGGGCCAGCGCCAGGAGGCCGCATTCCAGGCAGTCAAGGACTTGCTTGTCTCAAACTCGGTCTTGGCACACTTTGACGAGAGGCTGCCGGTGGTGCTAGCATGCGACGCCTCGCCCTATGGCATTGGCGCTGTCCTGGGACACCAACTCCCGGATGGGAGAGAGGTACCGGTGGCATACTTTTCCCAGACACTCAACGCAACCGAGCGGAACTACTCACAAATCGACAAGGAGGGTCTGGCAATTGTGAAGGGAATAAAAAAATTCCATGATTTCTTGTACGGGCGGCCCTTCACCGTGGTGACTGACCACAAACCGTTGCTTGGCTTGTTTGCCCCCGAAAAGCAGACCCCCCAAGTGCTGTCTCCTCGTGTCCTCAGGTGGTCAATTTTCCTTGCCAGCTACCAGTATGCGCTGATTCACCGCCCGGGGAAGGCGATGGGCCATGCGGACGCCCTCAGCAGGCTACCACTACCGGAAACAGGCCCCGACCCAGCACCTGCACAAGAGGTTATGAGCCTGGAGCTGCTTCCCGACCGCCCCATTCAGGCACAAGAAGTGGCACACCACTCCAAGAAAGATACGGTCATCTCCCGGGTCCTGGACTGGGTGTGGAGGGGATGGCCCAGCAGCAGGCCTGGGCCAGAATTCGCTGGCTACACAACCCGCAAACATGAACTG
Source organism: Podarcis gaigeae (assembly GCF_964106915.1). Lineage (NCBI taxonomy): Eukaryota > Metazoa > Chordata > Lepidosauria > Squamata > Lacertidae > Podarcis > Podarcis gaigeae. The sequence continues at coordinate 40,004,899 of NC_139684.1, read as the reverse complement.
TCGGCCCACAAGGGGTGCCTTTTATGGGGAAGCAGGGTCGTTGTTCCCCAGCCCCTCCGCAAAAGGGTCCTCACAGCCCTACATGAGACACACCCAGGGGTAGTAAGAATGAAGGCCCTTGCCAGGAGTTATGTGTGGTGGCCGGGGATCGACGGAGAGATAGAGGCCTGGGTCAAACACTGCCAGGCCTGCCAAGAATCCCGCCCAGATCCCCCAAGGGCCCCAGTCCAGTCCTGGGAGTCCGCCCGAGCACCATGGTCACGCCTGCATGTGGACTTCGCTGGCCCCTTTCAGGGGAAAACATTCTTCATAGTGGTGGACTCCTACACCAAATGGCTGGAAGTCGCACTGGTACCGTCCACTTCTACGTCCGCAGCCATCCGGGTACTACGCAGGCTGTTTGCAACCCACGGGCTCCCTGACACTCTCGTCTCAGACAACGGGACTGCATTTACGTCAGGAGAATTCCAAACCTTCACAGCGCAGAACGCCATCCGCCACATCCGTTCGGCGCCATTCCACCCTGCCACCAATGGCCAAGCAGAACGCATGGTGCGGACCACCAAGGACACCCTTCGCCGCATGACGCAAGGGGATTGGGAGTACCGCCTTGCCACATTCCTCCTAGCACAGCACAGCACCCCCAGCTCAACGACTGGCCGGAGCCCCGCTGAACTACTAATGGGTCGGCGCCTTGCAATCAGATTGGACCGCCTTCACCCCGATAGAGCTCAGGATGAGGTAGTGGTGGGGGAAGGCAGGAACCCCCGGACCTTCGAGGCCCAGGACCCAGTGTACGCAAAGAATTTTGGGGCAGGCCCAGCATGGGTACCCGCCACAGTCACCAGGGTCACTGGCCCTGTGTCGTACGAGGTGCTAACGGATGGAGGGCAATGCTGGCGCCGCCACTGCGACCAGATACGGCGACGATTCCCGGGAGAAACTCAGGAGGAGGAAAGGGCAGAGGAGTCCCAAGGGAACAGTGGGGCAGTGAGGCCCATAGAGCAGCAGGGGCCAGCAGGAGAGGCAGAATCAGTAAATACAGAGAGGACCCGTGAGGCCGAAAGGACACCGGAACCAGAACCACGACTGAGCGAGCCGGTTGCGCCAGACCAAACAGCCCCATCACAGCCAGCATCCTTGGAACACGAGCCAGAACCTGAACACCGGACCAGGGAACACCACAGGCCGCAACGGACACGTAGGCCGCCAGCGTACCTTGAGGACTATGAATGCGACCTCCCGGGCAGGACTGGAACTTAGAGGGGAGGGGTGTTATGTACTGAGTCGAATAGGATCCAAACTGCAGCAGTCTGATTGGTCCTAGAACAATAGGATCCAAAAGGCAGCAGTCTGATTGGTCCTAGAACAATAGGATTCAGAATGCAGCAGTCGGATTGGTCCTAGAACAATGCAGCAGTATGATTGGTTGGCAGGAACCACCCAATCATGCTCCAGATGTAAGTGAATCCACAACCTGATTGGCTTACAGTAGAATTCCGGAATTAGCCAATCAGGTGCAGCCCATTGTGTAAATAATGTATATAAAGCAGATACCTTGAGGGGACATTCATTCATTCCTCCTCACCACTATGAGCTGAATAAAGAGCATGAAATCACTTTGCGACTCTGAGTATATTTCACACTGCAAGCTGCACTTGCTATTTTATTCCTGAGAAGCCTTCCATGTATTACTTATTTGGAAGTGCACAGCCCTCTGTGCTTGGGCATGCAACTTTACACTCTTTGAACCATTTCTGCATGAGCAATGTAAGGACAGATAGTAAACTTTGCAAAGTGTCCCTGTGCCACTTTGAGAAGGCTCTAAAGGGCGGGGCCACTTTGTCATGTTATTTCCAACAGGGGATTAGACTAGGTATCAAAAATTGTGTGTGTTAATAGTGTGTGAAGTTTGGCATGCTTCAAGAAAGCAGATTGCAGAATGGAGAGCTTTAAAGCATTTCTTCACAGCTTTGCCCCGCATAAAATAGTGGCTAACCAATTTCTTCCAGTATTGAGTAAAAGGGAAAAGTTGCCTTTGAAAAAGCCACTAGTCTGGCTGTTTCTCCCTAGGAGGACTGTAGTAGTGACTCTGTCAAAATTTGTGTGCAGTTGCTGACCCTTCTCGCTCAGTTTTGATAGTCTTTAGAACAGAGCAAACTGTGTCCCAGTTGATAGTGTTCCTCTGTGGAGAATACCTGAGACCATGTTCATGATAAGCTGTTACTCTCACTGGTTTAAGGATGGTACAATAATTTTTGTTGCCCTTCAGTTAATCAGAATTGCTGTTGTTCCCCACTTGTGCCTTATTGTATCCTCTTAGGAGCATAATGATAAACAGTGCATTAGATTATCACAGACTGCCCAAGATACCATTTTCTCATTTTAATGTTTAATATCTTTACCTCTTCTTTGCTTTCTCCCCTTTGCAATGACATTTACACACTGGGCATCTGATAAGAGACCAGAAGGCTTTCAGTGCTCTTGCCTAGAATGCAGGGGATATGAGTCCAGCTGATGAGTTGCTAAGTAGATGGTTCATTTGTACCTCCTTTAAAAGTTCAGGCAGTGGCTTTTTCTCTCCAAGACATTTACACAGCTGAGGCTTGCAACCCTTACATTTTGGCACTCCAGGCAGTTACCCAGTTTGCCTTGATTGCTGGGCTGGCACTACACATGGTTAGACTTATGTGGAAATGAGGGCTCACTCCATCACTTTTCAGAATGCCTCTGTGCACCACTCAAGGTCAGGCTACTTCTATTCAGATCAAGAAAGAATTCTTGATAGCTTAGTAAAACCTTCATTGTGGGACAAAAATACTCCTTGTGGGGAAAAGGATGAGCCTACATTTTTGCATAAAAAGTATCAGAACTGTGCAGCGCAAGGTATAGTAAGAACATAAGAAGAGCCTGCTGGATCAGGCCAAAGGCCCATCATCCAGCACTCTGTCCTCACAGTGGCAAGCAGAATCTCAGTGCAACTGCCCTCTCACCACTTGTGATTCCTGCAACTGGCATCCAGAAGCATACTGCCTCTGACAGTATGAAAATAGCCATCATGTCTAGTGGCCATTCAAGGTAAATTGAATGATCCCTTTTTTTAAAAAGCAACCCTTGATTAATTACCGGTACTTAACACTGCCTACCTATTTATCCATGTGATTGTAGCTTCTGTGTGAAGATTCTTGTACCAGGGATTGGCACTTGCTGCTTATGACCGTGTAGTGCACAAGCATGCTGACAAAGGCTTTCTGACAACAGTGTTCACATCCATGTCCTTGGAATTAAAAGCTGATTTGCCTTAACGGAACTGCTCATAGTTTTCTAAACTTCTTCGTTTTTCAATTACAGTTTGGGAGAATTTTCGAAGTTTTTTTCTTTTCGAAAGCATCGCAGTCATTCTTCTGCATTGACAGAGCACTTTGGCATATGAACTTGGCACAGTGGAGATGAAAAGAGAATGCTTTAAAAACCTCACACCATACGGAGGCACTTGGCTGGCTTCAGCCTTTGCAGGCGGGATGCCACTCTCTGAGTCACAGCTGCATGCTGACCTTTGGACCGTTTTTTACAGGAGAGGGCAAACATCTCCCCCCTTGTAGGATTTTTATCTAGACGGGCTCATTTTGAGCCCTTCACCAGTACTTCCTCTGAGAGTATCTGCATTTGCTGGTGCTGTTAGCTCCTGGTGGCTATGCAATTCAAGGTGTATGCTCTTGGAAGTATTTGAGGAAACAAGTGTTTTACATCTTTATACTTTCTGCTATTTCACCCTATTTCAGCCTACTGAAAGAAAACCAGTTGTTTTTTAAAATAATAATAGTAACAACAACAACAACAACAACAGTAATAACAATGGAGACTGCAATCAGTGTTTCCAAAATAATTCATTCAATATTTTTCTGCTGCTTTTCAGGCTACAATTAGCCAGCAAGTAACAAATGGTTCACTTAGTTAGGATCAATGTCACAAAATCAGTTTTCTGTTCCACTGTCACCACATATCCAGTCTGCAGAAGTAGTTCTAGAAGGCTGATCCAGTTTGAAAAGAATGAAAACCACACAAAGAAAGCTTCTATGATAACTTGGGAGGCCAAAAGACTGAAAGGTGAAGTGACTCCAGTTCTTAGCCTCCCCCAAACTGCCCTTCCCTCAGGTTGATACTTTATTTTGATGTGTTGCCTTCCAGAGGAGATTTGTCCTCTAGATGATGAGAGGGTAGCATTTTTTGATGCAGTCGCCACAAAAGTGCTTTGCGGAGCAAAGAGACTCTGACAATCTGTGCTCAGCAACATCCCTCTCAGAGCCAGGATGCTGACAACAGTGCTCACGGCAGCATCCTGGCACCAGTGATGGCACAAGGGAGCACTGCAGTATCACGCCAGCTGTCTGGGATGCAACTGGACAGGTACTTTTTTTAGCATAATCAAAAAGGAGAGCATAGCAGGGGCTTTCAAAAAAGATACTCCAATGTTGAAGCTGTGGGTTCTCCTTGCATGAGAGCACCACCATAACAAATGTAAACTAGTTTTGAACCATCGCTCAGTTGTTGTTTTTTGAACCGGCAGTGTCTTCCCCAGCATGTTCTTCCACACAAGGTTTTCCCCTGGAGATTTTAAAAAGGCAATTTAGCATCAAAACACACCATCCTTCTTGAATTCTAGTGTCCAGAGATGAACTCTTTAGTCCAGGTGAATTTTCATCTAGAATTACTGTTGAAATGCACCCAAAAACCTGGAATGGGGGTTGAATATCACTTGTACAGTCCCTTCTAAATCCTGAACTGAAAACTTTCAGTGGCCATTCTGAAATCTGTCCATGCATTCATTTAATTTATGATAGGAATACAATCATACTTACATGACAGCATTTTATGTTCTAGCAAAGTGAACTGGTGGTGACTGAGCAGGGAAAAGATGGTGGATAGCTTGATGAAGATGTTAACCCATTATGCAAATCTGTTAGAGAGCTAGAAAAGGTTCAGAAAAGGGGGTGGGAGAATCAAGACAGACAAAAGAAAGTACTTCTTCATGCCGTGTATAAACTATGGACTTCATTCCCACAAGGTGAATGAGATGCCAAATTGGATGGCTTTAAAAGAGGATTAGACAAATTAATTGGGGATTAGGTTAGCAATGGCTACTAGCCAAGATGGCTGTGTTCTACCTCCACAGTTGCAGTATATTCCTGAATGCCAGTTACTGGAAATCACAAGTGTGGAGAGTGCTGTTGTGCTCAGGTTCTGCTAGCAGATGTCCCAGGGCATCTATTTGGCCACTGTGAAAACTGTCCTGAACTAGACGGGCCTTTGGCCTGCTCCAACAGGGCACTTCCTATGTTTTTATATCAGCCTTTCAGTGCCAAAATCATGTAAACAGACACGGACAAGAATGACTGCTCATAATTCATCAAAACTGCAAAATTCATAATGTAGTGAAAGGATTTGTGAGTGAACACATGCAGAGCTTTAATTTGACATAAAGATTAGAAATAACTGAATTCATTGATCTGCAACTAGAAATTACTGAAATTTGAACTGACAGCCGAGTTCCCCATGAAACTTAATTGCTCATGCTCAGCAAAAACAATGGAATAAATTTATCCAGTGGGTTTTGTGCATACCCTGACCCATCTTTGCTGAGTGTTTCTGGTTAGCTTGTGTGGAGCAGGAGAAGAATGCTGCTGTTGACATAGTCTAAAATAACACATTCAAGCCGCAGCCTTTCTTTTTTGTGTAACACAAAAATGATACGAGCTGCTTTGGGCAGAGTCTGACCATTGTTCTATCTAGTGGAGTACTGATTACTTTGTAAGCAACTCTCCAAGGTCCCAGAGAAAGGCCTTTCCTGGCCCTGCTAAGATCTTTTAACCAGAGACCCAGCCTTGGACCTTCCTCATTCATAGCATGTGCTCTACCACTGAGCTATGCACTGAGCTCTCCCAAATACTTGGGGTTCTGCCATTAGGAGATTAATGGTCCATCTAGCAGAGTCACTGTTATCCTGCCTGGCTGCAGTGCTCCATGATCTCAAGCAGACACGTTTCCCACCCCTGCAATCCAAGAGGCTATATGTCAGCTTGGAAACAGACTGCTCTTTGGGAGATGTACCTAGCAAGCTTGCCTACAGCTTTGCTTGTGATAAAATTAGACACTGACTGTGTCCAGGGGAATGTGTATTCTCGCTGCTGTGGGCATAAAAAATAGGAAACCATTTGAAGGAGGAGCAAAGCAACTACCTTTGATTTGCAGACCAAACCACCTGTGCTTGTTTTTGTTTATTAACAGTGTGTCCTTCTCTGGCAAGCTGACAGGCCAGCAACTGGCAGCACCTGTTTGCCACTATTTTTCACCTCCGTCGGATCTCAGCTTTCTTCCCTTATAAATATTAAGGGGCAACCTCGGCATGACTTTTTGGACTAATGAAAGATGTCCTTTCTGTGCCTCTCATCCTTACTTCTGGACACAGCCATTCTGGCTGAACTCCCTGTGAACATGATATGTGGGCTTTGTGTATTAGATTCCTGGGAGTTACCCCCCCCCTCTCTCTTTCCCCACCCCGTCAACTCTCTCCCTTGTTCAGTTTGTGCACAACCCAGATTTTGTCTTGCTGGGGTTGCATTCTCATGAATAAGGACCAATGGTAACTCTTATGGAGAAAACAATGAAGGTTCAATTTATATAGACACTGTTTCTTAAATAAGCAGAGGTATTCCATATCTCTGTAGGGGAGATCCCCAGGTCCCTTTTGCTGTTGTTCTCTGGCATGCCATGCATAGTTTCCAGTTAGCTGATTAATTGAAAAGTTACAGCTAATTTTGGCCAGTATTTAGGATAAATCACTTCAGGGTTTGTTTAAAATATAAGTAATATTATAACCATAGACTGTAATGGTTTTTTTTTTTTAACTTATACAGTAACTTTAAATATTGGACTTCCAACTGTGTTTTTGAGCCAGGTTAGATGGCCTCCTTAATAATAAAAAATAGTGACAAATTGAATTAAAGATACCTTGCAGCACCCTGGTGGTCAGTCTGTGGCATTGCCTCTCCATTTCTAGTTGCTGTTATTCTTAAAGGCAAGGACAGAAACAGAAGAGCAGTGGAGCCCTGCCTGGGACTTGACAGAAGTGAAAGGCATTTAGCTAATGAAATCACCCAAGTGAATTAACGGAGCAAAGGAGTGCTCTGCAGTACTTGGCTGAAACGGGCACAACATTCAACTGACTTCCAGTCTTGGGACAGTCATGGGAAAACCAACCTGACATTCAGAGACTGTGCAGTTAATCACCAGCTCCGTCCCCTGACCCCACTTTCCAAAGCCTTATCTTTCCAAGCAAAGCTGCAGCATTTGAAAACCAGCCAAACTGTGTATGTGTCTGTGGTTTTTTTTAAATAACAAGAAACTCGCTCCCCATCCCTACTGAAATAATGGGGCTGGAGACTGGTTTTTGCTTGTTTGATTCATTTATTGAATTAATGAATTTGTATCCCAGCTTTCCAATTACTTGTATTAGGTGGCTTACATCAAAAGTGTAGCATCCATAAAAACCATCAGAACAACAATAAAATCAACAACAGTGAGGCCAAAGCAATAAAAAGCATTAAAACCAATTAGAAAATCTCAATATGGGAAGGCAGAAGGAAGTAACCAGATTTTAAAGTTGAACAGCAGAGGTGCCAGGTGCATCTCTATAAGGAGGGTGTTTTGCAGATGCAGCACTGCAAAATAATAATAAAAAGACCGTGTCCAGTTGCCACCTGTCTAATTTGCAAATAGCCATGTTTGTATAGAAGAAGGTGATTCTTTAGGCTACCCTGACCCCAGACCATTTAGAGCTCCACTGGAAAATACCAGGAATCAGTGTAGTTCCTTGGCTAGAGATACATGCTCAGAAATAACAAAAAGAATTCCTTCCAGTAGCACCTTAAAGACCAACTAAGTCAGTTCTTGGTATGAGCTTTCGTGTGCATGGACACTTCTTCAGATACCACTAAGTCAGTTCTTGGTATGAGCTTTCGTGTGCATGCACACGAAAGCTCATACCAAGAACTGACTTAGTTGGTCTTTAAGGTGCTACTGGAAGGAATTCTTTTTGTTTTGACTATGGCAGACCAACATGGCTACCATGCTCAGAAATACTTATACTCCAAGTATCTCTAAAATACAGGCATTTTGAGCCAGGGTTCAACAAAGTTTATTTGGTCCTAGAACCTTTTTTTTAGTTCCAAGGTGAAGTAATGTGACATGTGTATTAATAAAAATAGAGACAAAGGGCATCAGAGAGAATACAGAATGCTTTTCATTTTTCACAAGAAATTACACTCATCCCTTGTATATCTGGCATTGGGGCATTCAGATCAGAGAACACAATATTGAGGTCGTCCTAAATCCTGCCATGATCTGCTTATAATAACCAGACCTTACTTAAAAGGACAAAAACTATATAAGCTGCCCTTAGATCATATTGCAAACCTTCCATTGCTTTTGGTTACCTTTGGATACCTTCAGAACAGATGTGGGGAACATGCAGCCATTCAGATGTTGTTGGACTACAATTCCTATATTCCCTGAGCATTGTCCATGCTTTCTGATCCAACAACATCTGGAGAGCCATGGGTTTCCCATCCCTGCTGTAAATTAAAATCTGACCCCCCCCCCAATGTAACAGTGTTTTTTTAAAGACCTCTTCCTTCCCTTTGCCAATCTCTGTTTTCAGCTAAACATTTGTTCCTGTGCCCTTCTCTGTTCCCAACCCACCCTTGAATACCAGGGCCACCTGCGAAGAAAGCTGAAATTTATCCCAGAAGGAGCAGTAGACTCTCTTCTCCTGAGTGTTTTCTGAGCTGATGTCATACAATCTGTTTGATTTTGCAGCCAGTTGTTATGGGGAACATCACGCTTTCAGCACCATGAGCGATGACATTTTCCCCATGTGCAAAATGCAATGCAGCTGTTGTTAGAGGAGCAAAGGCTGCATCAGGGAGGCCAACTAGTTAAGACATGGGCGGATGCTGTCTGTGTGGGAAAGTAGTCAGTCAATCACCCATTTGGAGTTTACTGCAACTGAGGACTCCTCTGGCCCAGTTGTTCTTGCACTCTACTAATGAATGACAGGCTATTCCAGGGGTCTCCTGGGGATCTTTTGCTTTGCTCTTGTGCTTCTCATCTTCAGTTGCCTTGGCCATGTACCTCTTCCATGGAGTACTGGTGAGGAGCCACAGGCACACAATTTGCATTCTGAAAGTTCAGTCCTAACTATTCAGTTTTTGTTTTTTTTTAGGAAACAGGTAGCAAGGGTGGGAAAGGGCTCATCCAGACTTTGTTTTGCACTGAGCTTTCCAGGCACAGGTTCATGTTTTAAAGCTCTCTGTCCAAGCTGCTTTTTATTTGTCCCTGTGCTTTCTCTGGGGAAACCCATGTTTTACCACCGAACTGGAGCAAATGGCAATCCATGGAAAGCCTGGTTGCTGTTTGCTCCAATTCAGTGGTAAAATACAGGTTTTCCTGAAGACAAAAAAACAAAGAAAAACAAAAACTGTGCCATAGCTGTCAAGTGTCCCTTATTTGAAGGGACAGTCCCTTATTCCAGCGCCATGTCCTGCTGCTGTCCCTTATTGATGGATGTCCCTTAAATGTCCCTTAAATTTCAAAGGAAGCAGCTCCTCTCCCTCCCTCCTTGCCAGCCAGGGCGGAGGGAGGCTCCAACTGTGTTGCTTGACTGTGTTGCTCACCCAGTAAGAAGTCTAAGAACGACTGGGGGGTGGAGCTTGCATGCCTTGTGTGTGGCTAGTTAATGCAAGCTGAGGGGGTTTTTGAATGCTGGTCGCCATTTTGTTGCACGTGCTGCTGCAAACTTTGCAGTGCAAAGCCAGGCCGGGGAGCCATCTTAGGTTGAGGCTGCATAGGCCTTGTGGTGCATGTGATTCAGATTCTATTGAGTTGAACCTCTGGTTACAAAGTTGGTGTTCTCGAAGCTACCAGCATGAGTTTGACCAGACTGCAGGAGGACAGGAAGACTGGAGTGCCTGGAACAGGTGAGGCTGCAGGTCCCTTATTTTGGTTGCTAGTCCCTTATTTTCAAGGCTGCTGGTCCCTTATTTTCAAATCTGTAAGTTGACAGCTATGAACTGTGCTTGGACATGGAGCTTTAAAGCCCAGACCTGTGTCTAGAAACGTGGCACAAAAGGAAGCCTGGATGAACCCAAAGACTTACCTGTGACCTGGAGAACAGCTGTCACTCAATGACAGCACACAATGTTTGGTGCGGCTGACCAGTGATCTGCCTTAGTATAAGATGACATTGTATGGTAGTAATTGTATGGTAGTAATAGAGTTCATGGGGTTCCATGGCAATCTATGGGAGCATTGTTCATTTTTCTTTTGATTCATTTCTCTGAAACTGAGCTCAAAAGTGAATGTCACAAGGAAAAATCCCTGTTCTATTTTCTGAGGCTCTGTTTGTTTGTTTGTTTTTACTAAGGGAAGTTTACTGGGGGAAAGTTAGTTTGAAACCTCCATCTGCCAAAGAGGCAGACTTAATCACTGTGGGCACTAGTTGTTGGTGCCCCCTGGACTGGTTTTAAGTAAAAAGGCAGGCAGGGCAGGCAGGGGCTATTTGAGGGCAGGCTGAGATGAGTAGGGGCAGTGCTACATTTCCCCTAAAGGACCAGCCTCCACTAACTGGGTGGCAATACTAGGCACAAAGTCTAACTTACAATTGGTGGTGTACTGTTCCCCCCAATGACCAAAATTCCCATGGTAATGGGAAGACATTCAAATAAATAAATGCTGTAGCAATAGGTGACATCAGCAACTGTCACATGGACTGGGTAAATGCATGTTCTAGTCATGAGAGATAAAATATGTAGATACAGTAGTTTAAATGACAATCTCCTAGAACAGTTGATCATTAAACTGGCCAGAAGGGTGCCCAGGACCTGGTGTGTGATGTGTTGCTGTCCAGTTCAACATATATGTACTGTAAGCGGACAGTTGTATTCACTACAAATTGCAGAGCAGATTCCTGTACCTGAACTAATTTTCTCAGCAAGGGAATTCGTGGAACTGAAGCAAGCAGCAGTAACAAGTGACAAATTTCTAGGCCTTATTGACAAATTAAAAATGAACAAATCACCAGGTCCAGATAGTATCTACCCAGTATGTTCTGAATTAGCTCAAATTTGGAACTGATGATATTCTAAGAAGAATATGTAGCTGGTCTATAAGGTCAGTCTCCATACCTGAAGGCTTGGTCATTGTGGTTGGTCATTGTGAGAACAGGGTGCTGGACCAGATGGACAGCCTTTCTTAAAGTTTAGGACTTCCAGGTCTAGGCTTTCTTTGAAGTGATTTTAGTCTAACCTTTCAAATTTCACAATTAGCTGTAGACTTAACAATCCAGAACAGTTTTGTACCACCTGTGGCTAATTGCCATTTTCTCCCAGGTGACTAGTGGATATGCTGGACCCCTGGTCCTCAAACAGCCAGATTAGTCTTCTTTTGGTGAAGGTCTGGCACAGTAGGCACAGAAGGCCATAGCTTCTCTTTCATCATCTCCCATTTTACGTGGTTGTTTTGATCCTGTTCTTCCTCTAAAACCTTCATGGAGGTGTACAGGGTCCCCCGTCCCACATTTTAGCCTCAAAAGTGCCTGTTCAGGATGATTATGGCTACATGCACATTAATGCATTTGTAACACAAAATTTTAGAATTTCTCAAAATGGAATTGTTCATGCTTTTACTCAAGGCTATCATGGCTACCAACCACAATGGCTGTGTTCTACCTCCATGGTCAGAATACCAATTGCAGGAAACTACAGGAGGGGAGAGTGCTGTTGTGCTTATCTCCTGCTTGCAGACTTCCCATGGGCATCTGGTTAGTCATTGTGAGAAAACTGGACTAGATGGGCCACTGACCTGATCCAGTGGGGCTATTCTTAAGTTCAAAATGCTGCTTTTCAATCTTCTGTGCATTGTTTCTAGATCCTGCAATCCACAAGAGTGAGTGTGGTTGAATTGTGCGTATCTGAAAACCCTCCCCTTGATTAGGTTGTCCAAGCCTTATCTGCCCTATGCATGTTCCATGTGAATGAAGAAGGAAATGGTGACTGTGATCTTAGTATATGTCCACTCACAACATCATTGGTCCCATCCTTTGCTGGGACAACCTACTTGTTTTCAAATGGACACACTGTAGAATGCATCTTCCTTGAGCTTTTATTTTTGAATTGAAATCAGCTTCTCAATAAGTGCTTTTCAGGGTGGGATTATGCAACAGGTCTATATTGTGTGTGAACTGCATAAGAAAGGTGCTCAGTAGCCATTGATTCTAGAATAAAAGGTCATGAGTATGCAGCCCAAGAGTTACTGACATGGTTGCCCCATGAGCTATGAAGCAGTCGTTTGAATTTTGCTCTGACACTCTTATCCATTATATCACCCTGCATCTCTTTCTTGAGCATTGGTACAAGTAATGCAGAGAGAATTCTGGTGTGTAGGGTGACCATGTTTTGTATTTTACAGAGGATAGTTCCCTATTTCAAGGGTTGTCAGAATACAGCCCTCTATTTGAAAGACTGCCAGGTTCAAGTCTGATTTAAAAATGAAGAACCCTATGAAGGGAGAACAGGTGGGCCCTGAATTTGCCTATCAACCCTGGACAGAAGGCACACAGGTCGTCTGGCCCCAGTCTTCCCTACAATGATGAGACTTATTGTATTCCTATTTAAATGGTAGTCATTGTTTCTAAATCTGCAACTATACTTATAAATTAGAACATGCAATTTTTATGCAAATCTCTTTTTTTAATGATGCAACTCCTCCTTTTAGGGCTTGTCCATACTTCACTTGTTCCATGCCTAGAAAGCATGGGCCCAAGTGGTTTTCTGCTTGCCCCTTGCTTTCAGGGCATGGGTCCAAGTAGTTTTCTGTTTGCCCTGCTGCTTTCCCCAGGAAAACCCCTTCTTTACCACTGAATCAGAGCAGACATCAATCCACAGAAAACTCAATTGACATTTCCTCCAATTTAATGGTAAAGAGTGAGTTTTCTGAGAAGTAAGTGAAGGGGCAAGCAGAAATGTGGACAACCCCCAAGGCAATGCATAAGAGGCCACCTTACTGGTGCCAAAATGAGGCTTTGCTAAGGCAGAAGAGAGCTAGTTGTGAAGGAAATGTGATCAGTTTTAAAAGATGTGAAAGTAAAAGTTGGTTAAAGTTTTCCAAAGTGTAAATACAGGAGAATAATAACTGTTTTGCTGGGTCAGGCCATGGCCCATTTAGTTCTGCATTCTGTGTCTAATAGCGACCAGCCAGTTGCCCTTCAAAGCTCACATGGAAGGTGTAAAGGTAAGAACCTGCCCCTAGAGTTGGTAATAGTTATATAAAAAAGGTAAAGGACCCCTGACAGTTAAGTCCAGGTGCAGACGACTCACTCTGGGGTTGCAGTGCTCATCTCGCTTTATAGGCCGAGGGAGCCGACATTGGTCCGCAGACAGTTTTTCCAGGTCATGTGGCCAGCATGACTAAACTGCTTCTGGTGCAATGGAACACCAAAACCAGAACAGTGCACGGAAACACCGTATACCTTACCGCCAGAGCGGTACCTATTTATCTACTTGCACTTTTTGGCATGCTTTCGAACTGCTAGGTTGGCAGGAGCTGCTAGGTTGGCAGTAGCCACTGATAAACCATGTCCTTCATGAAACTATTTCTTTTAAAACCCTAAAGCAATTGCCCATGGCCCCACTATACGTACTTTGTTATAACCTTTTCCTTTCAGTCTACACAGCTCTAGAATGATGGAAAAACTAGCAACTTTTTGACATCTTGGAAAGCTATAGTGCAGATGGCTCTGAAATGAAATTACTCCTGTTCTGAGCAGGAAAGAATTGTGCTTAGTGGCTTTTTAAAAAAATGACACTCTCTACATTCTTTAATTTGGCACAGGAAGAACTACTCCAGAGACAAATGCTGCTGGGGTGCTTCCACATCAGCCTTTTTTTCTTTCTGGTGCTGATCTCAGCCATTCACTCAGTTTTTACAGAGAATCCAGATGGCATTGTTTCCAGATATAAGCTATAGGTTGCTTGTCCTATTGTATGACATGGTTTGCAGCAATTTCCCTGACTTTAAGTGCAATTGCCATGCCACCCTTTGACGTAGTGACTTTGACAAAGTGCTGTTGACTCATCTAGTGTGGAAGTGAGGTCAATGACCATGACACAGTTTGTGATGGCATTGCTGAAACCTGGATCTCTGCTTTCTTTGCTTTACAACTGGGATGGGAAGCCTTATTTTTTTAACCCAAGGGCTTAATTGCCTCCTGGGCAAGCATCTGGGGGCCACATGCTGGGGTGGGTGTGGCCAGAGGCAAAAGCAAGTAGAGCAATGCATATGACTCTTACTTTGTATAGCAGACTGCATTCCAGCCATGCCAAAGTCAGAGGTTTCTACAGTCACACACCCCTCTCTGTGCTCCAAGAAGGCAAGGAAGAGGCATGATCACAGTTTGAGGACATATTTCAGTTATGCAAGAGCACTAAATGAGGGCATTGGAGCAGGGCTGGTGATGGGTGTGGCCTAGGGAGAGGGGTTGTGACCTGTCAAGAGTCTCAAGAGCCATTTAGAGAGACTGGCTGTTCTGCATCTTGCCTTACAGTTTCCCTTTGCACCACCACTATTTCTTGTTGATGCCCATCAAGCCCTTTCCCACAGGCCAGAGTTTTGCGGATCAGCTGAGAGAGGAGGCAGGGAATTAAATTTGGTTCCCAAACATCTGATTGGGGGTGGTGGCAGGATTTTTGTCTGTGTTGGCTGGATGTTCCTCCATTGCTTTTCATTTTAAAACAGAATAATGAATATGTAGAAATAAAAACGAGCCATTGGTTTGCAAATGCTCTAACAGTTGGGCAGAGCTCTCCAGATGGGACTACAGTTCCCATCATTCCTGCTCACTGGCCATGCCAGCTGGAGCTGATAGGAGTTGTAGTCCAAACGCATCTGGAGGACACCTTGTTTGTTCAGCAATGTTTCCCCAATGTTACAGCATTATTGGAGGGCTATAAAGCCAGAACATTTGTGGTATAAAAAGTTTGGGAATTCAGCAGGAAGTGATGCACTGATTGGATATGAAGCTGTGCCACCACCCCAAACATTCTGCAGGCTGAAATTGTATTGAAAGTGGGATGATAGCATTATGAGCACAAATATTATTAATGTGTAATAGAAAGAACTTAATAGGTAACTAGTATTTGCTCCCGTTTGAGAAAAGCAGAGGCTGAAGCAGCTGTACAGTCCAACAAACCACTCCAAGTCTTTAGTAAGAATTGGAACTTGAATGTTGCAGGTCCAAATGCAAACAAGAATCTTTCTACAGCCGCACGAACCTCTTTATATTCTTTCGGCTTCAGAAAGGTCTTGTGACTCTGGGCAGGCGACGGCCGCGAAGCTCCTCCGAAGCGGGGCTTTCCTTGTGTGATCGTTGGCCGCGAGCCTGAGCAAGGAGGGAGAAGAAGCCCTCCCTCCCTCCTCCCCCCAATGCAGATTTTGGCGCGCGGGGTGGGGGAGAGACAGGCGAGGGGGCTGGTTTATTGTGGAAGCCGCCGCTGCTGGTGGCGCGGAGGAGACCCACCTCCAGGGAGGGAGGGAGATGGCGCTGCCGAGTTCGCAGCCAAACTTTGCACAAGAGGCGGCTGCTGCTCCTCCACCCGGCCGAAGTTAGCTCTGGAGCGGGACGCGGCTGGCAACCGTCTCCAGCCTTTGCCCGCAGGAGCGCCCCACGCCAAAAAACAACCCCTCTCCGCCAGCAGCAGCCCGGATCCCAGTCCCTTCCCACCCATTCCTAAAGTGGCGGCGGCGGCGGCGGCAGCAGCAAGTCTGCAGATGGGAACCAACTAATCGCAGCCAACTCCGGCAGCCCGTCTCCCTCCCAGAGCGTGTCCGGCCACCCGGCGCCTGCAGGATGAGCGATCAGCCCTGGGGAGCCTCCCGCAGCCGCCGCTCCCGCCCGGGCGGGGACTACCCGAGGGCAAAATGAGCGATTATCCGGAGAAGGAGGCGCCGATCTCGCGCAAGCAGCGCTTGATGGCCGCGATCGCGTCCGGGGACGAGCGTACAGGAGCAGCGGCGAGTGGCAGCTGCTGTCGTGCCGAGTCCCCGGCGGCGTTGGCGGCGGCTGCCTCCGCCTCCTCCGACGCGGCGCTCTGCTGCTTCATCTGCGGCGGCGGGATCAGCCGGGGCAAGGAGCTGAAGCTGCAAGTGAAGTACCCCCGCGACAACCAGCCTTTTTTCCCTTTCCTGCAGCACCAGGAGCCGGCGCCCGGGGCGCAGGAGGTGACTCCGGAGGGCTGCGCCGTGGTGTGCGCCGTCTGCCGCTGCTTTCTGGCGGAGCAGTGGGACTCCTTCGAGAGGACGCGCACGCCGGTGGAAAAGCGCATGTATTGGCTGAAGCGGCCCTACCAGTGCGACGGGCCGGCGGGGGGGCCCGGCGGGCTGCGCAGGGGCCCCCAAGAGTGGAACCTCTCCTACGTGCTGGGCGCCGACGACGAGCGGCGTCCTAGTAGCAGCAGCGGCCGGAGCCAGCCGGCCGACGACGACGAGGAAGAAGGTTGCGGCGCCGGCGGCGAAGACTCTGAGCTTTCCTCTCTCTCTGACGCCGGTAACCTCTCGGAGCCTGACCTGCGTTCCCCCAGCCGGAACAGCGGCGCCAAAGGCAGTCCGGATTACTGGCGCGTCAAAGAGCGCGCGGTGCCAAGCGCGCACATGGGGAGCCGCGCCAGTTACCGCGAGTGGAACCAGCCGCCGCCGCCACCCCCAGAGGAGGCGGCGATGGCGGCGGCCCCCTTGCGCCCGGGGAACGGGCTGCCACCGGCAGAGAAGCCTCGGAGGAAGAGGCAGCGGCGGGCAAGACTCTGGGGAGCCGAGGCGCCGATTTGGAGAGCTCATGGCGCGCCAGGAGGCAGCGGCGGGAGCGCACCGGGGGCCTTCAATACAGCAGGAAGAGGCGACGGGTTGGTGGGCAAGCGACCCCCGGGGGAAAGTGGCCGAGAGCTTTCCAGTTACTGCTCCTCCGAGGAGAGCGAGATCAATATCACCAGCGACGAGGAGCAAAAAGAGAATGGCAGCGCCCTCCTAGCGCCCAGACCTCTCTGGGGGGCAGAGCCGCCATCGGTAGGAGAAGTCGTTTGCTACGTTTGCGGCTCCCTCTTGACGTCTACTTCCCAGCACAGGATTCACGTGCAAAAGCAGGAGAAAGCCTCTAAGGCGCCTTTCTTCCCCTTCCTGTGGTTGCACAGCCCTCCTCCGGGGGCTTTACCCATCAGCACCGCTGGTAGCACCTTAGTGTGTTCTTGCTGCTTCGCTTCTCTCATGCAGCAGTGGCAAAGCTTTGAGTTGGCCAACGTGCCTGTCCTGCAGCGGCTCTATGTAGTACCTCTGAACGCTGTAGCCCCCAAGGCTAAGAGGGAGACTCTTCCAAGAGAGGAGGTACTGCCTGGACCCATGCAGCTTCTCCAGGAAGCATGTTACCTCTGTGGGGAGGATTGCACCAAGGATGGCCGGTCAGTCTCTGCCAAGATCACCAACGGCAATGCCAAAACAACCATGCACTTCCCCTTCCTCAGCCTCCTTCCTTGCCCTCCCAATGCCAAAGGTCTCAACAAGCACTGGGAGGTCCATAGCTGTCGGAAATGTTATGGTGTGCTGCAGGACCTATGGGCCATGTACCGGGCTTGCCACAATGAGGAGTTCATCACTTCGGTGCAGAGCTTCCTGGGCAGGTATCACCAGGTCTTTTCAGCTGGGGAGTCCAACAGCATTGCCCGGCATCCTGGTTTGGCCAAAGTGGGCTTGGTGACCATTTGCTACATCTGTGGAGCTGAACTGGGAGCAGGGAAGGAGTTTCACATCAGTGTCAACCCTCCAGGCCGCTTTGGCGAGAAGGAGCCATTCTTTCCATTCCTCACAGTTTACCCACCAGCTCCTCGGGCTAGGCCTGTCGATTCAACTGGAATAGTGGCCACATGTGTGCTCTGTTACCATGATCTCTTGGGGCAGTGGATGCAGCATGAAAGCAACCATTCCCCCCATCCAAGCAGTGCCTGGTCCAGGCAGTACAAAGTGGAGACTTTTGTCTGCTTCTTCTGCAGGCAAGAGAAGAAACGATGCCTTGGATTAAAAGCGGTGCAAGTTGCCAGGCTGCCAGTGTTCCTGTGCTCTTTACGGGTGCCTAGCAGCTTGCTGGTGGATGACGGTAAGCAGCTGACCATCGGAGCATGCGCTGAGTGTTCCGTACTGGTGCTGGCTGGCAAAAACACAGTGTCCAGAGATCTCTTTGCTGCACCTGCAATGGCACCAGCTTCTCTCCAAAAGGTAAGCTGCCTGGTTGACCTTCCAGTGGAACTGGAATTATCTGCTGTTGCTCTTCTGCGAGCTTTGGTGGGAGACAGGTGCCAAACTGTTGCTTTCTAGCAAACCAGCCGCTCCAGAGTCATTGACCTCATGACTCTAAAAAACCCTACCATGGATCTCTGTCAAGGTGCGTGGGAGAACTGTAAGCATGTCTCTCCTTTTTTAAAGCACTGGCTGCTGGAAGGCTTTCTCTTAGGTGACTCACTCAAGACCAGAAGCTAACAAGAATTCTAATGCTGGTGCCATTCTACAACCGCTACAAAATCCTATTAGGGATTAGCTTTTTAGAGCCGTAAGAGAACTCCACAGTTTCCCAACTATGATGCAAAGTGCTTTTTTCCTGAGGTGTTTTTCTGTTAATGGGCATATCAGGTGTGTCTCCCCCCCCCCCCCCCGTGCTAATTCATGTATCTTCAGAATACAGGTACAACGGCTGGAAAGAATCCCAGAAGCAGAGCCATGGTAGGCTGTGGCAGCACAATACAGAGTTCCATGTCACAATAAACTAATTAGCAGTGCACAGGACTTTCTGGAGGGCACTCCCATGCCCACTTATGGTTTAGGTGCCTTAAAAGAGTGAATCTACAGAAGTTAGTAGTCCACCTAATGTGGGCTAAAAGCCGTCCCCTCTCCTCCATGGCTGTTTTGCTCAACATTTAAATGTTCTTGTCCAGTTTGTCACTAACTCTAGCAATTTGTGGCTTAACAAGAAAACATTTGTAAATCATACTTGCCTAATAGCCTGAAGGCAGGTCCTCAGGTGGCTGAGTGGCTGTTAGAAAGCTGATTATAGTGCTTTTAGTGCTTTTTATTTTATATACTAGCTATTTACATTTCTCTAGTTGCTTAGTCTTCCAGGTGTGCAGTTCAGCTCCACAGTGTGCAGATGTCCCGATGCTCGTCTAGCAGCAGATTCCAAAGCATTATGGGTAAGGGGGGGGGGTCTAATCCCTGCCAGTCAGTTTAGTGTGGAAGGTGGGAAAGTAATGGGAGTCAGGCTTCCAAATAAACCTGTGAGCAACCAGGAATGCCAGTAGATATATTTCTATATCGTCCTTAATCCAAGGATCACAGGGTGGTTTACCATATAAAAACAAGAAAATGCATGACATAGTAACAAAAACAATAATAGATCATAGATTGTTTAATTAGATAAAGGCCTGAGAAAAGAGGAATGTTTTTGCCTGGTGCCTAAAGATATGCAACAAAGGTTCCAGGCAACCCTCCCAAGGGAGAGCATTCCACAAGCAGGGAGCCACCACAGAAAAGGCCCATTCTCATGTTGCCACCCTCCTGACCTCTTGTGGAGGAGGCACACTAAGGACCTCGGATGATAATCACAGGGTCTGGGGCTGTGGGAAGAGACCATTCTTATTCTTATTGGCCTGCCCCTGTGCCTCTTTAACACCAGCCTAACATGCACAGATCCAACAAATGAAGTTTTTCTGTTTTGTCTACATGCCAGGAAAGGCTTCGCTTGCTAAATGTCTGCCATATCAGCTGCATATTGTTGAAAATGTGGCAAATTATGCGGTAGGGTTTTGTTTGTGGGGTGAGCAATTTGCAGTCCTTTTAAAGCCAAAAAGAGAAACTTGCCTTCATACAGGAGTATGCAGAAGACCAGGGTTGATGTGCAAATGCACTTCTCATTGAATATGGGAGAGAGAAAAAGAAATTTTGATGCGCTCTTAGGTAGTAGTTGCTCCATATGTTCCAGAGTGGCAAAGACATGTGATTTCTATGCAATAGCGAGTTTCCTTCCTTGCCTTAAAAACACCATAGAAATTTCCTTTTCTAATTGGAGGTACAGGTACAGTATTCCCTTCATGCATAGTCTTATCTCTTGGCATTCAAAATCCTCTATGATGCAACCTCTCCCCATTGCATACAAGTAGACCAGCATGTGGCAATGACTTCCTGCAGGAATAGCCTCTGTCATTTCTGTGGTTTTGCACATTGCAAGGGGGACAGGGAAGAGAACACATGGATAAATTACACCTCCTATTTGTGTATGTTTAGGAAAAATTGACATGGAGGAAGTCTTGTGTTGACTACCTGCTAAGATGTGTGAGAGTGACCCCCACATATCAGACTCTCCTATCTAGCTCCCAGGGCAGAGTCTGAAGGTATGTGATTCAGCAACCTTGATGAAGCTAATGAGATCTAGGTCCAGATCTAGGTCCAAGTGGGAGACTGCTTGGGAACTTTTTGTCTGTCACCCTGAGTGCCATGATGCGAGAAATGCAGGATATAAATGCAATGAAATACTGTACATTATCTCCTCATGGGAGAGATAGTTTGCACTAACATGTTAATCCGAAACTAAAGAAAGTGAAAGCAGAATTTAGGGGGGGGGGGAGGAAACTTGATAATGGGCGAAGCTGATTTAAAGAGTGTTTCTGTAACCAGATTTCTGAAATATGGCATCAGCATTGCTTTAGCAACAATCGCAGTTGTTCAGCTTAAACCACTTGTAGAGTGTTGATTTCCAAGTCATGCAGGCAGACGATGAAGTGGCCTCAATGCTATTTAGTGCTTGCTTGTGGAACCTTAAAGGATTGGACTATCAATGGTGACATATTTCTTGGCCTCAGAGCCAAGCTTTTGAGAGAGCCCAAATAAGCATGCTCCCTAAGATAGGAACTCCCATTCTGCCAGCAAATGGAAAAAAACGGAAGCTCCAGGATCCTTGAAGGAGGTGTTTCCAAGCTGACTGGCTTCTTTCCCTCCCTGTGGGAATGTGTCTTTTTAATCTGAAAGTCAGCTGTGTAAGTGGAGGGGAGAGATTTTCATGCTCCTATGACTTAAGAAGCCTTCCAGAGGGCTGTTTGCTTTTCATCTGAGCTTCCATCCCCTTGGCTAGAGAGGACAGCTGCTGATAATAAACTCACGACAGGCCTTAACGAATGACATTGCAGGACTGTAATAAAATGTGATCTAATATTTGAGCTGCCTTCCTAACCCTGGGCTCACCATTTGAGTCAGCTCCACTGTACAGAGGCTGCTGTAGTACAGTGGTACCTTGGGTTACATATGCTTCAGGTTACATACACTTCAGGTTACAGACTCCACTAACCCAGAAATAGTGCTTCAGGTTAAGAACTTTGCTTCAGGATGAGAACAGAAATCGTGCTCTGGCGGCACGGCGGCAGCAGGAGGCCTCATTAGCTAAAGTGGTGCTTCAGGTTAAGAACAGTTTCAGGTTAAGTACGGACCTCCGGAACAAATTAAGTACTTAACCTGAGGTACCACTGTACATTCAGTACCGGGAGGAGATAGGCTGTTTTGAGACATTTGTATTCAGATTCTTTTGTTTGTCTGAAAATCATTTTGCCTTGAGCCGGTGGGGCTAGCAGTCCTGTTTTGAACAAACATTGGTGTTTAGCATGGTTGTTCAAATCAGCTCTGGGGAACTTTGCAGCTCCAGACTTAAGCAAAGCCTGTGGTTGCTTCAAATCAGTATATGTGAAGTTCAGTACAGCGGTACCTTGGGTCCAGCATCTTCTTCTCACAGTGGCCAACCAGATGCCCATGGGAAACCCAAAAGCAGGCCCTGAGTGTGCTGCAGCCCTCTCTACATTTGTGATTCTCAGCAAATGCCATTCAGAGGCATACTGCCTCCAATAGTGGGGATAGGAACATAACCATTAAGACTAGTAGCACTGATAACCTTCTGCTCCATATATTTGTCCAATCCTCTTTTAAAGCCATACACTTACACCTTGGGGAAATCAAATCCCAGAGTTTAACTATGCCCTGAGTGAAGAAGTGCTTTCTTTTGTCTGTCCTAAATTTTCCAACATTCAGTTTCATTGGATGTCCATGAGTTCTAGTGTTATGAGGGAGGGAGACAACTTTCATCTAACCACTTTCTCCGCACCATGCATACCTTTGTTCCCTAATCGCACTGTTCCTAAAACTTCTGTGTAAATCCCTCTGTTTCTCTCAATGGTTCGTAATGTGTTTCTTGTTCCCTTTTATCTTCCCAAGTGAGCCCTCTGTCTCTTAGGTTCTCTGCCCCTTAGGCAGCAGAGGCTGCTGCCCACCAACCTCAGCCTGTGCTCAGCCAGCCCCCACCTGCCTGCCTCTTACTTGCATCCAGTCCAGGGGGCAGCATTGGCTTACTCTTCTTTAGTCCCAATGCTGCCCTTGCAGAAGTCAGCAGGGAGGAGGTTGGGGACAAAACTGGAATTAGTTGCCTCTGGCTGTCCTGGGCTCTGGTTTGGCTAACTTTTGATCTCCCTTGCATTCTGCTTTACCAGTCCTTGTGATCACCAGTCATCTCTGCTTCCAGGACCTCCTCCTGGTCAGCCATCTAGGCCTGAGCCAGCCCCCAAGCAGCTCCTCCTTCCCTAAGTACTGCATGGGGCTTTAATCCCAGTCAAACAGACAGCTATCTCTTCTATCCCAGAAGTTGGACTGTGAACCTTTTGTTGCTTTGTTCCCCAAGTAATTGGAATGTTCCATGCCAGCGCTCTGGCTCAAACAGTTGCTGTCAGATGCATCATTGCCGCAAACTCAATACAGTACAGATATCTGTGAAATGGGAATGTATCTGTACTCTGTATCTAGCTGGTGTGTTTTGTAAGTGTTCGAATGCTTAGTGGTGTTCAGGCAAAAAGAGCTTTTTATCTAAACTATTGATCTGTTTCTTGTTTTGCCATTGCTAGGGCTGCTTTGACTGAGCACCTTGCTGGATTTTATTTCAAAGACTGACCAGCTGGGGTTGGTTGTGGGTCAGGCTCCCCCAAAGGAGATGGTGTTTTGGAGAGACTACTGTGTCTTACTATTTCTGCTCCAAAGGACATAAAGTACTTCCTCATACAGTGCAATTAAAATATGAAAGTAAAGCTGCTATCCAACAGGGAAACTGACAAACTAGCCAGCAAAACAAAGAGCCAAATGGAAAACCTGTGCCTTGCAACACCCTCCTCAGTGCTTAAAAGATTACATTGGGCAGGGTGAGGAAATCCATATATATCTTGTGGGGAAGTTTGCTTAGAAGCCTTGAAGCAATGGATGTGAAGACTCTAATCCTGGTTGTGACAGTTCTCGCTTTTCAGAGTAGGAGGAGCAGGGGTAGATAATTTTATTTGTAAAATTTGGATGTCACTTAATTGCCAAAACTATTTACACAGAATCTTAAGTATGCATTCAAATGTTCAATAGAAGTCAGTAGTTAAAACAAGTTGACCTAAAAAAATCCAAATATACATACAACATACACTCTCTCACACACACATGTGCACTCATTCACATATATGAAAAATACCTATTAAAATGCTTGTTAGCCTTACATATCTGGGTAAACAAGCAGAGCCAGCATGGGAGCTGCTATGAGGTGAGACAGTCACCAGGGGGTCTAATTTGGCCCTTAAGTCCATTTACCCTGAAACCCTGCCCATGTGCCAATCAGCTGACACAACTTTGATGTGTGAGTGATGTCAGCTGATGGGCTAGGGTTGGTGGGGTTCAGTTCTCTGTTGGCTGCACCTGTCAGTTTCCCACAGGGAGCTGGCATGCACAGCCAAAGCAGCAGGGTTTAACCCCCACTTATCAGCTGATGAACGTGTGTGTGTGTGGGGGGGGTTAAACCCTGCTCAGTTTGGCTGCAAATGTCAGTTCCCTTGCTGATGAGTGGAGAGTTCAGTTTTGCTTGGTGCTGTTTCTCCAGTTTGTTCTCTGTAGAGAGTAATCATGACCCCTGCAAAGAGTTATCATGACATCAGATGACTAACAGGGGGGTGGCCACTTGTCAAAGTTGGCCTGTGGGGGTTGGAGGAGATAAAGCTCTGCTCCACTGGGCCAAAACGTTTTCTTACGCCTGCTTGAAGATACATGAGTCCCATGTTGTATACAGCCCAGATTGGGAATGCGTGTGTCACCAGACATTGCTACAACTCTAGTAATCCCCAACCGATGGCTATGCCAGCTGGTGTTGCTGGGAGTGGAGTCAACAAACACCTGTTGGTTCTCCATCCTAGAGGTAGGACTTCTTGGGGAGGGACCACAATATGCTGCATGCCAAAGGTACTAGAGTCAGTTGCCAGTAAAAAGGGCAGATAACAGGTGAGTAGAGTGACTTTCCTTTGCCTGAGATCCTGGAGAGTCACTGTCAGTCAGAGCAGGTAACACTGGGTCAGTTGGGCAGAAAATCTGACCTGGGGAAAGGGAGCTTCCTATGTTCTGCTCACAGTAGTCGTCTTGTTTGCTGTAGGTGCTTTATACTAAGAGTTCTCTTCTATCTGGTGTGGCCTAGGAATGTACTTTGCTGTTCCTTTATGCTTGGCAAGCTTCTAGCATTTGCAAGCATTTCTCTTTCAATTTGCTGGGGCAGCTGCTGAAGGAGTCACAGGATCAGCACACACTGCCTGCCTTGAGGAGGCCGAGACAGAGAAACAAATGTGATTGATGTGTGCTGCATAGGAATCCTCTGGAAACAGCCCCTCTTATAACTGCAGCAAAATGCACAATGGGGCTATAGCTCAGTGGCAGAGCATCTGTTTTGCATGTAAATGGTGCCAGGTTAAATCTCTGATACCTCCAGGTAGGGCTGGGAATGTCACCAATCTGAAATCCTGGAGAGCTGCTGCCAATCTGTGTAGGCAATACTGAACAAGATGGGCCAATGGCCTGATTTGGTATAGGGCAGCTTCCTGTGTTACCACTAGTGTAGAGAAACTGAAAGTGAAGCTACAGAAAGTCCTGGGCAAATCTGCGCTGCAGGCTTAAAGTGATTGAATGCATTCCCCACTTTGGAAACCCCACTCCTGAATTTTAGGGACTCTATTATTGTGCAGGGGGCAAATTCTCAGTGTCTTCCCCTAATTACAGTTCTCATCTCAGATTATTTGGGAGAAACTATGAGAAACTGATTAAAACAATGTAGATATGCCCAATACATTGTCCCGCACTTTACTTAAGTGAGTTTTGCAGCTCCTTTACATGGGATAGGCACCCAATCCATACCCTGGGTAAGACAAAAACTAAGGGTAGTATCAGCTAAGTTCTACTTAGAGTAGAATCACTGAAATGTATAAACCAAGTTAGTTATTCCTATTCATTTGACTGGGTCTACTCTGAGTAAAACTAACATTGGATACAACCCTTACATGTTTTTTGTTTTTACATTGGAATCAGTGTTGCTTCATAAACTTAAATTTGAGTTACATGTGCTTGCCACCTGGCTTTGGGCAAGTAGCTGATTCTCACCCTCAGTCTGCAAATGGGATTGGCCTGCCTAGTTTGAGAAACACTGGCTTGGGGTTTGTTTGTTTTTTAATTATTATTAATATTATTACTCATACCCCGCCCATCTGGCTGGGTTTCCCCAGCCACTCTGGGTAGCTTACAGCATATATAAAAACATAATAAAACGTCAAACATTACAAGCTTCCTGATACCGGGCTGCTTTCAGATATCTTCTAAAAGTTGTGTAGTTCTTCATCTCCTTGACATCTGATGGGAGGGGATTGCACAGGGAGGGTGCCACTGCTGATAAGGCCTTCTGTCTGGTTCCCTGTAACTTCACTTCTCATGGTGAGGGTACTGGCAGAAGACCCTTGCAGGAGAACCTCAGTGTCTGGGCTGAGCAATGGAGACACTCCAGATGTACTGGACCAAGACTGTTTAGAGCTTTAAAAGTCAGCACCAACACTTTGAATTGTGCTCAGAAACGTACTGGGAGCCAGTGAAGATCCTTTAGGACCGGTGTTACATGGTCCCGGCAGCTGCTCCCAGTCACCAGCCCAGCTGCCTTATTCTGTATTAGTTGTAGTTTTCAAATCACCTTCAAAGGTAGACAACCCCACGTAGAGCACATTGCTGTAGTCCAAGCGGGAGATAGCAAGAGCATGTACCACCCCAGTGAGACAGTCTGCAGGCAGTTAGGGTCTCAGCTGGCATACCAGATGGAGCTGGTAGACAGCTGCCCTAGACACAGAATTGATATGCACCTCCATGGACAGCTGTGAGGTCAAAATAACTCCCAGGCTGGTCCTTCAGGCGTACACTTAACCCATTCAGGACCAGGGAGTCCCCCCACCCACCCCCTGTCCGCCCAAAACAGTACTTCTGTCTTGTCAGGATTCAACCTCAATCCATTAGGCGCCATCAAACCACCTCTAGACACTCACACAGGACATTCACTGCCTTCACTGTTTCTGATTTAAACAAGAGGTAGAACTGGGTATCATCTTCATACTGGTGAACACCCAGCTCAAACCCTCAGATACTCATGCCAGCTTCATACAGATGTTGAAAAGCATGGGGGAGAGGACAGAGCCCTGAGGCACCCCACAAGTGAGAGTCCAGGGGTCTGAACACTCATTCCCCAACACCACTTTCTGGACATGGCCTAAGAGGAAGGAGCAGAACCACTGAGTAACAGTGCCTCCAGCTCCCAACTCCCCTAGACGGTCCATAATGATACCATAGTCAGTGGTATCAAAAGCTGCTGAGAGATCCAGCAGAACTAGGAAACAGCTTTCACATCTGTCCCTAGCCTGCCAGAGATCATTGACCAGCACGACCAGGGCAGTTTCAGTCCCATGATGAGGCCTGAATCCCAATTGGAAGGGATCCAAATGGTTCGTATCCTCCAGGCATGCCTGGAGCTGTTCAGTGACCACATGCTCAAACACCTTGCCCAAGAATGGAAGATTTGAGACTGGGCAATAGTTGGCCATAGTGGCCAGGTCCAAAGATGATTTTTTTAAAAAGTGGTTTAATAACCGCTTCTTTAAGCGGGTCTGGGAAGACTCCCTCACAGAGGGAAGCATTTATCAGCCTGTGGAGCTCATCACCCAGCCCAGCCTGGCTCACTTTTATGAGCCAGAATGGGCAAGGATCAAGGAGACAGGTGGTCAGTTTCACTTGTCCAAGCAGCTTGAACACATCCTCAGAGGTAACAGATTGGAACTGATCCCATGCAACTTGACTAGACAGGACTCTAGCACTCTCCTGCCCCAGTCCTGCTCTTATGGTGGAGTCTACCTCTTTCTAAATCTGAACAACTTTATTTGCAAAAATAAATAAATAAATAAATGCAAAATTATTGCAGGAGATCTTGGTGTCCTCACCAGGCCCCAATTGTGAAGGTGGTTCTGTTAAATTACGAACTACCTGAAAGTTTCCGCTGCTACTGTTTTCTGCAGATGCAATAGAGGTGGCAAAGAAGGTCCTCTTCGCTGTTGCTATCGCGACTTGGTAGGTTCGATGTTGAGTTCTAACCCATGTTAGAACTCTGATTCAGAATGAATTTTCTGTCGCCGGAAAACCATGGCTTGTTTGATGGTCTGAATCCTGTATAGCAGCTTAACTATAGTTTGTTTACTGCCAACAACCTGTGTTCTGAAGCCATGATTCTAGATTCAGGTAGGAAATTGTGTTGGTCTGATGCAGTCAAAATAAAAATAAATAAATTGTCCAGTAGCACCTTATAGACCAACTAAGTTTGTTCTGGTATAAGCTTTCGTGTCTCTGAAGAAGTGTGCATGCACACAAAAGCTTTTACCAGAACAAACTTAGTTGGTCTATATTAAGGTGCTACTGAACAATTATTTATTTATTTTTATTTTTATTCTGAAACCATGGTTTGTTGTCGGATTGTGAACCTTGGTTTGTTTTAACTTTGATATCGTATTAAGTGTGAATCCAGCATGATTCCTTAATGATAGCTAATTAAGCCACAAAAGCAAATTGCAAGATCAGCTGGAAAACAAACCAAGCTTTCAAAATCTTTCTTTAACATTGCCAACATTTTTCCAGCCTTTTGTCAAATTTCCTCTGACAGTCAGGAATCCAGCAGGCAAACTTATCATTTCATCTCCATGCTGGGGAAAGAAAATGTGCTGCTGAATTTCCATCCTTACTTTAATTGTGTTAAAGGAACATCAGAAAAGGAAGCAACATTCTAATTTCCTTCTCCTTGGGCCTATGGGCTTTATCAGTTTCCCTCTTATTTAATTAAAGAATTTTTATCCCACTCTTCAGTCTCCAAAGCCTATCAGAGCAGTTTGCAGATTACTAAAAATAAAACAGTTCCAGATGTGAAGTTTACAATATAAAAAGAACACAACACAGAAGGAAAATGAATTGGGAGGGAGGAAAAATAGACCAACTCAGGTACCAGTTCTTTGTTACAAATTCTTAAAATACCCAGCTGGGGTGGAGAAGGTCAAGAAAAGGAGGAGCCAAAACCTACTGATCTCTCAGCCATGTTGATGGAGTGGTGTTTCAATCCTTTTCTTCCCTCCTCTGTTATAGCCTGGTGAAATGGCTGCTGCCATATTACAGTTGATGGAGGGAGGATCCTGGCTTTGCAGCAGAGCTGGTGACGGCTCTCTATTCCCTCCCTGTTCTGCTGCAGATTGATGACAGTGCTGTCTCTTCCGTTTGGGGCTCCTGTACTTGGGCACACAGAACCATCCTCCCGCATCCAGGTGCATCTATTTTTTCCTGCAGTCACTTTTCAGTCGTCCTCAAGGACTGTGTAGAGCAAAACATCACACTTAAGTTTTTATATATGCTCTGTTACAAAGTGATTCCTCTATCACATGGGAAACAGGGCTTGTAAGTGTTGGGCTAAATAAATGATAATTTAATGCACCTTAAGAGGTTCTGCTTCAAGTTGTACTTTCTTTAGAGTGCTGCCTTTGGAAGTTTTGTGATCCTTTTAAAATGTATAGCTTGATGAGAATAAATGTTTAAAATGCTGGTGGCTTCAAATGCCAGAATTGGGGCTGTACATTTAATTAGACAGATATTAAATAATCCTCATCGTATTGAGGGGGAACACCATACATTGTTGGAGTCCATAGAAAACATCAGTTCCTAAAGTCCTTTGGCCATCTTCAAGTAGGATTGGGAAAAATTCCAGACAGTTGCTACGAAGCAGTGTAGGCAATACTGAGCTAGAATGTTTTGACTCTGTGTAAGGCTGCTTTGTATATTCCTATGGCATAGGTCATGATTTGTTTGGTCATCTGTGGGGCAACTCATGGTTAAATCATGGTTTGTTCTTGGCTTCAGCTTAGCGTTATGTTCAAATCATGCCCTTGAATTCAAGACTGTTACACCCCACCCCAATCTCCATGAGTGGTGTGAGATTCCAGGGGTTGCTGGTGCACTTACCACAGTCTGTGTTTCCTTTGGGGACAATGAGACAGCAGAATCTGTGGTGTCTTTATGCTATATGGTTTATTTTCACATATTTGCAACCAGTGTCCAGATGGAGAGACTGCATTCCATGAGGGTCCTGTTCCCATTATTGCTGCAGCCTCAGATTCCAAGGGACTCCATACATCATGTCTGACCGCCAGCTTGCAAAATAGACACTTTTTCCTTTTTGCTTACCTCATTGCTCACAGCACTTCTGGGAACTTTCCCCTCCCAATTCTGGGATTGTCTTTTGCTGATTACCCAGAGCTCAAGGTGGAGTCTCCCAACTCTGTATCCAGCAGAGAGTCTTCTGCCTTGCTGATGGCTTTCTTGATGGGTTAATGGCTCAGCGTTTGTTTCATAATGGCCCATCCCCAGGCGATTCTTTAGTCAGGAAAACAAGTCCATCCTGTATTTTTGTACTGCTAAACCCATTGATTGAACTCCAACACTTACTAAAGCTAGAAAAAACAAAAAAAATTCCTTCCAGTAGCACCTTAAAGACCAACTAAGTTAGTTCTTGGTATGAGCTTTCGTGTGCATGCACACTTCTTCAGATACAGGTATCTTCAGGTATCTGAAGAAGTGTGCATGCACACGAAAGCTCATACCAAGAACTAACTTAGTTGGTCTTTAAGGTGCTACTGGAAGGAATTTTTTTTGTTTTGACTATGGCAGACCAACACGGCTACCTATCTGTAACTAAAGCTAGAAATTATGAGGTTTCTTAAATTCTAACTCCTTTACTGAATCCAGAGCTTTTAGGGGAACCTTGCTCCGCTCAAACTTGTAACAGTACTATAGTACAGGCATGTAAAAAGCCACCTTTCTACTGGCTTGTAGCAAGTTTTAATCAACATAGGAAATCAAGAAGCTTAATTTGGGCTAATTTGGGCTATGAAAAAAGAGTTTGTTGACTGGGAGTTTACTTGCAAGTCTGTTGTAGAATGGAGTGAGCTGCTTTTGTGTTCTGTAATTGACCCAGTGGTGAAAGTCACTCCCTGGTCCTCTTCATTCAGGAATTTTCTGTATCTCCTGATGCCCCTGAAGCAGTTAAGATGTTTGGGTTCCTTTTCCTGCTGCCTTTTCACTTGCTGTTTTTCTTAAACTGGGCTTTCCTTTCTTGCTCTGGCTAATGTCACGAGTTCATGGAGGGCTTATATGCAGAACATACATATTTCTACCAGGAAAGGGAACAGGTGCTGCTGGAGTCTTTTACCCACACATGAAGTATTGCAGAGTACATCTGTCATCGCATGAATGTCAGCAGGAGACACTCACATCTGTTTCCCTGTAGCATTTGTTATCAAGAAGGAAGGGATTGTGGGGAGGAAGGGAGGGTGGGGAGAGAAATAAGAGCTCAGCATGTCACTTAAGCAAAGCAGTGGCACTTTGCCACCAGAGTGTTTGTTCAGGACTTCAGGTGGTCTTCTGTCCCCAACGTTTTCCACTTATCAAATGCAGGCATCATTTCTTGGCCCTTGGGGTGCGTGTGTGAAATGTGGGTAGGTGGGAAATGGGTTGTCATGTGTCACAGCACTGTAATTTCTCCACCCTCCTCTTCTCTTTGGCATGCTGTAGTGCTGCCGAACAGCAGTTCCTGCTTGTTTTGGCAATGAGGAGAGCATCTGCTTCAAGAAAGGCACATGGAAAAACTTCCACTTTGGCTCTGTCGGCTGACTCACAGTTCTGAACTTGCAACTCTCCCAAGTACCTTTCATGCAAGGAAGTGTGTGAAAGATGAAGGGCATGGGGGATAGTGGGAAACATCATAGAAGGGCCAAGCAGAGGCAAGGTGCTGTGTAACAATAGAGTTGGGAAACCAGTAAGCCCCTGCCAGTTTTTCCAGCCCCCAACTCATATCCAGAAACCCCAGGACAGTTTCTATATAAAACTATTTTTTCTTTGTATTTACTAGCTGGGTTGTTGGAGATGCTAGTTTTTATTTAGGAGACAGCCGGGGCTCTTTTGGAGTGCATTTTCGGCTAATTGGGCAAGTCTATTCTCCTCTTTTGGCTGATGTTCTTTTGATGGTTCTTGTCTCTTGTAATCATGTAAAAAGGCCTTTTGGTTCCACACAAACCAGACAGCGCCTCTAAAAAGGTTGCTCCCAAGTCCTCTTTCTGTCTGGAAGAGGGCAAAAGACTGGATAATGCTGTATTGACTGATTCATGAAGACCAATAAGTCTCCCACTTCTTTTGCAAGTTTGCCCCTTTTTAATTTTTGTTTGTCTGTGCTTTGTTAACACTTAAAAATTCCAAGCACACCTCAAGGGTTCGGGTTGGGAGTAAAAGTAGGGCAATTGCTTGATAGAAATTTTCTTTTCTTTTAAAAGGCCAGTACGCCTTAACAAATCCTGAGTCAAAGCCTGCTTTTTGTAAAGATTAATCTCCTTTCCTAGTACAATGGGCCATCCTTAGCACAAAAGTTCCTTTTGCATAATTTTCCCAGCAAAGAAATGGGGTTGCCCATTTAGACAGGGTGCTCCCCAGCAACCTCTGTGGCAAGGGAAATGGTAAGTGAAAGAGAGAACACATCAGTACTGGAAACATATTTCAAGCAAATCCATGCCAGTATCATGTTTTTGCAAGGCTGAATTCATATTTTAGATTCCCAGGCAGTGCCATCAAATTTTTAGGGGGGCAGGAGCCCCTGTTTGGGGTGGGAACAGTTAGCAAGGAAGGAGATTCTATCTCCATTATCATTCCTAGGCCTAGGGCACCTCTCCAGATGTCTTTTTTATTGGGTATTCATGACGATTTGTACTCATGATAGTATTGGAGTGGTTATATGCAGTCCTGCTTTCAACATGGTTAGCACCTGCAACATAACAGCTTCATTTCCAATTAGTGCATGTCCCTTTGCTTCCTGCTGAAGTCCTGTAACAAACGTTCCAGTTTATGTTGTCCTGCTTTTGTTGCACTTTAGTGCAAGAGCATCCCTTCAAATGGTCATAATGCAGTATATGACTGTTTATGTTATAGAGTACCTTGCTTGAGATAAAGCCCCAGTTGCCAGACCCAGAAAATATCTGTAATCCCAACCTACAACAGCAGACTACATTCAAAAGGTTTTTTTTCCTTTTATGTTTTTATTTACCTTCCCTTCTCTCTATGCAGCTTCCTTCTTTCTCTTTCTCTCTTTCCCCCCTCCTCCAAAGATGCTGCTGGTGTGATCAACCATAGATAAGGTCAGAGGCATCAGTATTTGGAACCTAGAATGCGTCATCGTCATCCTTTGCATTTGCTGCAGTTAATTCACAAGATCAGGTAGTTGTAAAGTTGACTGTGTGCCTGGGGGAGAGGCAGGCAAAGTGAAGATGTGTGCATCTGTTCTTTTCCAGGCCTGATGCTGAGGGACAAGGTGAGTGACAGTCCATGTGAACCTCCATAGCAGAGACCTGGTGTGGCATTTAAAGGCATCTCTGCTCTCGGATGTGATTGATAGCAGCTTGCAGGCCTGAGCGGCTGCAGGAGCAAATATGTCGATGTGGAACAGCTGGGGAAGGGCAGCCATGAAGGTCATGAAGCGCCTAGGAAGCCATTGGGGTGGGGTGGGGGGAGAGCATCTGGGGATAACAGTGGCAGGTTTGCTGCAGCTGGGTGTTCTTTATGTTCCTGCAGAGCAGCCGGGGCTTTGCTGTTCTTTAGCTGGTGCCTGGAGGGGTGGGTGTCAGGCTTGGCTGGGTTTAGTGGCCTTTTAAAAGACAGACGAATCCTGGACTGGTGGACACCTGTGTGCGGCACACCATTGTATGGGCAGCATGTAATAAGAATTGAGTGGCAATGTGATAGCATTAAAAGCTTGTTCTTGCCCTGATGGTGTACACAAAAAAGCATTCTGTATGGAATTGCATTCAGTGTAATTGGTTCTCAGCAGCCTTGGCTAACCTGGTTCCTTCCAAATGTTTTGGACTACAACTCCCATCAGTCCCACTCAGCACGTGCCAGCAAGAGCTCATGGGTGTTGTCCAAAGCATCTATTAGGAGCCAGGTTGGCAAAGTTTGGTTTAGAGGATGAGCTTGACATTTTGCTCATGCTCAGTGCCTGGCTCGTTAATATCTTGGGCGTTGAGAAGTAATTCTGCACTCAGTTAGCTATTGTGGATGATTTGAGAGCTTTGCCCACACAAATTATGTTGCTTATCACCTGTTCTAATTGGGAGCTGGTTTCTTTCCAAATAGAGTTTTCTGCAGTGCACTTAATTTTCTGCTGGTGCCATATTGTGATCTGGGTTGCATAGGTTGATCTTTTGGATGGCCCTAGGAAGTAGCTGAGCTCAGGTGAACTTTGGCTCTTTTCTGTGGTATTGTGTTCTGCCAGTCATGTTCCATAAGAACATAAGTAGAGCCCTGGTGGATCAGGCCTATGGCCCATCTAGTCTAGCATTTAGTTCTCACAGTGCCAACCAGATCCCTATGGGAAACTCGCAACCAGGAGCTGAGCACAAGAACACTTCCCCTCCTGCGGTTTCCAGCAGCTGATATTCAGAAGCACTACAGCTTCCAACTGTGCAGGCAGAACATAGCTTCCACCGTGTCTAGTAGCCATTGAGATCCTTTACCTCCATGAATATCTCAAAATTTTGTATCACTTTGGATCAGTGTTTCAAGGTCAGCAAAGATTCTGAAATGGCTTCTTATTAGCTTCTTTCCCATGCAGAAGTTTTATAAATTAGAATGAACACTTTAGAATAATGGTGCAATATTCCATTCACCATATTAGCATATATACCACTTCACTGCTTTTTTGATAAATGGTAGAGCCATTTAGTCTGAACTTGCCTTCCTTCCATTTCTTTCCTGAATTTTTATGGAGAATCTGGGCAACATCATTGCCAACCTCTTGCATTCTAGTTGTTTCTGTGTTGTCCTCTCTTGTTTTGTCAGAACTGATTTGAGGTGATTGTTTTTCACTTAACATGTAATTATAGTGTCAGTCTGGCAGTACGGACTGGCAAAGAAACACTGAGGTTTTTATTACTATTGTTTCTATAGTTAGAAGTTTCATCCTTGTAGATTCTGGTTTTCGTGATGAAGTGCCCCTAAAGTAGTGAGGTCCTGTTTCCTGTGTGTGTGCTAATTGCTTGTTTCCTCTCAGGTTATTTCCTTTTGATTTTTTAATTGTGAAATTTGCAGGTATATACTTACCTGCACACCTCTCATTGTTGATGTGAACACCGACCGTGGCTAATGAGTTTATATTCACAGTTTCCTTAACACACCACTGTGGACTAAGGCAATTGAGGGAGTATCACTGAAGGAGTTCAACAAATTGTTTTTTGACATGATTTTGATGAGCCTTCCATGCCAACCCTTTACGAGAGTAGGCAGACAGGGTGATGTTTTTTACCCTAGGACCTGGAGTTTTCTCTATATTCCCGATATTCTTCCAAGACCCAAGTCATTGAGCCAGAGCTTCCACAGCTTCTGCTGCCATGAACCATCATTGGCAGAATTGGCAGCAGCAGAGACCATCTTGTCTGTCTCTAGAGTTGTAGGAGCAGGAAAGGACAGTGAAGAAAGAGCTGTGTGTGGAGGGTGGCCTTTCCCCCCATCCTCTGGATCCCCTGGGAAACAAAACTGGGTGTGGAGAGTGCAGCTGAATGGAACACAGCTGTGAGCAGCATGGGGAAGTACTTTGAGCAAGTACCACCTTAAGCCTGTCATAAAAAACAAGTCTAAAGAGAAAGACTAGGGTGATGTTTGCTGTTTCCAGGATCTCTTCTCATTATCAGACTTTTGTGGGTGTCCTGAGAGTTTTGACTCATAAGTAAGGCTGATAGGTAGGGTGTGTCAGAAGGACAATGAATTCATATCAATAGATATATATTAGTAACTTTGTATTAATATATTATTTTTATATGTAGCTGTGTAGTCATAAGAGAGAAGCTACTTATCAAAGTTACAGGGGATCTTTGCTGAATGGGACTTAATGTCTAAATAGACATTGTAGAAGGACCTTGTCTATGGGACAGGCCATGTCAGATAATACAGAGCTATATTAAATGCCATGTGGCGCCATAATTTTAATTCTGCTTGTAGCTAATTGTAGAAAAGCAATACCTCAGCAGCACTAAAAGACCCTATCACGAAAGCAACCTGACCCAAAGCTGAGATCAAATAGATGAGATTGTCTTCCTGTCAAGAAAAGTGATAGGTTTGATAAGAAGGTGATAAAGTGTGAAGTTGGTAGAATCCAAATGTTCTTTGATTTTAGCATAGATTGAAAAATATGATCCAAATTAGGGGTGACCATCCTCTTTTTCTGTCAAGGGCCATATTCCATTTGGGGTAATCTGTTGTGGGGGGGGCTGCAAGCTCATAGTAGGGCGGCCCAAGTCAAAAGTGGGTGAGGCAAGAACAAAGGTGAATGAGCCCCACTTTTCTCTCTTTTTGTTACCTCTTTCCTCCCTGATCCCCCCTGCCGCCACCCACATGAAGTTGGGTTAAAGGTGTCATTTGACACTAGAGCTTCAAGTTGCCCATTTCAGATCCAAGTGAATGCATGTGATGACTCACCAGGATTTATGGTCAGAGTAATGGTGTCACGGGGATAGGAACTAGAAGATTTCTAGAGCTGAAGTTCCGGTGTCACAGACACTCCTGATGCCTTGATGCAGCAGCCCTCCTCTTGCAGCAAGTAGTGCATTAAAAAAAAGAGTAGTGCCTTGATTTAAAAAAAAGAGGGGTTGAAGCTTGGGATGCAGCTCCTGCCTCTCTGTAGATATTTTGTGGGAAACCAAAGTAATTAAAGCAGGGGAGAATACAAGGGAAAGCTAAAGGTATGTGTGGGGAGACCCAAGCCTGTCTGTGTGGCTGGATCTCTGCTTGTTGGCAGGCAAGCTAATTGCTGCATTTCACAGCCCAGTAAAGCCCATCTGCTCTGTTCTCTGGCATTGCACGCATGCCCATCGAGCACATTAGGCCACCCAGCCTTGCAGATGGATCTGGGGAAGCTGAGCATCCCAGGCAGAATCCCCTCACCTGCCCTCTCACGCTGTGGTGGATTCCAATGACGAAAAAGAGTTCTGCTTCTCCAGCTCTTGGGCGAAATCTCCAGGATGCATGAAGCACCCCCAGCTACATAACAGGGTTGCTGTAAGGTTAGAACTGTACAGTAGTTAGTACTCTACAAAACGATATTGAAACAATAAAGGTTTGGGTGGGGTAAACACAAGTGTGGAGAAACCCTTAGTTTACCTTCTCTTGTGCTAGTTTTCAGCTTGCAGAGAGGTGGCTTAAAAAAAATGTAGGTGAGCTGTCAAAATGTGACGTATACTCCATATGTACCAGCAGTCTGAAGTGATGTAGTTCCTTTGAGCACCTCATTTTGCTGCCTGTGTAAATTAGGTTGCAGGGACCCACCTTTTGCTTACACCAGTGGTTTTCAACCAGTGTGCCATGGCACCCTGGGGTTCCTTGAATGATGGTCAGGGGTGCCGTGGGCAACACTGGTCTCTCTCCCACTTTTCTTCCCTCCCTCCTTGAGTGCCCTCTCACGTCTCTGCCTCCCTAAGGCTTGCATAGCTGTTTGTTGCAGCAGCCTTGGCTCCAAGCTCCCCAGGTGAATGTTGCCTCTGGAGCTGGCCAGGGGGTGCTTCCCAGGCCCCTGTGGGGCAGTGTGAGGAGGCACCTCTCTTTGGGATGGGGGGGCAGCTCAGAGACCAGGGGCGGCAACTGTGGCTGCCTAGAGGACTCCCAAGGAGAGGGGAGAGGAGAGGAGGTTGAGGGAATACTCCACCATGGAGGGTGGAAAAGAGTGAGAGGCTGCCAGCTCTGCAGGCAAAGGGTGACATAAATGGGCTCCTGAGCCCCCCAGGGGTGCCACAGAAAGAATGTAGTTGGTCATTCGAGCCGTGGACTCAAAAAGGTTGAAAACCTCTGGCTTATGCTATTCTTGTTATGCTGATGGGGATGTATTATTAGTATCATAGTAATAAAGAAATACAAACAGTAGCAAAGTGTTGTGTCCAACTAAATTTTACCCATAGTAGACCCATTGAAATTAATGAACCTGAGTTAGCCATGCTTATTAAGTTCAGTGCATCTTCTCTGAGTAGGACTGGCATTGGATATGACTCAACGTTTTGGACAAATAGAATTCATGCATTTCTGCTCTAAGATATCCATTTGTGAGTGTGTGGCCAAATCACACGACTGGAATCTTTGTGTGCAAATGGGGATTCTTATCCCGGGATAGCTGCCCCCTCACACCTTCCCGGGAGCATCCTGTGGATCTTAACAATATAGACCATCTCTGAATCTACCACCAACCCAGGACTCTCAGCTCTCAGGACGAGGTTACCCCTGTGTGGACTCTTAAGAGCTTGGGACATGAACAGCTGATGCAGGAGCAAGGAGACAGATTCCCCATTCATATGGAGCTGAACGGAGAAATTGACCTTCCCCAGTGATGTCATTGTCAAGTTGAGCCGCGCATGGCAGCCGCTACAGTGTGGGACAGGGCCTCTTTGTCGGCCTGACACTTTTTGGCTCAAGAAAAACAGTGTTATGAATTCAGTGGGCTGGGGTTTCCTTCTTCAACAGCTGGAAACGGGAGATGTTCCAAAGGCTGCTGGGGCAGCTGAGAGGATTTGGATTGGGTTGAGGTCTGCAGTTGATGGGACCTGGCAGAGGCTGGTCACGTGTGTGTGTGTGTGTGTGTGCGTGCGTGCGTGCGTGTGTGTGTATTATCTCTGGGGTATTATTTCTGTGTTCTGGTGGTGGCAGACAGATTACACACATCATGTAGCAGTGGGTGCAGAATTCAGCTTCCTGTGAATCTTACAAGTTTCTAGACCTCAGGCTTCTGAGTGTTTGAGGAACGCCTCCTGAAATCTCAAGTACCCCAATTTGTATATTTTGTTCATGCATTCTTATGCTCATCTTCACGAGGGAGAAGGAGTTGGGCAGAGCGTTGCAGATTTTTCATTTGCTTGTTGGTAATCCTTTTATTTACCAGCCCCTGCTTTTACCTTCTATCACCCACACCCTTTCAAGCCTATGCTTTGCAGTCTTAACTTTTGGTTAATGACTGCATTTATAATCCTTGACTGTACTGAACTTTATTATGTTCATATTATCTTTATTGCATTTGGTGCTATTGTTTGCTGTTTTAATGCAGACCAATTTAGAATTAAATCTGAATAAGGAAATAAAAAGTGAAATGATTTTGAGTAACATAGGTGAGGCCAGGTTTTGAGTAAAGGGTTGAGTGGATTGTATAATTTGTATCAGTCCCTTCTGCAATATGATGTTGGGATTGATTGAGTCATTGTTCTCTTTAATGAAATCTATAGATGTTAAGTGTAAGCAAAATAACATGAGACCTTTGATTCTCAGACTGCGGAAGCTGTGGCATTATCTGGTGAAATCTTAGAAGCAGGGAGGGCAGAGCAGAACTTCTATGGATTAGGGGCTTCAGTGCGCCATGCATCTGCTAGATTCTTCCCTAAAGCCCTACAGAAGCAAATTAAGTTTTGTGACATAAACAAATCCATATAGATTTCATTGATTTCCATAATTCAGACTACAGACCCCCAATTTTTGATGAAGAATCTAGAATTTATTTTAGTGCATAACCACCCACCCACAATATGCCACTGCACATCCGAAAGAGCTCACTTTTAGCATCCTTCACCAATCTCAGGAACTTTCAGTACCATTGGCCATGGTATGCTTCTGGAGTGGCGGTCCAAGTTAGGGGTGGGTGGCATTTCTTGGCAGTGGTTGCAGTCCTGCTTGGATGGTAATTTCCAGAGGGTGATGCTTGGGGTGTGTGCTCTTTGGCTCCATGGAGCCTTCAATGTGGGGCTCCTCAGGGTTCAGTTTTATCCCCTATGTTTTTTAACATCTACATGAAACCACTGAGTGGAGTCATCCGGAGTTTTGGAGTACGTTGTCAGCAATATACTGATGACACACAGCTCTACTGTATCTCCTTTACATCTGCAGGTGTGGCAGTGGATGTGCTGAACCGTTGTCTTGCTTCAGTAATGGACTGGATGAGAGCAAAAAAACTGAAGCACTGTTAGCAAGCAATTCCCTAGATCGGATGGATGGAAGGTGGCCTGCTCTTGATGAGGTTACATTCTCTGTGAAGGAATGAGTATGCAGCTTAGGGATACTGCTGGATCTTTTGCTGTCACTTGAGGCTCAGGTGGCCCTAGTAGCACACAGGGCCTTTCATCAGCTCAGGCTAGTGACATAGTTGCACCCCTTTCTGGACAGGGATAGCCTAACTGCTGTTGTCTATGGTCTGGTAATCTCTAGGTTAGATCACTGCAGCACATTATATTTGGAAAATTCAGCAGCCAGGTTGCTCACTGGGGCAAGATGGTTTGAGCATATAATGCCAATCCTGGTCTGATTGCACTGGCAGCCAATTCGTTTCTGCACCCAATTCAGAGTGCTGGTCTTGACCTATAAAGCCTTAAATGGCTCAGGACTGCAATACTTCAAGGACCACCACTCTCCATATGAACTTACTCAGACCCTGCAATGATCATGAGACTTTTCTTCATGTGCCGCCTCTGTGAGAGGTCCAGAGGCAGCAACATGAGAATGGACCTTTTCTGCTGTGATTCTCCACTTGTGGAATGCCTTCCTCAGGAAGCCTTGGCTAGTGCCTTTGTTACATATCTTTAGGCGCCAGGCAAAAGCATTCCTCTTCTCCTAGGCCTTTGATTAATTAAATAATCTATGGCCTTTTAAACTGTGGGGGTATTGTTTTTGCTTGTTGTGGTAGGTAAGTTGTGTTTTTATATTATAAACCATCCTGTGATCTTCAGATGAAGAGTGGTATAGAAATTGAATTAAAAACAACAACCTGGTGCCCTCTGGATGTTTTGGACTACAACTCCCATCAGCTCCAGCCAGCATGTGAAGGCTTTTTTAATATTATTAATGGGACGGTATCAATGTCTTATCTAGTACTTGGCATTAGATGCAAGTTGTTCCGTCCAATCCTCTATATGTATTTGCTAAGTCTGAGCTTAGATAGGCTTACAGCCAGGTAAATGTGTGCATGGCTGCAGACTCACAGATGCTTGTACCGATCTACCATATCAGGGCTGCGCTTGTTTCCATTTTTGACCTGCCAGTCTAGGCCAATGCATCACTTACAAGGCTTTGGGACTCCCCTTGACCCCTCAAAACTGAAATGCTGCATGTGAAATGAAGTTGCTGGATCAATAGACTTTTGCTGCCTCCTTGGACTGTAAGCAGCTTGCTTAGGAGGAAACAGTGACAATGTTCCTTTCCCACTTTTGTACAGATTACCTGGACAGCAGTGTGTGTGTTGGTGGGGTGCTGCAGTGATAAGACTGATTGTGTTTCTTGGCTGATCATGCCAATAAACTATTGACGTGTCTCTCTAGGCCAGTGGTTTAAAATGCTGTTCTTGCTGGCTGGCATTATGTAAATACAACTAACTCTCAGTCTCAGCAGCTGGCTGCAGTCTCTCTCTCTTTCTCGGGGCTGAAGTTATCTCTCGATTCACAGAACAGACTCAGCTCTTCACCCCTCCACCAAACAATGTTTCTCCCAAGAACCTAAGGGACCCTTGCTGACCTTTCAAAGTGGTGAGGAGGCAGGAGGGCATATGCTTTGCTTTTTTATTTCATCCACTGAGCAGTTGAGAAGGACCTTTGCCTTTCTCTTTAGCTGGCAAGTTTGGCTTGCTCGCTTGAGTCATTGGCAGCCCTTTGCGCCACAAGCTGCACACTCTGGAGTTGCACCTGCTCTCCCTTTGTGGCATGCCCTGCTGCCCTGCATTGTGTGTGTTAATCTGCAAGACATGCACGGCATGTCATGTGCTCCTTGGCCTTTTTGTCCCCTTTCGACTTTGTGACACTGTAAGTTTTATCATTCCAAGTTGGAGGGAAATCACAAGTGTGCCAGTATTCCTTTTTATTGCCTGCCTTGGGAGGGAAGAAGTGTTTGGAGGAAGGACATTCTGATCCAACTGGGAGATGTACTCCAGACATCCTGGCTGCGGTGTCAGCTGAGGGAGGTTGTGGTGCAGTGGGGAGGGGGGTAGAGGGGAAATGCTCTCTGCACTTCTGTTTTTTCAGTTCCAGAACATCTGCAAAGTAACAAGGAGGCTCTGGCTTTTCTCCATCTTTTTCATCTGCTTGTCAGCCTCTCCCTCATGCCGCAAGCGTGGTGCTGGAGTGGTGTTTCCTCTTGGGCGTGCAAGATGGGGATGGTATGTGTGTGCATACACACACAAAAACACACACATATGCTTACACAAACACACTCACTCTCCGCTGCTTGGTTAGTTATGTTATACTGGGCTTGGCCTAATTTTTGAAGTTCACATTTCAGAACTCAAGAGCTGCTATTGTTTTAGCATTTATTATTTGGCTTTGGAGGGCAAGGGATTCATTAATTATACTGGGCTTTTTTCCTGGTTTGTATCATTTGTGATTTCCAGCAGGCTTCAGCCCCAGTGCCTCTTCTTTTTGGAAAACAAGCACCACAATGGTGCCTCTGTTTATGAATATGAACTATAACCATGCAGAATCCCATGATTATTCAGGATCCCTTTGCTGTACTTCTTACTAAATAAATGAACAGATCTTTTAAATTCCCACCCTTCATCCTAAAATCTCAGAGTGGGATATAGTACAAACTACCATTCCCAGAATACATGAAACAATTCCCCCAAATCAGACCAAAACGAGCAGATAAAAAAAACAAAACACCATTACAAATCTAAAACCGCAATATCCATAAAGATAATAAATCACCACATATTATTCTGCAACTCAGGCAAACAAATGGGTATTTACTTGGTGATAACATGTAAAAGGTGTCAGTGTCATATGTATTTCCAGGGTGGAGGGCATTCCATAGACAGGGTGCCTCTGCAGACAAGACCCTTTCCCCATATCTCTGCATAATGTACAGTGGCTGGTGGTGGAACATGGTGAAGGGTCTGCCCAGCCAATCTTAGGTCATGAGCAGACAGACTGAGGGAGAATTGCTCCATATCTTGACTCACTTCAGTCTTGAATTTCAACCTTGATTGTTTATATTTGAGATGATGGAGGTCCTGATACTGTTAATATAAGGGGCTGCGCAAACAAGTTTTTAATAGTTGACATTGCCAAGTGCATTGGGTGCCCTGGTTTCATCTGCAGCTCCTGGAAATGGGTTTCTGTAATTGCCCAGAGATAAAGAGCAGTGTGGGATGTGAAGGGTTAAACCCTGCCCCTATTTCCTCTCTCTTCAGTTGCATTCAGCACCAGCCTGGCTTGTGGCTTCACACTAGGCTCACGTGCAGAGGCGCTCCAGGCCTCTGGCTGGTGCCTGCCATTCATAACACATCTGGCTTCTCCATTGATAACTTTTGCACAACTCCTCCAGCTCCTGGCACAGCTCTCCCTTCCTAACCTCCCCCCATCCAACTGCCTCACTAAGCCCCCCTTGCATTTATTACTGGTAAAGTGCTAATTCCCAGCCTGCCCAATGACTGGCCAAGGAGAGGCTGTTTACAGGAGCCGGGTGGCTCCTGGCTCCTGCCCCATCTCTGCAGCCGCACTGTGAGATGTTTATTCTCTAGTGCTGCTTCTGGGCTAGGCTCTTAGCTGCATGGAGCCAAGGCTTTTTGGTGCCTGGGACTGGCTGGCGGCAGGACCCAGGCCTTTTGTCTGCTCCAGGGAAATTAAAGTGAAAAGCCAGAGAGGAGGTTTCCTTGTCCAGAGGCCCCTTCCCTCCCCCACAGTCTCTCTCCCTCCCTCCCTCCCCCCCCTTTTCCTTCCAAGAACGCTCACTCCTGCCAAAGGCACATCTTTCATCATCTTTCCTTTTTTGC
The DNA here is from genome assembly GCF_964106915.1 of Podarcis gaigeae. NCBI lineage: Eukaryota > Metazoa > Chordata > Lepidosauria > Squamata > Lacertidae > Podarcis > Podarcis gaigeae. The sequence continues at coordinate 39,961,509 of NC_139684.1, read as the reverse complement.
ATTCCATTCTGTTGTGGTACGGAGTCTGTGCCTGCACATTGTGTTGTTGTTGTTGTTTAAAAAAATAAAAGCACATGATCCCCAGGACTCTGTCCACCGTCATGGGCTCTTCTCCATTCCTTCTTCCTAAGATGTTATTGATTTACTAGGGGCTGTCATCCCTGCTCACATTGCTTGCCAACTCGCTACCCCTCACAGCTCCTTCATCCCCTCACAGCATCTTCAGTCCCCCCCACTCCACACAGCTCTATTTAGTTGTGATCCCCTCACAGCTCCCTTCACATCCCCCCTTGTAGCTCCTTCAATTCCCCCAGCCTCTGTCAGCCACCTCACCCCATTTCCAGTTGCCAGCCCCTCACAGTTCTCCTTTAATGTAACTCCCCACTTCTTTTGCAGCTCACCCCAATCCGACATCCCCCTGCTGCTGTTGCCATTAGCAATGGGGAATCAAATGAACAGCAAAAAGTATTTGTCTCCTTCCCCTTCCCCTGTGCCATTGTTGTCAGCAGAAGGAAGCACACATTGTTAAATTCTGTTGGGGACAGCGCTGGTATGTGAACTGGAAATCGGGGTGGGGGTGGGCATGAGAAGGTCTGCCTTGGCCACTTGCCTCCCCACTCACTCTGCTGGCCTACTCACCCATACCCTATCTCCCACACATAGGTGGCATTTTGTTCCAAATCTTGAAATAACCGCTCTGAGCAGCTGTCATAGTTCTGAGCAGCACCTCATAGTTCATTTGTCAGGGGGATGAGGCACAGACACTTTATGCTACTGTCTGGAACCATTGTTAGTTTTCTCCAAAACTTCCAGCACTCTCTCAAGCACCTTGCCCCTAGAAGGGGTGTTTGCAACTGGAATAAACTTCCAGATGCAGGGAGGGTTTTTTCAGGAGCAGTTGCACCACCATTTCTTGCAAAGCCATGGACACCACCCCATCAGGCAGCAAGTGTTTCTTACTTCCTGGATCTGGCTGGTCAACCCCATATGGCTAATTTGATGGTCAAGGGTCGAGAGGGCAAATAGTAGGACATACATGCTGCAGGCACTTTGTCTACTACATTTTCAAGCCTCAGAACTGAAACAAATTGTATAAAATAGGACAAAACAGTGTAACAAGTTTAAGTAATCCGGCATCAGGACACACACACACTTAGAAAACTACAGATGGCAAACTTTTAAAAGATGCATTTCTCCTTTTCTCTCACTTAGGGAGGAATCTCTCTTTTAATATTATGCCTGTTGCACACTGTGCATTCTTATTGCTTTTAAGTATCGTTTTTTGCACATTTAAGCAAATTGAATTTATTGATTATTTTACTAACCAACTCATATGCTTTAATGGACAATATTTTTCTGTTCAGGTGATAGCCTTAGTCATTATACAGTGGTACCTCGGGTTAAGTACTTAATTCGTTCTGGAGGTCCGTACTTAACCTGAAACTGTTCTTAACCTGAAGCACCACTTTAGCTAATGGGGCCTCCCGCCGCCGCCGCCGCACGATTTCTGTTCTCATCCTGAAGCAAAGTTCTTAACCCGAGGTACTATTTCTGGGTTAACGGAGCCTGTAACCTGAAGCGTATGTAACCTGAAGTGTATGTAACCCGAGGTACCACTGTACATGAGCCAACTAAGTTCACCAGCCAGTGAGTAAAGCCAAGAAACTGGCAAGAAAACTCCACACAGCAGCAAAACAAAGTTTCCTCTGAAACTTAGAGAGCTCAAAAAGCTATCTAGAAAAATGCAGCCCTTGTTTGGTATTAGAATGCCAGCAGGAAAAGGATAGAATGAATTTTCTCTAGCAGAAACACCCCATGTTCTGCTGCTACCATTCAAAGACCCTGTCTTGGGTAAATCCCCATTGGAGTAATTTGAAACGGTGAGAGGTCCCAGGATAGTGCCTTCCTTAACTGGACACCCTCCAGATGTTTTGAACCACAACTGTCTTCAGCCCAGTGGGACTTGTAATCCAAAATATCTGGAGACTACCAGGCTGGGGAAAGGCTGATTTTTTAAAGTGTGAGTAGAGTTATTCCCCCCTGCTTTCTTTCAACTAGAGCTGGCAACCTTCCCAAAATTGAGAAGCTTTTATCCTCTTCCAGGTGGTGAGCTCAGGGACCACTGCCTAGTGTGGCCAGTTGCTTGTAGAATCTCCCTTCCCCCATCTCATCCTCATTGCTTCTGCCATGCTGATAATCAGAGTGATGCTCAGGCAAATCTTTGGTCCTGCCTCTCAGCTCTGGCTCATTGTTGCTGCCCATGATGGGACTTCTATGCTTGGCAGGCAGCTGGAATCACACCTGCCGCTGCATAAGCTCCCTTATGTCCTTCAGTCTAGCCTTCGAACAGGTGCTTTATTGGGGGCTGTGTCACTCACAAGGCCAAGCTGCACATTAATGCAATCTTCTTCTTTTAACAAAAAGAATGTGCTAACAACTGGCCACTTTTATTTGAATAAAAATCTGGCCTACGGGGCCGAACACCACTTTCCAGCAGGGCGTTGCCCACTCCTGTGCTCCTGTTTATTCATAAATGTGCAGTAGACAAAACTTGAAGCTGACTAGAGAGCTTCACTCAGAAGGTGGCTGGTGCTCAAGGTCTTCATACGAGTTCAGGTCTGCTGGCAGGGCGAGCCAGAAGCACAAGGGCAAGTTCAGGGTCTGGGGTACTAGAGTGAGTAATGCTAGGACCAGCTGCAGCAGTAAAAGCAGGAATGGGGAACCCTTTTCAGCCCAAGGAATGCATTGTCTCATGGGTGACCTTCTGAAGACTGCATGCCAGTGGGTGGAGCCAGAGGAAAAAACAGGCAGAACAATGGAATTAACGTTTGCATTTGTACAGCATTCCAGCCAGACCAAAATCAGAGTTGTATGCAGGACAGGAGGCTAGAGGCACCACAGTTCAATATGTTTGGTGTGTGTGTGCAGGGCTAGTAAAGCCTAGGGAGTGAGCATCTGGCATGGGATGGGGGTGAGTAGGTGTGACCTGGGGAGAATCCTGAGGGTCAGAGAGAAAGACTTAGAGAGACACATTGAGGTTGAGTGTATGACTAATGAAAGCTTGCAGTCCCAGTGGGCTTTTTCTCTTTCCATGGCCTCCAGTAACCTCTTCCCTCTCCTCTTTTCTCTTCCTGGATTGACACTTGTTTAGTCCCTGGGCATTTGACTCAGTAAGGATTTCTCTGGAGTCAACTGCTAGGAAAGTGCATGCAATCTCCCCCCCCCTTCCTCACCCCGCACCCGCACCCAAAGCTCTTTGTCTCTCTTCCATGCTTTCCTCTTACATCTGGCTGCAAAATACAGAGGCAGCATATTCTTGGGTCAGTTTTTACCGCATGGGAATCCCGGATGCTATTTTGGCTAGCTTTCTCTTGTGCAGTCTCTAAAGTGTTGGGTCAGCCACTGTGCACTCAGCAGTCTGCAATTGCTGCTGCCTGCTGTTTCTTTTTTAATTGTTTATTGGTGTGGGCAAAACTTGGTGGCAGGTTTGTATGCATCTGGGGGCAAGAGTTTTTCCAATGAACTTTATACAAATTCTCAGTTGCTTCTTCTGCTGGTTCTTGTCATTTCTTTGCATTGGGTTGGGGAGCCTTTTTCAGCCCAAGGACCACATTCTCTTCTGGACAACCTTCTGAGGGCCACATGCAAGATATGTGTGGTGCCAGAAGCAAAAATGGGCACAACAGTGACTATAAATGTTATTTTTGTGCAGTTAGCAAGTTTATACAGATGCTCGCACCTTCCTCTCTATCAAGCAGGAGGCATAATCAGAGATTAAGGACACATTCCAACCAGGCAAAAACACCCATTGAGGGGTGTGGCCTGAGGAGAAGGACTAAGGAGTGCTGGCACTTTTTGCAGATATATTCTGCAACTTGGCATTGATGCAATAATAGTGGTAAATTAATACTGGACGGTTTGCCCATCATTCTGCTTTAAAAGTTGTTCTGCAATGCTTCCTCAGTGTTACTGCGTTATTTCCATCAGGAGGGGCACTTTTGCACTATGGGGACACCCCCCAGGAATGTTTCTCTTATGAAAGGTTACAGAAATCCAGCAGGAAGTTACAGGATGTGCACTGATTGGAAATGAAGCACTATATCTGACCCAACACTTTTGCAGGCGTGAACAGTATTAAAAGTGTGAATATGTATAACCATGCCAATGCCAATGTGAACAGAAATCATCAGGAATGTACAATAAAAAGAATGTATGGAGGGCCCGAGGGTGTGGTTAGGGAGGACTTGCTCCTGTTAAAACCACTATAAGTTGAGAACCTTTGTCAATCCACTGCAAATTACCCAGAGATCTCTTCATAGTTTCCTAACTAGCTTCTGCTCATACTTGGTAGATTAGCTGCTCTCTGTGTCCCTGTTTACAAACCTCTCTGTCGACTGCTTAAGGGCTCACACCTGTCTTGCTGCTTAAAGCAGAATGGAATGGACCCTCCCTCCCATGCAGCATGGCCATGTGGCCGGGAGACACCTTTGGGCAATCCCGTATTCCCTGCTACTCCCATCCAAACACTGCTTTTGGTGGGTGGCTGTAAAAATAGCAATTGGTTTGAGTTAGGAGTCTGGGCGGGGATGGCGGTGGTGGTGGTGGGGAGGTCCGGTTTCTTCTTTTCCTGGAGGAATTAGGGCAGCCACATGCTGCTGGGAGCGTTTGGCTGGTAGAGGCAAGCGGAGGCTCCAGGCAGGCGAGCAGGCGTCCGCACAGATGGAAATTTGATCACCCACGGCTCAACAGATTGTTTGACTTATTTTAAAATCAAGCAGATGGCTGCAACAGGAGTTTGTTTAAGTTCAGCTCTGTGCTGGGCCAGCGGCCAGTGTTCCTGGGACAGGCGTGCCAAAAAATGTTCAATGACTTGGGTCATCAACAAACCACCTTTTCCCCTCCCCTGCTGAACTGTGGATTCTCTCTCTCTCTCTCTCTCTCTCCCCATTTCCTGGTCTTTAATATATATATTTGAAACTCTTCTTGCTTTCTTCCAGCAATTGCCTTTCTGGAAAAAAAGTTAGTCCACTTCTTTCTCCTTTTTGGGCTACGCTTGCCCGCTCCCGTGTCGCCAGTTTTACTCTACCACGGTAGCTGCTGTCATCCAGAGATTTATTTGCCTTCTGAGGCTAGGCCTATGCTATTTTGCAGATGAAAGACAGAGGTCTGGAGTGACATAACTGTAGAGTTGTCAGGGAAAAACCCCCATCCCTCGCACACTGACATTTCTCTGGGATAAGATGAAGAGACTGCCTTACTCTGATCTCTTTCTTCTTCTGCAAATTATTCTGTGCTGCTGTTTAGTGGGGTAGAGGTAAAGTGTGTCAGAGCATTTCTGATATTGTTCACTGCATCTTCAGTCACAAATTGGAGCTGCTGCTGAGGTGACCACCTTCCTTCTGCCATAGAGGGACTCTTCTATAGATGAAAGTAGGACAGCCAAAGAAAAGCACCCTGTCAAGCAGGCTTTGAAGGGGGGCAGGCAGTGTCATTGGTTCAGGGGCCTCCCTTGCAGCTGGCTGTGCATTTGCTATCCCTGATGGGAATCAACACCTAGGAGGAGTCCCCTTTAAACATGTGTGTCTGCCCCTGCACTTTGTGTGTGTTCTCTTGCATATTTGGGACAACACAGATGGTCTCAAGTTTCAATTCTTGAGGCAGGTTTAGTTGTCTAGCACTCTTAGAATTGCCCCCAGAAACTCTCACTTCTGACCTTTCTCTCCCAACCTCAGAATTGGGGCGTGGGGAGGGGACAGGTTCTGTATAGAGGATTTCCTACACCATATCTCCACCCTATCTGATGTTTACTCCCGATTGAATTGGTAATGCTGTAACGTTGGCCCCTAGTTTTGATGCTTTTATTTTTTATTTTTTAAATTTTATTTATGATTTTCAAGTTTATACATTTCAATCATTTTACAGTCATTTTAACATTTCAAAACTTGACTTCCTTCCCCCTCTTTCTGCAGTTCCTTAAATTTATTTTTAATATCTTCTGTGTATCCAAATTAACTTAATTTGTTCATTTATTCATTTACTTTAAATAAATACTCTTATGAAACTGCAGGTTATTATAATAACCCTGCCAATGTTCTTTTCTGTTTACAGTTTATCTGTAAATATTCAATAAACCATTTCAATTCTTTTATAAAAAGTTTGTTATCTTGATTTCTTATTTTTCTGGTAGGCTTGGCAAAACTTAGTTTTGATGCTTTTAAAAGTAGATTGGTGAAATTCATGCAGGATAAGGAGAAGTCTGTCAATGGCTACGGGTCATGTTTACTGTATTAAACCTCTAGGTTCAGAGGCAGTGTACCACTGAATACCAGCTGCTGTACCTTCCGCTTCTCATCGTTGGTGCCTGGTGATACAAGTTCAAGTTACTGGCTCTTCAAAGGAGCTGCAGTTGGACTTTGGGGATGACTTATGCTGATCCACAGAATCAACCCACAGTGGTGTCTCTTGGAAAGGCCTACTTGCAACAGATGCTATTTCTTGCAACTTTTCTTGCAACAGATGCTATTTCCTCCTGCCTTCCTTGCCTCTGTCTGGAGGGTAGAGAAGTGACATCTCTCATTGGGCCAGTTTTAGGCCCAGGAACCTCATGTTTCTGGCATCTTGAGCAAACAAAGGCAATACCAAAGGGAGTTCATGAGTTGCCATCCCAAGATAGCTGGTAAAATAAGCAGGAACAACTTCAGTGCCCTCTACCACATGGTACAATCAGTAATGGCTGGTGTGGTGGTATAGGTGGGGCACCCCTTTAACCCAGTTTCCAAACACAGAGTTTTTCTTGTGCTTACTGGAGGGAGAGGGACGATGTGTGGTGCATTTGGTGTGGTGAGTTGCAGTGGAACCAACCTTTGCTCTTGCTTTATGTGCCTACACAGTGTCAAGCTCCCTGCACTTAGCCCTGTCCCTCCAGTAAGCACCAGTGACACACTGTTTTGGATGCCAGGAGAGCAGCAGTGCCCCACCTACCACACTGGCCACTACTGGGTACAGTGAAACACCCCCTCCATCCCACCCTGCAACATTAGGGTTCCTAGTCAACTTGTCCAGATGTGAATGCCATTGCTTATGCTGTTGTAGACTAGATGAACTGAGCTGAGCATAACCAGGGTGGGTATGCAGAGGGATATAAGACTTTATGGTTAGATGGAGAAGGTCAAAGCTGCCCCAGGTGTTAAGGAGATGATTTTTAACAAAGCAAATGTCTGTCAGTGCTTATTTACAAAAAAAAAAAAAAAAAAAAAAAGAAGAGGGCTTGCAAACATATGTTTCAGGCAGCTTCACATGGCAGGCACCCTGGATTGGCTGCGTGCTGGGAATTGTAACTCTGTGAACTACATTTCCCAGGGTTCTTTGGAGGAAGCCATGTGCTTTTAATATACAGTTTAAATGTGTTTTTAATACACGGCGTGGCTGTGATCTGGTGGCAGGTATTGGACAAATGTATGACTCTGAAGCTTTGTTTGTTTTCTCTGCCTGTCCTCAGACCCTGGACCCTCCCATCCCACTCTCCTGCAACCCTGTCTTTCATATTTCAACAGGAGCTACTTGCATCTTCACAAGCATTTCTCTGCAGTGATAAGAGCTAGTGATATTTTTGTTAATGAATGCTACATGGGGACCAAATACAAGGGATGTGTTGACTGTCTCCTAAAAATGCTCTTTTACGTTAGCAGGAAAGCAGAGTATTACAGGAGTACTTTTCTTTCCTTTTGCTGACATTATGAAGGTTGGATATTCTTCTTAGGAAAGTGTGTGCCATCTAAAAACCAGTGCCACGCTGCAAGCATGTCCAGGGCTCTTTTCCTTAGCTCTCCCCTTCAGTAGGGATGAGCTAAGTAAAGCTGGGTCTATATGGATGCCTGCCTGGGCATACACAGGTGTATGCAGACATGTGTGAACATTCAAAATCTGTATAGAGGTAACCCAGATTGTGCAGTCAGGTTCAGTAAGGTCAATTAGGAACATATGCCTATATTTGTTTGCTGGCCTAATTTGCAAATACCGTGGGAATTTTTGGCAGAGACTTGGTGGATAGAAAGAGGAGATATTCTGTAGACCAGGCACAGGTGGATGTTAGTAGTCCCAGAGCCATAGGGAATAATAGTCATGAGAGAAAGATAAAGCTTTGGCTGTTGCCCATTGCTAATCCTCATGTTCCAGGGAGTGGAAGCTTTTCCCCAGGCTCTGAAATGGAGACATTTCACCAGGCACTGCATAATTGCAATGTTCTCTCTGAGGACCAGGGTGGTTGCAGTGGTTGGACTGTCAAAATAGGAGGCTTGGGCCAGCCATTGTTTTCTTACCCTGACCTACCTCACAGGGTTGTTGTGAGAATAAAATAGAGAGAGAGGAACCATCCGTGCTGCCCAGAACTCCTCATAGGAATAGTGGGGTATAAATGTAATAAATAAACCTATAAGGACTAATAATTTGTGCTTGTCCGTTGAGAGTTTCAGGATGTTGATTTAGGAAGTTTCAAATCTATGACAGAGGTGGGATTGCATCCCAGGTTTTCCAAGCCAAGCCCCTTCTCTTTTCTGGATTATGCTGGTCCATTATGTGCCTTCTAGTTTGTTATGCCTCTGAAGGTTCTGTGGTTTTCCTGAACAGCTTATATCTCTCAGATCGTTGCCCAGCCCAGCCCAGCCCCATCTGTTTTTGCCTACCACTTTTACTGGAGATTCTGTTTTTCCTTCAGTTGCCCCCTGGCTTGACTGATGGATCAGGTCTGGAAGGGGTTTGAGATCAGGGAGTTGGCTGGCTTCGTTTTCTCCAGCCAGATCGTTCTCAGATGAAGTAGGCTTTGGAACTAAGTATCAGGCCAACTGGTCTCCCATTTTTCTTCTCTCTTTCTGCACTTTCACTTCCACAGGGTCCACATTCTTCTTTGGACCCCTGACTTATTGCCAGCACTGACTCAGGCCACAGATGGCTCGGGGGACGGAGGTGTACACATGTGCAATGAGAGACACCTTGTCTGCTCCTAATCTGGACATAAGAAGCCAATTACGGGCTGGGATACCCTTTCATAGGCAGCAGATGGGGAAGGCTGCGCTGGCGAGCTGCAGTAGCGGCTGAGGGGCTGACTTGGAACAGCGCTGCCTTTTTCTAACGTGTTTGCAAATCCTCGCCAGCTGGGAGGATTAGAGCCAGCATCTGGCTTGCTTTATAATATTTAAAACAAAGGGAGTTGCAGGCGCCGCAATGGGGGCGGGCGGTGGTTGGGGGGGGCTGCTCGCTGAGGTGAAACTGCTGGGAAAATATGCGGTGATAACAGCAGACATTCCCCTTCCTGGGGAGCCTTTACGGGCCAATAAAGCAAGTTTGGGTTGAGCAGCATCCTGGGGTGTTAGGACCACAGCCCAAATCCTATCTTAGGCTGGGACTCAGCTGCAGGGGGAAGGCTTGACATTTAAGGGCTATTGCTGAATTGTCTGCTGGGCACACAGCACTCAGGCTCGGTGCTTATTAAAGAAACTTGTTCCTGTAAGCATGTGCAGAGTGCCTGTCAACTTCTCCCCCTAGAATGTTTATTCTCTGTTTCTGTAGAATCCCACTTTTCTTGGCACAGAATTGTGGTTTCTTATTTTGAGGCAGAAATGCCTTTTCTTTTAGGTATTGGGTACAGACCCAGAAAAGAACCTCAGGCTGACTTTGTCTGGGGTTATGGAGTATGATATTTGAGTCAGAGGATTTAGTATCAAGGGCAGGCTTGAGCTCTGGTGCCTGGGGAACTAAAACTGGGGAACTAAAACTGATGACAGGGATGGCAGAATGAAAGCCCTGACTTCTCATCCAAGAGACTGCCTTGTTGTGAGTTGTGAGATTCCAAGATGCTGTCTGTTTTCCTTGTGCTTGCTCCAGCCTCTCTGTTGCCTAGCTTTCTGAAGAACTTAAGTCAGCCCAAGGGCTGGGAGGTGGCCTTGCCTTCAAATAGCTCCCTAAACTTGCATTTATTTTTCTGGGGCAATGCAGACTTTAAAGGGGGGGGGGGCTATAACTCTGTGAGACCTGGGAGAGACTCCAGCCTGCAGTCCTGGAGATGCTGCTTCCAGTAAATGTAGGCAATATTGAGCTGGATTGACCAAAGGTATAAGACATTAACATAAGGCAGCTTCCTGTTTTCCCATGTCTTGCCTGGGGTCATACAGCTGAGTGCCTGTGGCAGAGCTGCAAATCAAAATCCAGCTTTCTGGGATTATTACTATCATTTTGGGTTGGGGGGGGGGCAACCTGAGAGCAGGTGCCAGGCCGGGCTAAATTGAATTAAAAAAGGGGGGGAATCTACTTGGACATTGTACCACTTCTGCCGTGAAGTTCCTCCCAAATCTGAATGGACTGTTTATTGGTGAAGGAAAAACACTCTGCACATGCTTAGAAGCACTCTTCTATATGATGTATTTACATTTTCCAGGAGGGAGTTTTGATGGTGAAAGCAGGTTTGCAGAGGCATTGGCATTGCTGTTTTCTCAATTTCTGTTATTGCAGTTTCCCAGGATTTGCCCCAGTGCCCCACCCTAGCTGCCCAAACCCTCTGTCCTTTCCCCACCCTGTTTCATCAGCACCTCTTGGCGATTGGCTTGAAGGGTTCTCCTACCCCAGCCGCCTTTTTCCTCCTCCTCCATCCTTGGGTGCTCTAAACCGCAAGAGC